>NC_090448.1:1005988554-1006296201 GCF_031143425.1 Pleurodeles waltl
GCTAAGCTAAATCATTTCAAGCAAGCAAATCATAGCACACGTTTACGATTATGTCGGATTAGTGCAATTCTAATACACCACGTTATATAAAGCACGCTTATAAATGTTGGCAAACTACTCTGAGGGCACATTTTGTCCCCGTACAATCTTTATTAGTTCGGTTAAAGTCACACATGATTATTTCACACTACGTTTACGCGTTAATAAATGTAAAACCTTCATTTTCTGCTTCATCAATCCCTCCTCTGATGACTACTAGTCATCACACCAAACCATGCCCACAAATTTTATTCCATTAAAATTCTGTCAGTTCCCTTTTTCTTTTAGTTCCCCTAGTTTGCGCTTTGTATTCTTCTGCCATTCTTTTCATAATTTTCTCTTCTTTTCTTCTTTTAATTCTTTCCATAATCATTATTATTCCCCTTTTTATTCCCCAAATTCCAAACACACAAATTATAACTATTAAAATTCCCTCTATTATTTTTAACAATATTCCATTCCAAATTCCCCCAATCCAATGTCCCACTGAAGCAAGTCCCTTTCCAACCTTCTCCCACACTCCTGGTTCTTTCAATTCCTTCAAATCTGCACTTTCTTTTGTTAGATTAGCAAGCATAGTTTTAATTTTCACACTATTGTCAGGAATATAAGTACAACAGTGTCGTGCACCAAGCATTTTGCAAACGCCACCATCCTTTGCTAAAAGAATGTCTAAAGCAAGCCTATTTTGAAGAGTCATAGCTCTTTCCGCTGCAAGTTCAGCATCTATCAGGATTATAGCACCTGAAAACTTTGTCAACATGTTATCCACTATAGTAGACAACTTTCTTATTTTTATGGAATTCAACACAACTCCCAATGAAGGAATCATGGCTCCAAATAAATCTCCTACCACAGCAGCTGCGGTCTCTCTTTTCTGGATACGATGGGATCCAGATGTCTTTTGAATCATCGATAGGTCATCCAGTTGATAAACCTTTGGGAACACTATACCCAAATAACATCTCCCCCACCATCCCTTTGGAAGACGATAATAGGCATTATACCCACAAATGTAATATACACCTGGAATGACAGGGTCAAGTCCGTTCATCATGAATGTCCATTTGGCCTTAAAGATAAACGTATGTTTACACTCACTCACTCCTACAAAAATATTGTCATAATAAGATTCACCTCGATATATACAAAATTTCCCTACATGCCAAGCATCTAAAGCTATTTTCCCTTGTGTCTTTATAGCAGCAAAATCATAATTATCTACTGAAGTCCTCTTATGTAGCTCTTTTTCTAATTTCGTCTTCATTTGTGCCCTTCTATCATCTGTGCGATCTAAAAAGCTTATCTCTACTGCAGAGAGTGAGCAAGTAAGGTTCTCCCTATGAGCGTGAGCCGTTTCAAAAGGTTGCATTGGCTCGAAAAATTCCCTCATTATTTTAGCATCCCAATCTTTAGCAATCTGGCTTAGCTGCGCTATTATAGGAACATATGCAAAGGTAACATCATAATTCGAGTAAAAATACTGTATGTTAGTTTGACCATAAAACCTAGACATTACTATACTACATGTAATCCCGTATGTAAGAGGCATGTGGTGATAAGTCACCCCTTCCTTTACTGATGTCGGTATCTGTGTACACACATAACAATCCTTCGCATCCATAGTCTCAACATATTCCGTTAGCAAGCGATAGAAAACGTTATACGAAAGCTCTTTCTTATCATGCAAGAGTCTCTCATCTATTTCTAATCTTTTCAGTGCGGTTAGTTCAGTGACAGTAACAGGAGCAAAAGTAGAAGCCTCAATATTCTCATTCTCACCCTTTCCATGCATTCCAAGCACAATTGCCATTATTATTAGTACACATGCGATTATCAAGCCTATACACACATATTTACAATATTTCTTTCTATTATTTTGCGTCATGATCTGTATAGAATCAGAGAGCTACGAGCGATTCAGTTACGAAGCTGAACGAGCACAATGTTCACACTGTTTTCTTCAAGAGGCCAGTCACTTATCGGTTAGCAGCATTTGTCTCAATTCGGCAATAACTCAGTCTTTATCGGTTTAGCAAGTCTCATCCGGTTTAGCAATGTCTCAGCTGGTTGTTTGTTTCACGTTAGATTGTAGCAAGCAATATCATTTATTACTCTTTCAATCGACAGAGTCTATAAAACTTTTCTTTTCTATTGGTATCTCTTCTTCTTCTTCGTTCTCGATGCTTAGAGATACAAACTCGTCAGTCCAATCGTCATTGACTGCATATGCCCATTCAGGACCGGAATATCTCCTGTTTGGTATCCTCTTCCTTTTCAATTTTGCTTCCCTTTTCGATTCTGCCTCGCTGGTACTTTCCTCTTTTGTCAAGTCTTTTTCTTCACTTGACGATTGTTCCACAACAGTCACTTCCTTTCTTTTCTCTTTCACTTTTGGCCTTCCTCCCTCGTTCAAACTTTCTTTACCCCTTTCTTTTATTGGTGAAATACTTAGTCTTCTCTTTGCACCGTGTCCATTTGATGGACCTGCAATCTTTTCTGTGGAAGCTTGAACCTTCTCGTTCTGTTCTGCCTCGTCCCCTCCTTCTGGGGAATTAATCACGTTCTCTTTTTCTTTTTCTGTATCGTCTGCTTCTGGGAAAGCCCTCCTCTGATCAGGCTCTCCTGCTTTTTCAACCTTTTCGAGCCCTTCGTCACCGTTACTTTCGTCAGGCTCTTTATCACTTTCAGCTGCTTCAGGTTCCTTGTCACCTTCAGCTGCTTCAGGCTTTTTGCTACCCTCAGCTGCTTCAGGTTGTTTGTCACCTTCAGCTTCTTCGTCGCTGTCTGAACTTTCTCCTTGGTCTTCCCCAAGTGAGTCGGACTCTTCGCCCTCCAATAATATCTCTCTCTCTCCTGCTTCTCCCTGTTCGCTTTCAGTTCGGTTTTGCTCTGTCTCAGCACTCAGCACTGTTTTGTCAGGCACTGGTAATTTCAGCGCTTCAACTTCCTCATCTGTGGGACACAACACCTTCTTTGTGTGACTGGCGTGGATCCAGTTGGGAACCCCCGCACACTTCACAGCGGTAGTTGTCATCAGGATCACTTGGAAAGGGCCTTTCCAACGGGGTTCCAGACACGACTTTCTCACGTGCTTCTTTACCACGACCCAGTCACCTGCTTTCAGTGCGTGTCCTGGACCTTGTATCGGTGGCAAGGTGGTCGCTTCCACCTGGTGAGAGAAAGAGCGAACCACGTCAGCCAGTCCTTTGCAGTAGTCTAACACCATATCATCTGTAATATTCAAAAGCGCGTTTGCGGGAACTGCAGGAAGTCTCATAGCCCTGCCCATGAGAATTTCATGCGGAGACAATCCAGTCTTTCTATCAGGAGTGTTTCTCATTGACATTAGCACTAAGGGCAATGCGTCAGGCCATTTCAAATTTGTCGATGCACATATTTTCGCCATTCTCGATTTCAGTGTACCATTCATCTGCTCCACCAGTCCTGAGGCTTCAGGGCGATAGCTACAGTGCAGCTTTTGCTCAATGTTCAGCGCTTCGCAAAGTAACTTTATCACCTCGTTATTGAAGTGACTTCCCCTATCTGATTCTAAAGAGATCGGGAATCCGAAACGTGGTATCAACTCCCTCAACAATAGCTTCGCAACTGTAAGGCTGTCATTTCTACGTGTGGGGTATGCCTCAATCCAGTGACTAAAAATGCACACAATCACCAACACATATTTCAGACCTCCATGCACAGGCATCTCAATGAAATCCATCTGCATTCGACTAAAAGGCCCGCTTGCCCTACCAATGTGGCTCGCGTTCACAACTGTTCCCTTTCCTGGGTTCATCTGCTGGCAAGTGACACATCGATGGCAAACTGCTTCTGCAGCTTGACGAAATCTGGGGTTAAACCAATCAGTTTTGAACAATCTTATCATGGCATCTCTCCCTAGGTGAGCTTGCCCATGATAAAACCGCGCAAGCTGTGATAAGAGACTGTTTGGCAAAACAAATTTTCCCTCATGTGAAACCCATAACTCGTCTTGTCTCTTTATACATTGTGATTTAATCCAGGAATCTCTTTCATCCTCCCTGACATTATTTTGTAATGCTTTTAGTTCATCTATTGTATCTACGACCTTCAAGGCAAATGCTTCAGCTGGTTCGAGTTCTGGTTCACTTATTGAATTCCATTCGTCCCTGAGTAATATACAGTTCAAGGCACAAAATCTTGCGACTTGATCCGCATATGCATTTCCCAGAGAAACATAGTCCTGTCCTTTTGTGTGAGCGCTGCACTTTACCACTGCAACTTCGGCTGGCACTTGAATGGCGTGTAACAATTCCCTTATCCTCTCCCTGTTCTTCACTGGGGATCCTGAAGAAGTCAGGAACCCTCTCTGTGACCATAGTTGTCCAAAGTCATGCACAATCCCAAACCCGTATTGACTATCAGTGTAAATGGTGACTTTCATCAATGCAGACAGTTGACATGCTCTTGTAAGGGCTACAAGTTCTGCTACTTGTGCAGAATAGACTCCTTGAAGCCATCCCGCTTCCAAGACCCCTGTTACAGTACATACAGCATATCCTGCTTTCAAAATCCCCATCCCGCCTCTTAGACATGAACCATCAACAAAAAGAATTTGGTCATTTTCATCAAGTTTAGTATCTTTAATGTCCGGTCGAGGTTTTGTGCAAAATTCAGTCACCTGAAGGCAGTCATGCTCGACGTCTTCAGCGTTCTCAATTTCTGCATTTTCTCCAGGAAGCAAGGTTGCTGGATTCAACGTGGTGCACCTTTTCAGCTGCACATTCGGTGAGCCCAGAATTATCGTTTCATACCTTGTGAGTCTTGCTCCGGTCATGTGTTGCGTTCGGGAGCGGGTCAAAAGTATCTCAACTGAGTGAGGGACCATGACTGTTACTGGGTGTCCCATCACTATTCCTTCACTCTGAGTGAGGCTGATACCAACTGCTGCTACGGCGCGCAAACACCCTGGTAGTGCTGCTGCGACCGGATCCAAAGTAGCTGAAAAATACGCTACTGGTCAGTTTACGCCACCATGGGCTTGAGTCAAGACAGACAGAGAACATGCATCACGTTCGTGGCAAAACAATGTGAAAGGCTTTGTGTAGTCAGGCATACCTAAAGCTGGAGCCCTACACATGCATTCCTTCAATTCAACAAAAGCATCCATCTCATCTCCTTTCAGTTCAATTTGATCCAAGGCATCCTTCTGGGTCAGCTTCAGTAAAGGCTTTGCTAGAGTCGAGAAGTTGGGAATCCACTGGCGACAATAACCCACCATTCCCAAAAACTTCCTCACCTCCCTCCTTGTCTTTGGTGGACTCATTTGAAGTACGCTCGTTATTCTTTCCTTCATTATTCTCCGTGACCCTTTCTCTATCTGGTGACCCAAGTATTTCACTTTCTTCTGACAGAACTGTACTTTGGAAGGAGACACCTTGTGTCCATTCCTTCCCAAATGGTTCAACAGAACAATGGTATCGGCTGTGCAGCCACTTTCTGTCTTTGATGCAACCAGTAAGTCATCAATGTACTGTACTAGGGTTGACTCGAATGGCAATTCTAATGCTTCCAAATCTTTCTTTAGAATCTGATTGAAGATTGACGGTGACTCAGAAAACCCTTGAGGAATTCGACACCAACTGTATACTCTGTCTAGGAATTTGAAACAAAAGAGGAATTGGCTGTCCTCATGAAGAGGCACAGAAAAGAATGCTTGTGACAAATCGATGACTGAGAACCATTCAGCATCGCAAGGAATTTGAAACATTATCACAGCTGGATTCGGTACGACAGGGCAGCACTTGACTATGATGTCATTTATTTTTCTCAAGTCCTGCACAAGTCGGACCTTTCCACTTGGCTTTATTAGTCCCATTATTGGTGAATTACATGGACTGCTTAACACTTCTTTCAGTACTCCCTGTTTTACAAATTCATCAATAAGTTGAGCAACTTTCATGAGGGTATCTTGTGGCATGTGGTATTGTGGGGTCTGGGGAAAGATTGCATTGGGCTTTACAGCCACTTTCACTGGTTCCACTCCTTTCATCAATCCCACCTCTTTCCCTGTCATGTCCCACACTTCCTTTCCGACTGTTTCCCGTAATTCGGCTGGAATATCTTCTTCAGTTATCATCGGGAAAAGACAAATCAGAGGATACTCTTCATCTACAGTTTCCATCTCGTCCCCCTCTACACTGTCCTCTTCTTCCCCATCACTGCTCGTCTGGATTGTTATTCCTTCGTTCGAACACATTATCGAACAACCCAGTTTGCACAATAGGTCTCTCCCTAACAGTGCTATTGGGCTTGAGTCACATACCACAAACTGATGCACCCCTTGATAGTTACCGATGCTGACTGGTACCGGATCTGTTATTGGGTTCGTCAGGTGCCTGTTTGCTACTCCCACCACTTGAACTGTCCTCCCTGAGAGTGGCAAATTTGGTACTTCACTGCTCTTAACAGTTGAACGTGTTGCTCCTGTGTCAACCAAGAACGAGACACGATGACCCATTACTCTTCCCTCTACGTACGGACCCTTTTGATCAACTTCCAAGGATGCTGCAAGCACACAATCTCCTTCTTCTTCTGAACTTTCACTCTCCCATACATTGTTTATTCCACTCTCACTGTGTAATGGGAACTGTTGTACTGTGCCATTTGTACTCATTACCTGACCCGAGACCTGTGGAGGAACCATCACTTGCTGCTGACTCATTGGTGCCAATGGTATTTGCATTTGCTGATTAGGTACCATAGGTAACTGCTGTTGCATCGGCTGCATTTGCGTCATCTGCATACGAGGCATCTGCATCTGCTGCGGCTGCATAGGTTGTAATCCCTGCAATTGATTTATGGTCTGACAATTTGGGCTTGGACCTCTCAATTTCGGTCCCCTCATTGTCTGAAATGCATTGACATCATTGTTTTGCTGACCAACACCTGCACCTGCACCTTCCTGCACCACCATCGGGCACTCGCGTTTCCAATGACCTACAATTCCGCACACGTGACACGGCATCACCTTCTTCATTGCCTGCACACCCGTCACAACAGTATTCAAATCCGGACCATTATTCGCAAAACCTCCTCTGCCTCTGCCTCTGGCCTGTGGCTGAAACGCCATGTTTCCCTGCAACTGCGGCTGCGGTTGCGGTACCTGCTGTTGGAACCCTTGCATCCCTTGCAAACCCTGCAGACCTGTCTGAGCTGCCTTAAGCTGCATCATCATCACCTTCTCTTTCAACTTTTTCTGTTTCACTTCAATTTCGTCGCTACAGTATTTCGCATAATTCAACACCTCATCAATTGGTTTCGATTGCCAACAAATCAAATGCGACTTTATCATCTGACTTATCTCTGGCCTCAGCCCTTCCACAAATCTGAAGACAAAATGGAGCATGTCCTTCGCCTCGATTGTTTCCGTGCCACTGTAATTCTTGAACGCCTTCAACAACCTCTCATAGTAACTATGAATCGATTCTTTAGTCTCTTGGGCAGTTCGGTCAATCTTCTGCCAATCCACGTTTTTCGCGGGTACCTTCGTTTTCAAATGCTCAATCACCTTATAGTACAAGCCCATCACCATAGGTGATGGTGCGCCCGTCTCCCTGTCTCTCTCTGGTTCACTTGTCGGCCAACCTACAGCTCTTTTGCAATCCTCCCACAAATCTGCCGGAACCACAATCTCAAATAGAGTGTTCAGGTCTTCCCAGAGGCATTTTGCAAGCTTCACAAACCTATCAGTCTGTTGATACCATTCAATCGGCTTCTCTCTCAGTTTGGGAAAATCATCCGTAAATGACTGAATGTCACTTCTGTGCCATGGTACATGTATTAAGTTTCCCCCTGCTGTCTCCCTCATTGGTAACATGGTTACTGCCTCGCTGCTTTGTGGTCTTTTCTCATTGTGCTCTGTAGCACTGTCCCTCCTCTTTTCCTTTCTCTTTACCCACCTGCTTTCCGACTTGTCTAAACACCCCCACACTTGTGCACTCTGCAGCAATTCTCTAAGGTGTGCCTTCATGCCTGCTGACCTCATGTGTTCAAAATCTGTGGTCCCAAAATCCAACCTGTAGCTTCTGCTCAAGTGTTTCATCTTGTCTATGTCAACCCCGTTTCTGTCAGCTGCTTCCTGCAAGCTTTTATGTACCTTGTTCACTTCCTTCGTAATCCTGGGACATAGATACCTCAGCTCTTCTTCCGTGTAGGACTCTAACCTGTTCACACCCATGGTCCCTTCCACCAATTCTTGTGCTTCCATGTTCAACCTGACCCTATTCATATAGTCTTCTCCTTTCCCACTGGCTGAACTTTGTGTGGAATTTAGACTGTTGAACCATTGTGTCAACTGTTGCGCATTCACCCCCATCAGCGTAGCATTCACATCGACTGCCATTGATGGTTGCGGCAACTTTTCAGTGCTCGATGTTAGAGGTATTATCAGTGGGGGGCTCGACCTCACCAGTGTCGACTGAGCACATACGGGACTAAACTCCATCAAGGACCCAGATCCAGTTGGCTGAGCCGCTATCGGAGTTATCCCTGAAGTGTTCTCTATGCACCTCCTTTCAGTCCCATTCTGCAGCATTGATCCCTGACCGCTCATACCTAGGTTAGGCTGACTATACAAAGGTACCGGTGGACCTACAGTAATGGGTAGTGATATCGCGTCTGGGTTCTGTCCATTTCCCATGTTCTGTGGCATGTTCATGCCCACACCATGGGTCATCATTGCCGGCATGCCCATCTGACTCCCCGTCATTTGAGCATGTGCGTTTCCTCCCTGCATCTGCTTCTGGGGCAGCAAAAACTGAGTTGATTCAGCTTGTCCCATTGTTTGGTTGTAACCATTCTGTCCTCCCATTGCGGCTGGGTCTAAAATCATTCCCGTACTATTATCGCTGCTGTAATACCTTGGGACCTGCGGCTGATAATTTTCTGCAGGTTTCAACATGGGCACGTCTGGATATATTCTCCTAACCTGCGGTATCTGCGGGGTGAACAATAAACTCGGGTCCTTAGATCCCGATGACGCTCCTGAACTCTGGGTTTCACTGTTCTGTACCGGTGCCGGAGGGGCAGAACTGGTACTTGGACCCTGTCCATCCTCCGCATAAGGTGGTGGACAATCGTTCAGCAATTGCATTATTAGCTCCTCATCCTCTAACTCCTCTTCTCTTCTCAACTTTTCCTCGTCCTCTCTATCCTTGGAACACTTCCTGTCTGTCTTACAGGTAGCTTTCTTACCTGTCTCCTCTTCTTCCTTAGTAATTGCGGGGAACAATTTTATCCCCTGCAATACATCTGACCTCCACACCTTCTGTGCATTATCCCACCTAGCATCCGCTAGTGTCTTTTCTACCTTTCTCATCCTGGTCTCGAACTTCTTCTGCTGTTGCTGTCTGGCCATTAGTTCCCAAATCGCTAGAGCCTCAAACTGGGCTGGCCTTGGAGGCACCTTCATGTCGTACATCGTGAATCTCAAATTCTCTAGAATCCTTATATTGAATGTCCCATGTATCGGGAACGCTACGCTCCCATGTTTCTCTGTCAGTTTGTGCCATTGCTTTAGCCAAAGGCACGGAGCTACCCCCTTCTCTTCCATTACAATGTAAGCTGGTGTGCCCTCGGGCGGCGTCTCCTCTCCTACGCTCGCTTTAATGTAGGACTCCCCCTTCATCGCACTCCTAAATGCTTTAAAGAATTTCATTTTCTCGTCTTCTATTTCACAAAGTTTGTAATCAATAGGTGAGTTTAATTCCCGGAATGCTCTTCGCTTGCCTTTCCCCTTCCAATCGAGCCCCACGGACTGCGTCCAATCCGTGCGCGACCCTTCTCACCAACCAACCTATCCCAGCGCGGCTCCTAGTGACGTCACACTCACACACACTGCGGCTGACAAAGCCTCGCGGCTAGTCCTCCTTCATCCACCTCCTCTCGTAACAACTTCTTGCATGTATCGCGAGCTACCAAAAATAAGACAGATCTGTCGGTTTACTACAGGAAGGGTAACACAGTCGCTTCAGGACCTTAGGGACCTTTCACTAGCCTCGGCCGCTATTCCGTCTTTCTCAGTCCCCACATTCGCAAGCAAATCTGACCCGCAGATCTACTCTCAACTTGTCAATGATCTATTCTAGTGCACTTAGAATCTTGTCAAAGCCCGAAGTCGAAGTTTCTTTCACTCCCTAACACACGTACCGACTCGTTGACCACGCCCGATCAACCTACTAAACCGCCCAGACCACAACATGGATCAACATACTCCGGAGTCTCTTGACCTCGCAGGGCCCGTCTCAACAACAACAACCACGTGGACCCTTTTATGCACAAAGCGCCACACGCACATGAAGTTCGACGACTTCCCTACTCTCACCCTCGGAGCCGCACCTCCGCTATCTCTATGAAGTTCGACGACTTCACTACTTCTACACTCGGAGTCGCACCTCCGCTATCCTCTAAAAAAGAAAAATCCTCGCAACCTTTTCACACACCCTGCGGCAATAAGCTGTGCAAGCGCAAAACCCTAACTTCACTCATACCATCACTAGTACCGCCAACGCTGATTCCACACCTCCATTCTCTCCATTCGCAAGCTCCGAGATCCCGGGAAAGTCGCGGTGGACCTAGCCCATCATCATTCCGTCAATCAGTTTTATCCAAGAAAAATCTAATTCAACTTCTCGAGTGGGGTCTCAAAATGCGTAACCGTTAATTCAACACCATGTACTTTAAGAGTACAGGGTCCCAAAAGACGAAACCATCCTCTGCTACCATCTACTGATAGAGCGGTCCGTACTAATAATTTACCTGTATTTGGACGCTCTTTAGGCCGATGAATCTTTTGACTAAGTGGGAACTCTCTGTACTCTTAATCAATCAATTTCATTAAAATCAATAATCAATAACGAACATAAGCAATACCTTGATCGACATAACACTTAACAATTAATCCAGAATACATTTCGGCGAACCCTGACCTTTCAGTCAGGAATAACCACACCAGTTTATTCAAAGTTAGTGAATTTTATTTCCCTATATTAGCAAAGCTAGCACAATATATATGTGTCTCAACACCAAATGATAAACGTAAATGAACATTAATAGCTGTCCATAGCGGTGAAACAGGTGCAATCTATGTAGCATTTGAATCACAAGGCATTCGATAATAGCAATGCAAATCACTAATACGATAATCTGTAATGAACTAATCGCATACATTTAGTCAGCATAACAAGATCTCAAATTGCATCGTGCAACATATGGAATCCTCGTCTAACCTCAAATTAGCATCGGCATGTGGGACTTCATGCGAAAACAATTTAGCAACATTAATTTAGAAAAACTCCTAACTAGGGCTCTTATCAAAATCAGCAGTTGGTTACCTAAAGGAAACACAATGCAATTTTACAATTTCCTTTCATATTTACCAATTACGATCAGCATTCAAGGAAGTCTTCGTCTCACAGGTACCGTTCTTCGGTCAGCATGGGTACCGTTTCGATCAGCATAGGACGGGGCAAAGGGGCAGGGGTGGACGGGCAATTGCCTCACGGCGGCAAGGTAAAACTACTACTTCATGCAAAGGGATCAAATCAAAGTTAAAGTCTCTAGGGCCAGAATCATTAAAGTCTCTTTCTCTCGATTAGAGAAAGCATCAAAGTCTCTTTCAAAATGGCGTCGCAGCAAAGTGGGCCATAATAGCTACGAAGTCTGCAAAATGGCGGGTAATGGCTGTAACGATCTGCAATGATCTGCAATGATCTAATTTCTTCTTGTGCACCTGGGTTTTATAGACAACAGTTCAAATCCAGTAGGGTCTCCATTGGAGGGTTTATAGGTTAGCTTCAAATTGACCAATCAAAAACGACAGTTCTCAAGCTTTTACTTAAGCATACATTATCCTTGGAGATGGGTACGCAAGTTGCAACATTGTCTACCAATTAGCTCACTTTCAGAGCCTCCATTGTCCGCACCTGCAAATCGACCTTGAAGTAAAGAGAAAATATGCCAGGCTGGCACGAAACCTTAAGATAAGCATGTGAACGGTTTCTGTGGAAAAGTACAGCTTCAAGCAAAAATACACGTTTATTAGCACAGTGGAAAAATACGAGCATCTAAACCGTGAGACCAGGCAGCTAGGCCAAAGCCTCCACTAAAGTCATGCTAAGCTAAAACATTTCAAGCAAGCAAATCATAGCACACGTTTACGATTATGTCGGATTAGTGCAATTCTAATACACCACGTTATATAAAGCACGCTTATAAATGTTGGCAAACTACTCTGAGGGCACATTTTGTCCCCGTACAATCTTTATTAGTTCGGTTAAAGTCACACATGATTATTTCACACTACGTTTACGCGTTAATAAATGTAAAACCTTCATTTTCTGCTTCATCATCCCGACCGTTACTCGGCTGTTTCTCCCCAAGGTATGGGTTGTGGGTCTCCCTTTCTCCTCCGCGGTCTTCTTTTCATCTCTGCCCGACTTCTCTCCCTTCGGCGTCCTCTGCTCGATATGCGCGTAGTCCTTCCTTTATTTTTAAGCTTTCAGGAACCCGGATATCCGGGTTCCCGGCTTCGCGGTTTTGCCCTCCTCCTCTGCTCGTCTTCTCTCAAGTAAGTCTTCGGGAATACGGATGGCCGGTTTCCCGATTTCCTTAAATTCGGTCTCTTTGAGACCTCTGGAGCATCGTTCTGCTCCAGATTCGGCGTTGAATGTAGCCGGGAAGCCCGCCTCCCGGCTACAGTAATATTTGCATAATGTGTGCTTTGCAGTTTCTTTGAAATGGTTTTACATTGTGAAATGTATATAAAAACACATCTGTTACTGAATATGTATGATTTTGCATATTCTAGCAGCATGTTTATGTCAGGGCAATTAGCTTGAAATTTTTTTGTTTAGAACAGGAAAACATTTATTGAAAACAGGATGTGAAACTCTGGACTATGCTGTTTGGTTGCCTACAATAAAAAGAAGACACATTACTTAATTATCTTGCAGTAGGTTGCACTTTCACACACCACTGTTACCTGTTGGCCACAGCTCTAGCATTGTGTTCTGACACCTCCCTGTGGGAGCCCCTGTTGTACTTTGTACTGAGCTTGGTTTGCATTTGCAGTTGAGGTGATCTCTTCCGCTATGTATCCCATCACACTCCATGACAGCTTTGGTCATTACTGGATATACTGCCTTACGGAGTTATATCAACAATGTACAATGGGGATTATTTTGTCTATTTTTCCTAATAGGGCTATTCCTAATCAGACAGACAAGGTTTCTTATTGTCTTTATTGCCAGACAACACCATGCCTATATGGATGAATGGAGGCCACTACCTTTAATACTTAAAAAGGCAACAAATAGTGGTTGGATGTATTGCCTAAACTGCCTAATGGTTCCATATCATAACTGCATCATTGGTAATAATACTTCATTTTCTGCACCATTAGACCACATCTATATCGCTCGATGAGGAAGAAATTACCTTCGGTATTTAAGTGGGCCATATGTTGTATAGTTGGGCAGGGGACATCATTACTCACACTCAGTGCTTTAAATGGGCCGGTACTCACAGGTACTGAGTAGTGACCCTTCTTAATAATATCCCTTTAAGTACCGGCACTTCTCCACCGTCAAGGAGAGAACCGGTACTCATGGCTCCTGATATCCTGTTTATTTCTAGTGGTACTGAGGCTGTCAAGGTGGTGCTTGTCTCCAGGACACCTTTCCAGCTAAAGCGCCAGTTGTAGGCCTGTGCTGAGTCTCAGCTGAACCATTCAGCAGTATCTCATTTGCATTATGTCTTGGATTCGCGGGTGTTAAGAATATCACCTTCCTGCTGAGCCTTACAGAGCAGTGTCCATTCAGACCCTGCTTTGTCAATTACATTCACAATATCCTGTGCATTAGTGCACACAGTGGATTCCAGGCAACCCGCTGAGAGCAGAAATTAAGGAAGCTGCAGGACGTAAGGAGTTAAACAGGTCTTTGATCCCGTGTGAGCCATTTGTGTGAGAGTTTGACTGCTCGTGAGTGTTTAACTAATTGTGTGTACATTTGTGTTTGCGAAAGAGAGAAAGAGAGAATCCGGACACCCTCAGAGGGTATTTTTAAGGAAGTGTGTGGATTGCTTTGTAGGTGTTTGCGTGATTGATCGGACCTCTGTTTGAATGAGTGCACACATGAGAATATATGAATACTTAGCCCAATGCAAATAAATAAACCCAATATGGCATCAATAGACTGCACTGTTAAACAAGCATTGGCCCAGCCATTAGGTGTAGTCCTTGTCAAGCTGGTACAATCGTTAATTCAAAAAGGAATATGACAGTCATATGACACACAAAAGAAAACATGCTCCTATACGTTGTGATCATAAGATTGTAATAATACATTTAAATTAAAAAAATAAGTTACCATTGCATATAATTTAACATTGCAGGTGCGCCCTGTGAGGCAGGTGACTTCGAATTGGATTGGAACCAGTTTTTAGGTTAATACACAGCACACAAAGGTATGATTCACATTAGTGCAAGGAAAACGGTGTATAGCCCTTGTTTACTGTAACCTGAAGACCTATTTTAAACACACATAATCACTGAAAAATTAATACAAAATGGAAAGAAAAAAACATTGCCAAAGTAAAGTGTTGCCCACTAGCCTGGTATTGAGGTGCACTTTGAAAGGCAAATTTGCTCATTTAATCAGGAAAAATGCATCACTCAGAGTGCAAGATAGCCATAAGCTGACCCTTTACCCATGCTATATGTTGTGGTGAGTGGAAGCAGATTTGTGAATCGTAGTTGAACAGACCAGTGGATGAAGAGAGTTGAGTAGTGGCCCCTCTACATATGTAATATTATGTTTTATTTATGCATGTATTTTTATTTCTTAAGACTCATGAGATAGCTAAAGCTGTCTCTGACCAGGCCTAAGAATAAACAAGGGTTAAGTTGGGGTTCATTTTCAGGCAGGAGCTGAAGAAGGACAGATCTGTGACTTTGTTGCGGCGATTTTAGTTTTCTGTTGTCTCGAGTTACCGTGATTGAGGATTATGGGCCACGCATGTGTGTTAGTGTGGGGGGGGAGGGTTCAGGGCACAGCAATGAAAATAATCTAGCATGGCTGTGTTAAAGCGGCTCAGTAGGTTATAAGTTAAGGATCCTCTGCTCTATATTGTCATTGTACAAATCTTTAAAATGAGCAATGGATGAATTGGGCATTTTTTTCCAAGACATGTGAAGCCAGCAGAGAGACTTGCAGAATCCGTCAGTTGTATCCACTGAGTTCTTTTCTTAGGCTGTCCTTTCTCTGTGGGCAACACACCTATGTTAAATCACTAATCTGTGTGTGCTGAGTTTCCTTTGGTGTCAGAAGACACCATGGCTTAGTCAGTCTCGGTTATTTGAGGCCTCAAACATATTTCCATGTATTACATAGTATAGCTAGAACCATGACCCTAGAAGTTCCTAGAAAGTCGGTGAGTTCAAGCAGAAAGTAGAAGATGGTGTGTAATCTATGGTGTGGTGGCAGGAATGCATGACTTATAATACTGTTCAAAGCACGTTATGGCATCTTGATGCATAACCGAGCTGAGATAAAACTCCCATGATGTTTCTAAGGATCTACCCTCGAATACTTACCTACTCACTTCCTGATCCCATATTAAGGATGTAAGAAGACCAGGTGAGATGAGCGATATGGCTACACATCTGCCTTCGAGCCTGACTGTGCCACCTCTGGGCTGGCAGATCCAGGGCTCATAAAGAGGGATAGTTGAGATGTTCGACACCCCCCTTTGGAACCCTAACAATGTTTGTCGTTGACTGGTTTCCATTGCTCCTAAAAACCATGAACTAGCACATGTCACACCCATCACTGTCTCTCCTCCGCTCCATTAACCTGTTGCAGACCCAATAAGATACATTACTTGTCCATTATTCAGCAATGACCCAAATTAACTTACTTTACTACCACATCCAGTATCCCACAGTGCTGAGATCACATAAGTCTGGCCAACAACACTATGCAGGCCTAACATCACCCACAGTGATAATCAATGTGCATGGGTTGTCAAAGTCATTCTGAGGATTCTTTCACATGGTCTAATCTGGCCAGCCCATATAAATAGAATAAGCTGCATGAAAATTCCTATTGTGTCTAAGAGAAAATGAAGATTTAGCCCTTTAAATGAGGATCCCTTGAAAACTATGATGCTGAAGGAGGGGTGGTGTCCAGGATTACATATGTGCTGTTTGGTATTACCTGGTTAGAGATGCTTAGGAAAGCAGGAGCCTTAGAGTGTGCACATTGAAGCTGCTGTGCCTGGACCTCCCCCCTCAATCTCCTTCCATATTGTAAATATAGGTGGAGACCATGACCACTTACATTACAGACCCCATTGTGTGCATGGTAACATACTTGGAATACCTCAAAGTTCTGTTTAGAGCGATACATTGCAATTTTATTTTCTGCTAGCTTTCTTGAGAATGAAGGAAAAAGGGTGGGAAAGTTAAAATATACTTTTAAGCTAAAAGTCTCCCTCCTGTTTCACAGGTTTTTATATGTATGCCATTAGGAAGTAAGTGCTACTCTTTGTGAGCTCATCCTGATGTTTTCATAGTCTGTGTCCTCTGTGGAGAACAAGGCACTGAGCAAAGACATGAAATGGGAGAGGAAAGGTGAGACATAGCTGAACTAAGACCCCACATCACTGGCGCAACATAGTACATTGGTGGTCCAATATCACTAAGAGATGGCCTAAATCATAACATTGGCTCAGGATCGAACACGGTGTTGAGTGCACACACTTCTTGCTAAAGACCACACAGCATAGGACAAGATCACAAAGTGCAATGGGTTGCATACATTTCTAGTCGGTGATAGCAGCAAACTAGCTATTAATAACTATTTATGTGTTATGCCACATGTACAGTGGAAGTCTGCACATATGGGAAATTAAAGACTACTAACAAAGACAATCCAAGCTCCAAACAAATACTCAACAAATGGCATAAGTGCCTTTCTACCATGTCCCACCCACTGGCCACACCCCTAGCTCAATCCGATGAGTACCTGCACTTATTTTTTCCCATTTAAAGCACTGCTCACACTGCCTAAATAACTCATTACTACAGCCCAATAAGGATGTTTATTACATACTGGGCCTGATTCTAACTTTGGAGGACGGTGTTAAACCGTCCCAAAAGTGGCGGATATACCACCGACCGTATTACGAGTCCATTATATCCTATGGAACTCGTAATACGGTAGGTGGTATATCCGCCACTTTTGGGACGGTTTAACACCGTCCTCCAAAGTTAGAATCAGGCCCACTGTGTCTTCAGGAGGCATATCTATACCAAGAGAGAGAGAGAGGGAAAGAGAAAGTACCTACATTGTAAAACTTTGAGGCTGCTGAGATTTGTTAATGATTGCTCTCCATTGTTTTGACAAGAGTGGCTTTTAACATCACTAAATCTGAATTTAGAACTTGTAAATAGTGGTATCCTTAGTTTATTGATGTGTTTTCTTAGTCTCTGTAAAACCTTTGATGTAGTCAGAAATACATGAGGGATAGGGAACTGATATTTATCTGCTCCATGAATATTCTGTGCAATGTATTCATCGCTGTACCCCATATATGATGATTGTGTCTATTAATGTGATTCTAGGCCATGGGGTCTCTGGGTGGCTAGCATTATGAGAAGTGTACAATTCTAAGCAGTAGGTGTGTGGCATAATGTAGTATTGTGTCTATGGCATCTTGGCATGCAGCCCGACCTGCACAGTTTTCCACTTAAGTATTTAACACTAAATATTTGGAGCCTAGCAATCAACGTGTTTACTTCTGAGCTATAACAGTTGGTGTGTTGCATGGAGCCAGCAGTTCTTTCATAGGCTAGACATTGAAAGGATCTTAAGTATATGCAACCACTACCTCATTTTATTAAAAGACTTGAATGGGGAAAAAAAAATCTGCACTACTATGCTACTGTAATGTGTATTACAGGGAAAAGATTGCCTATTTCTTCAATTCTACAGTAACTGGCATAACTAATAACACATAGGGGCTCATTATGAACACAGTGGAAACCCCGCCATGTTCATGCTGGTGGTCTCTTCATAGACCGCCAGCCCCTTGAGACCCCGCCGGCCACATTACGAACATTCTGCTGGGCCAGCGCCCGCCGGCCCAGCAGAATGCAGGGCTGGGACATTGCCGACAGCTCCACAGGGAGCTGTTGTCAATACCTCAGTGCGATGGGTGCAGCAGCCCCCTTCACGCGGATCACTGTCCGTAAATCGGGCAGTGACCTGCACGACGGGGCACTGCATGGGGGCCCCTGCACTGCCCATGCCAAGTGCATGGGCAGTGGACCCCTGCACTGCCCATGCCAAGTGCATGGGCAGTGCAGGGGTCACCAGAAGTGCTCCAGAGCACCCCTTCCGCCAGCCTTTCCATGGCTGGGGAACCCACCAGGGAAAGGCTGGGGGAAACAGGGTTCATTATCCGGTTGATATCCGCCATCTTCAGGCTGCCTGTTGGCGGTAGCCTGGCAGTGGCGTGTTTATAATATGGCGGTTCAGACCGCCATGCCGGTGGCGGTCTTTCCGCCGGCATTGAGGTCTGAACCACCGGGTTTATAATGAGCCCCATAGTTCATATTTAGAAATACATAGGTTGATTACATGAGCATACTTTTGGTGTTCGAATTACACAACAATTTGTCAATTAATGATTGTAGTTTCAGTTGGTAATACTTTAGTAATCCAAACCTAAGAAATGTAAGTCATGGTTAACGTTGACTTGTACCAGGAGGTTGTAAGCTGTTACTTTGATTGTTTGTATTTTTTAACCAATTTTTTAACCAAGTAATAGTTGACAATATTATTATTGTTTTTAACATTGCACTGCACTGTTGAGTGATAACGAGCTCATTCCTGATGAGAAAGAGCTTTCTAACTCAAATATCAGTATTGATGAACAAAATGATGAGCGGGTAAGATAATTTTAGAATCTTGAATTCAAATTTATTTAGTTGATTTTGAATTAATACAGATTTAAATCTTTGCTTTATTTCCTGTATTTCAGTGAGACCAATTATATATCTTTGAAGGATTTACTATCAAACCCTGTTCCACAAATTGACTCTGTAAAACATCCACATTCAACATATATAGGCAAAACATTTTGGACTGGAACAAGTCGTGTCTTCCTCTGTAAAACCAAATTTCTGCTTTGTTCATTGATTTTTCTGGTAGTTATCCTTCCGAAGAGAGGGGGAAGGCTACAGCCAACCAGGCCTAAGTTGGCCAACTTAGGCCTGGAGCAGCCCACATCCATTCAGCCACAATGTCTTTCAGTCGTATAACTGAGATGCAAGTTCCACCAATGAATTATAATATGAATGTAGTCTGACTGGCTTCTACCAGAGATGGAAAGTCCATGCATTGCCCCTTCTTGTAATTGGCAGCTACTCAGGTAGGAAGGGCTGGAGTCTACCATTCTATAGTGGATCCTATGCATGAAGCACAGTACCTTTGGGCAGAGTTTTTCCTTCACTGGAGACCATTTAGACACCGCCTAGGAGTGTAGACAAGAGTAAACCTATTCAGATACACCTAACTTATGGCAATGTTCTAAATATCTTGCAGATTTGAGAAAGCAAAGTCACAAAGGTCCAAAAATAGACTATTTTAATATTCCGTTTGTAGTTGAACACTCTGGTGTGAATGTCTTGGGGTTGTTGCATAAACAGAGTCTGACTCAGCTCTACATGGTTTGTTTTCACATCCACAGGTGACACAAGTAAACTTAATTGAGTGCACCAGAGCTGAATGTTAACCCCTTCTTGCTGAGGACGGCTGGAGCTGTCCTCCGCCACAAGATCCATGTCAGTTTTAAAAAATGTACAGGTTGGCTAGGTTTCCCTAGGTGCCGGCTGATCTATGGTCAAAAACCTAGAGCAACTCAAATCAGAAAAAGAGGGTCAGTTTTTGTTGGAAAAATGAGCTGCATCCATTTTGTGTTTTTGATCATTTTCTGTCACCAGCACTAGGTCTACCCACACAAGCGAGGTACCATTTTTATCAAGAGACTTGGGGGAGTGCCAGGTGGAAGGACATTTGTGACTTCCCACAGATTTCAGAACTTTACATCACATGAAATGTGAGCAACATGTGTTTTTTAGTCCAAGTTTGATGCTTGCAAGGGATTCTGGGTAAAAATATGTGGTGAGAGCCATGTAAGTTATCCCACCCTGGATACCCCTAGGTGTCTAGTTTTTAAAAATGTACAGGTTGGCAAGGTTTCCCTAAGTGGCGGCTGAGCTACTTTCCAAAATCTAAGGCTACCCACATTGGAAAAAGAGAGTCAGTTTTGGATGGAAAAATGCGCTGTGTCCATGTTATGTTTTGGGCTATTTCGTGGCATAGGCACTAGGTCTACCCACACAAGTGAGGTACCATTTTTATTAGGAGACTTGGGGGAATGCCAGGTGGGAGGAAGTTTATGGCTCCCCGCAGATTCCAGGACTTTCTCTCACAGAAATGTGAGGAAAATGTGTTATTTTTGTCAAAGTTTGAGGCTTGCAAGGGATTCTGGGTAAAACAATGTGGTGAGAGCAATGCAAGTCAGCCCACACTGGACCGGTTGGTACAGGTTGGCTAGGTTTCCCTAAGGGCCAGCTAAGCTAGGGTCCAAAATCTAGAGCTACCCACATCAAAAAAAGAGGGTCAGTTTTCGTTGGAAAAATGTGCTGCATCCATGTTGCATTTTGTGCCATTTTCTCTCGAGGGCACTTTTCCTAACCACACAAGTGAGGTACCATTTTTTTCAGGAGACTTGTAGGCACATAGACTTGTAGAACATTTGTTATTACCAATTCGATTTTGCTGCATTTTTGCCTTTCAAGTGTAAACCAGTGTATAAGAAAGATGAAGGTTTGAAAAATACTCTCCAAATCATACATGAGTACATATACCTACAATCTCAGAGATGTAGAAATAACCACTGCTCCTAAACTCTATATCTTGTGCCGATTTTTCACTTTGCCTATTTCGCTATAAGAATTGGTCTATACCCAGTACTCAATGAAAAGTCTTTATGTGATGCAGCTCAGTTATTTGCTCTGGGTAGCTTGGGTTCTTGGAGAACCTACAAACCCTATATATTTCCACAACAAGAAGTGTCTAGCAGACATAATGGTATATTGCTTTTGTTAATCAGCCATTGAGACAAAAAGGTACAGATGAAAATGGTGTCACAAATGCCCATTTTGTTCCTATTCATTTTCAATATTTCTTTATTTCAACAGTTACTTTCCTTGAGAAAACCTTGAGGGATCTACACATATGAGCCCTTGCTGAATTTGGAATTTAGTCTACTTTTCTGAAATCTATAGCTTTTCTGGATCACCCAGGGGTTTCACACTGGTTTTTTAACCACAAACTGGAAGTAAGTTAAAAGTACAAAAATAGGAAAATAGGCTACCTCTCAGAAAAATGCCAAATCTGTGGTACAAAATTAGGTTTTTTGATTCAGCTCTGCATGTTCCTTGAAGTTGGTAAGATGGTGACTTTAGGACCCCAAAATGTTTGTGGATGCCATTTTTAGGTAAAAAACAGACACTTATCTGGAGCACTTTTTCCCTATTTTTTTTTAAGTTGCTATATTTTGCCTAATTTCTCAGTCCCTCCAGTGAAATCCACAGACAATTTGGCACGGCTAGCTTATGTGGACAAAATGTTATGGAGCCTTAAGCACAAAGTACCCCAAATAGTCAAAAAAAGTCTCAGTATTGGGGAGGGGTCCTGCAGTAGCAACAAAAGGGTTAAGGACTGTTTATTGTGGCCCTGCAGAACGCACACCAATAAAGGAGATGGTATCAATGTCTTTAGGTTACTAACAGTGGTAATTCAAACAATTGTTCATTAAAGATTTACACACTCAAGATCCCTAGTAACAGAATATGTGTTTCAACATATTTATTTTAAAACAGTTATTTTAAAATGTCGAGATCTAGTGCACATAATATTGGTAACATCACAGAAGAAAATAAAAAGCAGCTAAGCTTTTCAATAACATTGAAAACAGAGAAAAATCATAACATCACAATTTATAGCCCTTAAACCTTTACTGTGCTATCTCTGAGTGCAATGCTAGTCCTAGCAGATGAATAAGTAATAGACCTGAGTTTCGCAGCATATCGGGACAACAGGGTTTGTTGTCTGTTTGGGATAGCTTGACAACTATTTCGAGCACAAGGCCAAGAGCTAGGAGATTGTGTCTACGAGAGAACACAATCCTGGCACCAGTTCATGAAGGCAGAATGGTAATCTTGCAGACCCTCAGGGGATGGAGCTCAACTGCGATTGGCATCTGTGACCTGGATCAATTTTCTCTCCTAAGTAAGTGGTCAAGTGGTAGTCCTTTTGTAGAGTATCTTATCTAAGATGAAATTTGCAAAGTCACCTTAGAAATGTTTGAACATTTCATATCAGCACATCTCTGGCTGCACTAATAATGTTAAAATACATCAATACAGAATATATTGTGTGGGTTATGGTTGTTATACAACATTTACTTAGACCTAAGAGCTGCATTTGATATGGTGTCCCATCCAATTCTCATCAAACATCTGGAGGGAGTTGGAATTAATGGCATGGCCTTTGAATGGTTAAGTTCATTTCTAGAAAATAAAAGTTTCCAAGTGTGCATGGAATCCTTTTGCTCTGACACTCTGTCCCTGAAATATGGTGTACCTGAGGGATCCTCGTTAAGCCCCACTCTGTTTAAGGTCTATGCGCAGCACTTGGTAGACATTATAATGGGGCATGGCTTTTCTACAGTTTCATACACTGATGATAGTCAAATCATCATCTCCTTAACATCAGATACTGGATTACTCTTTACTAAATGTAATGCCTTTCTCAGAGACATTACTGACTACATGTCCAACAGTAATTCGATACTCAATGGAGACAGAACAGGTTCTGGCACTTTGAAACCTAACTATCTAGATGAGCTTCCCCCTCCCAAAACTGAAATAAAAACCCTGGGGTTTTGGATAGATGGTCACCTCACCATGGAGGTACAAGCAGGAAATCTTACTGCCTCATGTTTTGGACTTTTCCGGGCCCTAAGGAAGATTATGAATTGACTTCCCCCTGTCACTCGGAGAACCGTGGTTCAAGGTCTAATCTTGTCCCACTTAGACTACAGCAATTCAGTCTATCTAGGGAGCCTTCAGTATGTGGTCAAGTATCTTCAGATAGTCCAGAATGCTGCAGCACACACATTGTTGAAGATTCCAAGGCATCACTCCATTTCTTCTTCCCTTGTAACTTTACATTGGTTACCAGTATCCAAAATAATTAAATTCAAGTCCCTCTCTCTAGCCCACAAAATGATGTATAACAGAAATCCACTCATAATCCAGAGGTTATTAACCTCTTACATTCCCAAAAGATCACTTTTTTCTGCAGACCAGAGGCTCTTCTTAATACTAGAATTAAAGAATCGAGCAGTGGAGGACGCTCTTTTGCCTATTTTGTAGGCAAACTTTGGAACTCCCTCCCCATAACATTAAAAAGATCCAACGAAGAAACCTAATTCAGGAAGCTTCTCATAACCCATTTCCTTGAGTAACTCTCAATGTCCTAGCTATAGATGGGACATTACTTCAGCGCTGGGAAGCCCATTAAGTAGCCATGTGCTTTACAAATGACTAGCATGAAAAAGCACTATATGACCTTGAAAAAGGCACCTGTACCAGACTGATATTTCTTTGGGGGCTTTGTTGATGCCTACATCTGAAAGACTCGACACTTTCACAGTATTTGGAAAGATAGGCAAAGACAACATCTGCATCAAAGGCTGGCATGTTGATGGTTCGTCATAATTTGAGGAAAAATGACAGCATTCATTGTCAAAGATGGCAGCCTCCATGGTCTAAGATGGGACCTTCATTACCTGGGATGTATTCGGGGGCAAAGGTTAACAAGGTGGACGGGCTAACTAAAATATAAACTATAGTAAAAAACAAACCTGTCCTGTATGTATTTAAAAACGTAAAAGCAAGTGATTAAATAATAGAATGATGATTCTGCATAATGTGAGGAAACATGGCAATCTGCATTATCAAAGATGGCAGCCTCCAGGGTCTAAGATGGTGACTGCCATAAACTAGGATGGATTTGGGGCCAAAGGTAATGAAGCTGGACAGGCTAACTAAAATGGAGACTATAAGAACATAAAACTAAAAAAAAAAGCCTACAATCAAGTGGTTAAAATAATAGAATTTTGGAGGAAAACAGGCATACGATTTATGACATTCCTGGAATAATTCCTAAGCTGAATAGACACTGAATTATGACTGGATATATCTTTCATTTATCTTGCTTATCAGACTTACTCATTATACATTTAAAGTATGCCAGGTATTCCCAGACATGTGTCCTGGGCTCACTGTACCAAATGAATCAAGCTATACCTGGCTGAATAGCCCATAAGAAGGGTGAAACCGATCTTGGGTTGCTTGTGTTGCAGTTCAGGGAGGACCAGGCCTGCCAGTTTGGGCTGTACACATGAGGAACAAGGTCAAGACTGAATTGCATATGGCTGGGTCCAAACTGAGGCGGCATGGTGGGCGAAAAATAGACATGGATCCTAGTCTCCCTGAGCTACTGGAACCAAGCTATACGAGGCTGAATCACCCATAACAAGGGGAAAACCAGTCCTGTGTTGCTTGTGTTCCAGTTCAGGGAGGACCAGGCCTGGCAGTTCGGGCTGGACTGTTCCCATGAAGGGCAGAGTCAAGACTAATTTGCATATGGCTGAGTCCAAAATGAGGTGTCATGGTGGGTGAAACACGATGGATTGGGTTGTGGCCTTGAGCAATTGCCAGTGGTTGAGATTAATTCACGCATTCCATCATTCACCTTTTTGTTTTTTTCATTGGACACCCTAAGTGTGCCAGGTATGCCCAGACAAAGGTTCCATGCTCACTGTGCAATTGAACCAATATATACTTGGCTGAAGAGCCCTTAAGAAGGGCAAAACCAGTCCTGGATTGCTTGTATTCCAGTTCAGGGAGGGCCTGGCCTGGCAGTTTGGGCTTTAGACACAGGATTAAGACTGACTTGCATATGGCTCGGTTCAAACTGAGGTGGCATGGTGGGTGAAAAATGATGGATTGGGATGCAGCCTGAGCGATTGCCAGTGGCTGAGATTAATTCAAGCATTACATCCTTTACCCTCTTGTTTTTTTGCATTTGACACCTAAGTGCCCTAGATAAGTTCAGATATGGGTCTTATGAAAGCATAATTATCTGAAAGGAAATAAACAGCACACGGGCGTGGTATGCAAATAAAGAGGGAAGTTTACTTGCCCGAAGCTCGGGTGGAAACATACAGTCAACCAAGCTGCCAAGTGTTCTTCCTCACTGGGGTTATGTTAGGCCTTTTATACCTGAGGTCACACATTAGAATCTATGGTGAGAGCAAAATCATCAACTACTTGCAGCTGCAAGGTGACTATTATCAAGAACGTGAAAGCACTCAGAAACTAGAAGACATTGGTTTCACAGCTCAAGGTCTCGGCAGGAAATCTAGGGCTTGGAAATGATTATTTTTCTTAGTTTTCAAGGATCAAAGTCACAATCAAGTATTTATAAGATAAGACAGCTTATATGTGCCTGCTCCTGCATTCTTGTGGACAAGGAGTGAAAACGTCTTCTATCAAGTGGGCATACCCATATGTTGCATGTGCATGCTCAGAGTTCGTGAACACTGAATGGAAACGTACAAGTTTCTGTCAACAGGCTTCTGCCAAGCGAGCATTTTACAAAAACACAAGCATATTGTGAAAACAGTCTATAGGCAGATATAAACTGAAAGATTATTTCAAAATGGTTGAATGATGGTGTACATATATTTTGTGCTTTGACAAACCACCCTTCGACCCTTCATTCAAACATCAGTCCTATTCTTTATTCAATCCAATTTCTTTTCTGCCTAGTTCTTCTATAACAGCATCTTGCATTATCACAGCATTGGTCATAGCAATTTTAATGGTCTTTGGCTGTAAGACAGCAGTGATGGAGGAGCACCAGGTACCCATCAGAAGAGGCGAGTACCGTACACAACAGCAGACCAGTAACAATCATGCTACCAGTATTACTATCCGTTTAAGAATTGTCTAGCCCCATGACCTGACCAATTACACCAAAGGACTGATCTGTTATTGTTCCCTCATCATGATATACTAAATTCCCCAAGGACTGTAGGTGCTGCAACGCTTTCATTACAGTAGGATTGGTATCTGGAATGTACAAGCAGCACTCTGACCCCACAATCTTGCACATGCCACCCTTTTCTGCAAGCTGTACTTTCTAAAACCATTCTATTCCGAAAAGATACTGATCTAATAGCCTGCAACTCTAGGGACGTGTTTGCTATCACAGCAGTAGTGTCATTAGTCACTTCTTCCAGTATTCTGCCCAGTTTACTAATCTCCCTTGAGTTTATTATTAAACACCACAAAGGCATCAAACCCTTTGTTATGTCCCCAACCACTTCTCCTGGCATATCACCCAGTAATTCTGCTGTCTCCATATCTCCTTTACCCTGCATATGATGCTGTTGCCCTTTGTGGTTGTATTGGACATACTCCTTATTCCTGAGGAAGACCTGTGTTACCAAATAGGCTAAGTAGCAATTGCCACCCCTATTGGGTAGAAACCAATGATAGGCAGACCCCCCACATACATACACAATTCCCCTACCAACCCATTGCAATGTTCCTACAGTAGGGAAATAATATTGACACTTACTATAACCCATATTATAAGTGCCATTTGGGCCAAATACAATAGCTCGTCCTTAGGGTGTGTGTACATTGGGCACAGGACGTCTTGTATTGTGGTCATGTTCTTCCGTATTGATTTAAATCTACTGTACTCTTAATAAAACAACATGTCCTCAAAATTATCTGTGTTGGGCATGGTGGGCTTCTTAGGTAATGTACTATGAAGTATATGTAAAACAATGCATTGGAAGGAATATCATAAGGGTATCTATAAAAGTACCCAAGGTAGAAATCACTGCCTTGTCGTACAGTGCAAGAGTCCTGCCCTGTTAACAGTACATTGAAGAAAGAATGCTTTTGCCTAGTGGCTGAAGGAAGCTTTCAACAAATGTAGCTATAAGTCACATTAAGAACCCCATGCGTTTCATTTCATGTAGTACTTTCACAAAATCATTGTGCTCATAGACATGGGCATGATCATCTACCAATGTATCCCTTGGGCCATAGCTGTTCTGCTTTATCTTTTTTTCAGTACCATTCACAAGGTTCTCTTCCCCTTAGTGTTATTTCTGCTATATACAGTGCACCAAATGCTGCTAAGCCAATCAAGAGTATGAACAAAGTAACAAGGTGCCATTTTTCACATATTGTCTTTGACAAGCCTCTCTTGGGGGCTAGTACGGCTGCTGTTCTTGGTCTGTCAATTACTGGACTGGAAAGGTCATCACATGAGTAAATTGCCTTCACCAGAAGTTAGCTCGCACATACCAGCTAGTGGGTCAAGGAACACTTCCAGAGTAACCACAACATTGGTTGAACCACCAAGATGGACTCTTAGCAGCTTTCACTCTGTGTCTGTTATTTCATCAATACTCAAACTTAACTTGTAACATTTAGGCCTGTACCATGGTCTGTGTTTATCTCTAATGCACCCAATATTTCACCCAGTGTCCATTTGTTGTTTCCTTCAATACTTACCATCTTTATTTCGGCATCAATAATTGTAGAACAGGTATGGAACTGCCCATTGTAAGAGTAGATGGTTATTTCCGGTGTTGTCTGGGTTGGGGCTGCGCCTTCTCCAGTTGCTTATTATTCTCCATGTGTCAGCCCAAATATTTCGTACAAGTCCCTTAATCACTCTTCCGTTTTTTGTGATCTCAGGTTGTATGGTGCTGATGTGTTGCTGCGGGTTGGGGGTGTTGTTTGAATCCTTCTGTTGTGGTCATGGTAGATGGTAGCAGCACTGCATGCGGTAGCACCCTCTTCAGGTGGGACACATTGATCCAGTTCTTACTGTTGGTGCACTTGACAGCACTCTGCTTAGGCAGCAGTACTTGTTCAGGGCCCTTTCACCAGAGCTGAAGGCAGTTGGTCCTCAGGAAGCTGTGTATAGACACCCAGTCTCCTGGCTGAAAGTTGTACCCACTACCTTGCATACGCTCTGACAAGGCCACCTTCACCTGCGGTTAACTGAAGCAAGACATTTGATCAAGGCAAAACAATACTCTCATTAGTTCATTTGAAATAGTAACTGTCATTTCTCTTTCTGGATGTCACCAGGCTTTTATTGGTGTTGCAGTTACAATTTCATGGGGGCTCAATTTTGTTCTTGCATCAGGTATGCTTTTCATGCTCATAAGTGCCATCAACAAAGCCATCAACAAAGCGTCCTTCCATGTCAATTTTGTTTCTGCACATATTTTTGCAGTCCTATTCTTGAGCACACCATTTTTTATTTCCACTGCACCCGCTGCTTCGTGGTAATAGGCAGAGTGGAGCTTTTGACTCACACCTGGATCTTTGCACACTAGTTCCATCATATCAAATTTCAGAAATGAGTGTTTCACTAAGCACTCTGCTGTTGCCATTGCATCATTCACTCTGACTGGATATGCTTCTATCCATTTTAAAAATCATACACACTACTACGAGAATGCACCTATATTTGTTTGTTGCTCGTATCTCAACATAGTCCAGATGTAGAGCTTCAAAAGGTATTGTGGACTCTACAAAGTGTCCCTTAGGTACTGGAGCTGTTTTTCCCAGCACACACCATACAACTGTGGCACACTTCAGTGGCATATTTTATAATGTTCTGGTTAGCCCAAAACATAGGCATGAAATTCACTAGGCTGTTTCTACCGATATGCGCAGGATTGTCCATCATTACAGTCACTGGGTAGAGGTACTTTGTCTGGCAGCAAGTACCATGTACCAGTTTTGTCTATCCAGCACTCCTTCAATTGTGTGCCATTCACAGACCACTACTTTTGTTCCTCCTTAGTAGCATCATTTTGCATGTCCTGTATACCTTCCAATGTCATATAAATATTCACTTGTTCCACAGGTACCTGTGTCACAAACATATGGCATATTCCAACTTTGTCAGTTACCTTCTTATGTGCACTACATTTCAATATTGCCACTTTAGGAGGGAGGGATAAGGAATTCAACAACCTTGTTATCAGTACCCCATGTTGTATTTTTGAGATGTAATGAAACCCCTCTCCTTCCATAACCTTCTGGAACTGTGTGCAACATTAAATGCATACTAGCTGTCTGTGTAGATGTTGACAATCTTACCTATTGCAATTTCACATGCTCTGGTCAGAGCAATTATTACAGCAGACTGTGCTGATTATTGAACTATGCTACAACGTTCCACAACATTGTGTAATGTTGTAACTGCATATGCTGTGGATCTTGTGCCATTGTCTGTTCTAAGGCATGACCCATCAACCCACAGCTCCCCTTCAGGATTCTGAAAATGTGTGTCCAGCATGGCTATCCTGACCTTTGTCTGTTCTTCAGTTCTATAGACACAACTATGATCATCTAGCAGTGTTGTGTCATCCCCCTCATGAGGTAGTAATGTTGCAGGGTTCAAGACATTGCATCTGAGTATTTGTACATGTGGGCTGAATAGGGACACTTTCTAGTATGCCAGCTGTGTATTTGTAAGGTGTTGTATTCTTGTTTTTTTCAGAATTAACCTACTGAATGTAGTACATATAGATTTACTGCGTATCCCGTTATTAATGTCTCTGCCTGCTGGAGGGATAGGGCTGCAACCCCAACTTCTCTCAGGTAAGAAGGCAAAGCTTTGGCTACCCAGCACATAGGGGGGTCATTACGACCTTGGCAGTCTTTTTCAAAGACCGCTGAGGACCCGCCTTGCTGAAGACCGCCAGTGCAGGCGGTTTTCCGCTCAGCGAATTATGACTGCTGGCAGCCCTCTGTCCTTTTTCGGATGGAGAGCCGCCAGCAGCCACACTGGCGGACAGTGGGGAAGTAGAGGTTGCTCCACCTCCACCGCCCGTCATCAGAACACCGCCCACCGAATCACGTTCCATGATTCAGCGTGGCGGTGTTCTAGTGACGGGGTGCTGGCGGCAGAGCAGCCCCCATGGATTCCGTCCCCTCCCAGAGGATCAACGGACAAGGTAAGTTGATCGTCCGTTAGGGGAGGGGGGCATTGTGTGTGTGCATGGGGGTGTGCTTGTGAGTATGTAGAGGGGGTGTGTGAGTGCGTGTATGCATGCGGGGGTGTTGTGTGTTAGAAAATGTGTGCGTGTCTGTCTGTTTGTATGTCGGTATGTAAGTGTGCGTGTCTGACTGTGTATGTTTCGGTTGGCATGTTTGTGTGGGGTATGTGTGTTGGTGGTGTCTGTATGCGTGTAAGGTGGGGGTGTGTTCCAATGTTGGGGGTAGGGGTGGGGGGTCCTGCCACCTTTGTGGGGTGGCCGGGGTGTGGGGGGAGGACTCGGGGTGGGGGTGCGGGTGTGTGAGACCCCTATCAGTGCCAGGGAAGGAATTCCCTGGAACTGATAGTGCTGGTTCCCAACCCCACGAAATCCATGGCGGTCAGCAGGGTCATGATACCGCCGGCAGTCTTCTGACGGCCGCCTGGCTGGAGACCGAAGTCTCCAGCCCAGCGGTATTCTCCGCCCTGGCGGTCGGAATGGAGAAGTGGCAACCGCCATGGTCATAATTCAATTTTTTGCCGCCGGCCTGTTGGTGGTATTACCGCCACTTCTCCCCCGTCCGCCAGGGTCATATTGAGGGCCATGGTCTTTTGTATTCATTGTAATCAACTTGCTGCTGGGTGAGAACCACAAGAGCACACCCATTGGACTCATGAACAAAAAGGTGAAAGTCTTTTGAACACTCAGGCAACCCCAAAGGAGGAGATTTGCAGAGAGTTTGCCGAATGGCAAGGAAGCTATGTTCATGGTTTGCTGTCCAAGGCAATGGTTCAGGTATGTCCTTGTAGGTGACAGCCAATAGTGGCTTTGCCAATTGTGAAATATTTGAAATTCAATGAGGCAGTAGCCAACCATTCCTAGGAATGTACACACCTGTTTTTGTGTAGTCAATCAAACATGCTGACTATCATACATGAGCGTATCCAGGCCCTGGGCTTCGGTTTTAGTCGATGAGCCAGCTCCTGAGCTTCTTCCTGAAGTCTGGCAGCAAGGGTGATGTTTGAAGGTGTGGGGGGGGAGGGCGTTCCAGGACTTGGCTGCGAGGTGGGAGAAGGAGCGTCCTCCAGTGCAGCAGTGACAGATGTATTCCATCTAGCCGTATGCAGGCACTGGGTAAGGTGTAAAGAAGTTCTATCTGACAAATAAATCGTGGACTAATACGGAGATGAGCGAGCAGAAGAAAAAGGTAAGGCCATTCGAGAGAATCAATACCTTGGTGGCGTCATGAAGTGCAGTGACGGCTGAGATTTGAGGGTCTATGTGGTGCATCACAGCGAAAATAGTGCAGAGGTTTTGTGATGTCGGGAGGCCCCGAATGAATCCAGACTGGTATATTCTTACAATTGTGGGCAGCAGGGGAATGTTAATGTTAATCCTAATGTTTAGTAAAAATCTTATTATCGACATTGATCATGGATATCAGTAGGTGAGAAGAAAGCATTGCCATGTTTTCCTAGTAGAAGGAGGTATTTAAGCCGTCTAGTCCCAGCCCTTTATCGCCCGGAAGGCTTCAGATGACCTGTATAATTTCTTCCGTTTTAATAGGTGAGTCCAGGTCAGACGGGTGAGATCGATCCTACCGTAATAGCTGAATGGAGTCCAGGTATGCAGTCAGCTAATCTGCGTTGTGTACTTGGGTGGCTATGTATAGCTTAGAGTAAAAGGATGTCATAGTTTGTAAGGGCCCCATGGGGGTCGATTTAAGTTTTTGATTGTCATCTAGCAATTCCACCACATAGATGAAAACCTGTGTTTTGCAAAGCATGTCTGCAAGAGTCCTACCGGGGTAGTCACACTCTCCATACAGGTGCACCTTTGTGTCATGGTCAAGGTAATTCATCTTACACATGCCTTCTCCGGTGAAAGCAGTTAATTTGTCCTAAATGGCGGCAGCACTTTTAGAGTCGAAATACTCCAGTTCAAGAAAGCGAAGGTCACATTTTAAGCGAGCAAACTTCTCCGGTATTACCTTGAGGATGCCTGATTGTTTCGCAATGCATGTACCTCGGATTACCTCCTTAAAAGTCTCCCACAGTGTTGACAGACAAGTTTCTGAACCCTCAGTATGCCAGAAAAATTCCACTACCTCTTGGAGATCCTCACAGAATGCTGCTTCCCACAGTGCCCAATGAAGCATACACCACGTAAAGGCTCAGTGAACCACCAGTGGCATCGCCAGCTCCAATAGGACGGGAGCATGGTATGAAAGGGTGGGAGGTAGGTGTTCTATCTTAGTAACCCAGGTCTGGACATCTCAGGATATTAACCAGTAGTCTATTCGGGACCATGCATTATGGGAGGCAGTAACATGGGTGCATTCCGCGCTAGTCAAATGGGTGTGCTACCAAATATCTTGTAAATAACTGTTGTGTATGATCGTATTAAGTAATATTGTAGCTTATGGGTGTTGGCTTTTAGAGGCTCCCGAACGGTCAAATCTGTTGTCCAGTATTACATTAAAGTCACCTCTCCAAAGAATAGCTCCCGAGGCAAGGCCGTCCATGAACCTCCAAATCTCCGAAAGGAACCCTGGGCTTTTGGTGTTAAGAGTCATAGACCCTGCCAATATTACTGGATGTCTATGTAGGGTACCTGCTAGAATAACATAGCGACTGTTGCCATCAAAGACGGCATGCCGTAATTGTCAGGGCAGGCCCTTGCGCAGCAGTATTGCTATGCCTCTGGCATAGTTGAAGTACAAGGAGGAGTAGGTCTCCCCACACCATCTCACACACAGTCCTGGGCCTTAAGTTTGTGTAAGGTAGAGTTCCTGGAGAAAGCAAATGTCTACTTGGTGTCTGGTAAGGTATGTATGTACCAATCAGGTTTTTCTACAGTTGTTTAGTCCATGATGTTGCAGGTTAGGCCCCTAGTTGCGCTCATGGCGTCGTAAGAGAGAACCGTAGGGAAAGTGTGAGGGAATGCCCAGGTGTGGACAGTGAGCAGAAGGACAAAAGCGTAGTATGTGACCGTGCAGGGGACCTCACAAGGGAAAAAAAACAATCAACAATAGCTTGCAAACCCATTACACCCCCCCCCCACTCCAATCCCCAAATATGGTTGAGTGTGACAAACCCTCCCCCACCCAAATACCTCTCTCTAGATACAACAGGGAACTTGGGAACATCTCTAAAGGCGGAGAGGAGCCAAGCGAACTACCCACTGAAGGTCTGGCTTGGTGGCCGATTGGGGGCTCCCAATTGGCAGCTAGTGGAACTTTGGCTATGGCAGCCCTCTAGATGGCCAACACCGCCTGGTTGTGAGTTGACTCTTGAAATGTCCAGGCTCATCCCCACCTGCACTGGAAGGAGTAATGGTGAAGTAGCCTCCAGGCTACATCTGAAAAATGTTTATGTTAGTCATTATCACTGACAGGATTCTTTTCATGGCTCTATGGTGAATATCTGGGTGACCCTTTTCTAGCAGTGATGTGTTTGGCAAATTTAAGGGTGGCTTTGGCATTGGTAAGGTGGCAGGTTTCCCCTTGTGGGGGATGTGCAGTTTGGCTGGATAAAGGAGTGCATATTGGATTTTGGCTTTTTGGATGAGTCTCTTAGCTGGTAAAAAATCTTGCTTGGCGGCCTGTACTGTTAGTGTAAAGTCAGGGTAGAAGGAGAGTTCATTGCCCTGATACAGGATAGTACTGCCCACTCAAGCGAGTTGCATGAAGGCCCGGTCCCTGTAATTAAGGAGTCTTGCTACTATGGGTTAGGTAGGGGCACCTGGGAGGGTGTGCATGGTCGTGGGAGCGATGTACCCACTCCACTGTGAAGACCGAGGACCGGGTCTCTCCAAATAGCTTCGAAAGCATGGACTCCACAAAGTCTTCCATTTTATCATCAGTGGTGGATTCTGGAACTCTGGTGATTCTAAGGTTGTTATGATGCAATCTTGCTTCCAGATCTTCATTTTTGGATAAGTTCAAGAATCTTGCCCATATGCAAGAGGTGTTCTCTGGAGTCAGTGTGAGGGTCATCTAAATCTAAGACCCAGTTTTCAAAATGATCCAACCGGTACTCATGTTTGTAGACCCGCTGTTTTGTTTCATGTGGTCGAGGTGGCTGGTTAGGAGGCCTTGCTTTGTGTCAATTGCTGTAAGGCTGTTTTTTACTTCTAAAAGGAGTTCCTTGAGATCACTATCTTGCTGGACACTCCTCCCCCCCCCCCCAGAGAGATCAGAGGAACCCTCAGCTGGTGTCTATTGCTGAGCCTGGCGGATCTGACATTTACCCTCAAAGGTGAGTTTCTGTTGCCGTGCTTCTTGTTTCTCCATACTTGCATCACAGATGAAGCGGGCCAGTGGTGTATTGGGCTGCTATTGGTTAAAGCCCATACACAGTATAGCAGGATCCCTACTCAAATATATGCTCCAGGCTTGACAGGTGGGCCAGCTCTGCGAGTGAAGGGAGTGATTGTTTAGAAGAACCCCCTCAAGCCCGGCCACTCCCCAGGTAGTCTCTCTTCACAGGGGGCTCGAGCGGGCCCAAGATGCAGAGGTTGCAGATTGGCAGAGGGAGAGCAGTTGAGTTTGCATGTCCACTGCTGTGGAGCAAAGGAGCAGCTCAAATAAGGTCAGGAGCAGCTCTCCTCGACCAAGAGGGGCCCTAGGATGATGCTAGGTTGGAATACAGGAGCTGTTTAGGGTCCGCAAGGGTAGTCATGCTCATAACCAGTTGTTTCTCATGTCGCAGAGTGGGTCCAGAGGGTCCAACGTATCCCTCACAGTTGTTGGGGAGTGTGCCAATAAGCAGGAGCAGTGGGTCTTTATTTCTCTCTTCTTTCATGTACAGGCCCAGACTGGGCCTCCCACAATGCCTGCCCCACAGTTAGGCTTTTCCTGATGGTCCTATGATTGAGTGGTCGAGATAGGTGGCACCCCCTGCTACCGAGTCTCCCCCTACTACCACTCTCCTCTGTGGGCAGAAAATGCAGCACACGTTTGGGCCGCCGGCTGCTTGGCCCAGCAGCGATGCAGGCCACGCCCCACTCAGCAAAGGGCCTGAGGCTACCAAGTCGATGGCGGGACAACAAGGGAGGTGCGGCAGCTTCCCTGCTCCTGTGGCTCCTCACTCCAGTTCCACTTAGGGAGGCCCGACAGCCCCGGGCCTCCCGCAGGAGAACTCAACTTGGCGGCAAGTTTTAGGCCATGCCCAGGCCCGCTGCAGACCACAACTCGGCACTCCCCAACGAGGTCCCCAGCCACCAAACTGCACCAGTTGCCTCACCCCCTCATTCAGAGAGCAGCCATAGTGGCATTGTCAGGGAAGAAGCCTGCTAAAGCCAATACAGATGACGGATTGTGATAAGCCAGCAGAGCACGATATTGGCAGATATCTTGCTGCCTTACTAGGCTCCGTCCCCACCCTGAAGCATCGGCCCTCGGTTGGGCCAGCCCACCCTGTACCGTTTTGCAGGGATACCACCTCAGGATACCCCTCATGCGTGGGCCTAATGATAGCGCCCAGGCATGACGTATACGAAGGTTTAAAAAGGTGGGCGCAAGGGCACAAAGTTAGTTTTTGAGAGTTACGGAGAGCATTGAGTAAATAATAGTAGCCCGGTAGCCATCCGGATTGGTGACGCCATCCTAGTCAAAGACTGTCACCCAGGAAGGAAGTTCTGGTTGCCGTTCGAAGCCGACCCGTGGTCGGGGACCGCAGTTAAAGCGACCATAGTAACCCCAACACGCGGATCAGAGACTGTGACCTGAAACGTATCTCATTTCAGGCGTCTGGCGGCAGCTACCCAGTCGGGGTGGAACAGTGGAGGCCCTGCTGCACCTGAAGAGCTCAATGATCCCGACGCCATTCGACCTCGCCCTGGCACACCCGAATCGGCGGAGTGCCCGACGGCGGTGAGCACTGCTGCCAGCCCGCATCGAGTGCCATATACTTTACAGCCCGAGCTACCGAGCACCAGCGAGGAGCCACGACAGCCAGCCAGGAGGCACGGTGGTGGGCGATATCACCTGAGACAAAATACCAACCCCTCTAGACGCTATGCTGATTTCTTTTCAGACTGATGCCACCAGCCCCAGAATACCACAAACTGATGTGCGTGGAACACGCATATCGTGGCCCCAGAAGGCTGTATCTTTTACCCCGCCATCATGTATGTATATGTGTTATTCTGTGTTTTTTTTGTTCCCTTCCAGTTGGGGAGCAGTGTAGCATCGGCCCTCGGTTGGGCCAGGCCACATCAGGATACCCCTCAAGTGTGGGCCTAATGATAGCGCCCAGGCATGACGTATCCGAAGGTTTAAAAAGGGGGGCGCAAGGGCGCGAAGTTAGTTTTTGAGAGTTACGGAGAACATTGAGTAAATAAAGCACGGCTCGGCGTCTTCATTAACGCTGTCACCGCCAACCAGACACACCCTCTTTATAATACCTATCTATAATTCTAACCTTGCCCCTAAATGAAATAGAAGTAGTGACACAGCAATATAGTAAAAGAGAATTGAACACGCCCATTTTTATGGGAGGTGAGGAAAACCAGTAAGTTTTGAAAAAAAAGTAACAGTCTAGAAAATTGGATGGTTTCTTGTAAAATTAGTCACATGATTAAATAAGGTTAGGGCAGACAAAACATAAACAGGAAAAACTTCAATAATTGTAATTATAAAAACACACTGCCCAAGTTAATAATTGCCTTTGGTTGAATGAATATAAATCATCTCAAGAGCACCACCAAGGGACAAACAGGAAATTACATTACTTTGTACTTTTCACTTCATGGACTTAGTGACATTTACAAGTAATTACTACGTCACTTTATACATATTCGATATGTATGTCTATATGAATCCGGTTAGATGTCCCTATAACAGCAGGGCAACAATTGTCCCCCCATTTGGATCTATACACTAGGCCAACATGGTGCTGTATCTGGTAGACAGGAAAGGGGTTCTCACCATGCTACCACTGTAGGGATCAGTAACCTCTGCCCTCCTAGGGACGTTTTACATAAAGTCCCCCAGTGGCACAACAGGCATGTACACCTGTTTTCTGCACTCTCTGGAGCACTTTGATGTTACACAAGGGAAGGCTTGTGCAGCCCTTTCTGTAAGATTTAGCACAATCTTAATAGGGCCTTCCTTCATTTGAATGGGGCCATGGCAATACTTTGCCTCCGCTCCTGTGCCGTATTATGGACAGGGGGACAGAGGCTGTCTGAAGGTGCTATGAATGCGTGCCGCAAAGAGGCCAGACACAGTCAGTGTGCCTCCTGAGGGAGCCCTCAGAGAGGGGCGAATGAGTGTCCCATGGATCCCCCAGACATTACTCTGTAAGCGGGTGGAATCACTCACTGCAACCTCCTGCAGGGGGATCGTTGTCTCCTCTTCTAATGTAGGTTGCCAACTGCACTATGAAAGACAGAGTGGCTGCTTAAAACAGCTGCTTCATCTTTTACTAATGCACTACCCCCGCGCATCCGCAAGTTCGCTGCTTTCCTGGTGGTGGCTAATTATCTGTAATACAGTGCACTCTCCCTGACTGGGGTTTGCATACATATTTAAAGATGCGCTGTAGAGCAAATAGGGACTGTACGCTCTTTATATAATGCAGGCTCCTTGTGATCTGCACATTGTCAAGACTGATTTACTTGACCTTTATTTTATTAGGTTTGATCTGCTACCTTTGTTGCCTTCCTGGTGTTCCTCCTAAGTTACTCTCATATAACGCACATGCCTTCACTTCACCTAACAGATGAGATTGAGAATCAATGAAGTCAACACCTGATGACACTGAGTTGATCCCTGACTCACTGGTCTGTTGAAATATTGATCTGACATGTGACTGAGTACACGCATGCCCTATTATATTTCTAGACACCACATTAAAGTGCACAATAGTGTACCTCAATCTTAACAGCAACCCAGTGGTCTGATGTACACAGCTACTTGCCCCCACTTCCACATATATTGGCTTTAAATGTGACTAGTTTAACCTCAACCCTGACTGCTGACAAAAGCAGGATGGGTGATGTACTGTGCCCAGCTCTGCGGACCTCCTTAAGTCATCATCTTGATGCATTACTGGCTCTGGCCAGTCTTTCAATGACGCTTCCTGTTTTGTGACTGACTACTTGACTAATTTCTTGTCCCTCAACAGGCGCTGACCTACCATGTAAGTAACTGCATCCGTGACCTTTGTCGCACAAAGAAGTATTTGCCTAACACGCTACCGACTATGTTCCTTTAGTGTCAAACATCTTGCAGTAGCACCCCGACAGGTGATTCACTATAACGTTTTCTACTTGCTTTTCATTGGTACTGGATTCTTGACTGACTAGAGAGATCTGTACTACTTTTCCTTCATGGGGCTTTACTTATGTTGTACTCACAAATTCTTATGATATGTGGTAGCTTGAGTTGAGGAAAAAATGCAACATACTCTACCCGAATCTAACAGCCTTTCAGGGATACTCATATAACATGATAACTGATTCCCACCCCCTGCAAGTCTCAGAGGAGTGAAACAACAGGGCATAAGCACGTCTCCTCTAACCCATCATCACACCTCATAAAACAGTGTAATTATTGCAATTATATTTAGTGGTAGGCCTTATTGTATTAATGTGTGGCTTTTGACTGCATGGGGATCAAGTGATGCTGATACAAGTACATTTCAACAGTCAGATTGAGCTTGGATAACAAAATAATATTGAGGCAAAGACATTTTCACTTAAGAATGGAACCTAAAGACTGAATATGATACTAAGAAAAATGCATGTCAACTTCGAATTAGAAAGGAATGGACAATGTATTGTTTTTTTTCTTTGTTCCCACAAGCTGCATCAAAGGTATGTCTCGCTCAGAGGAATGAGAGCTCCTATATATATATGGTGTTAGAAATGGGTTCTCTAGTTGGCAGAGGTATACACCCTTGTCCAAATAGGAACCACAATCCTAGACTAGGTAAGTCACAACACAATCCAAATTATCCTGTGCCCACCCTCTTATAGCTTGGCATTGAGCAGTCAGGCTTAATGTAGAAGGCAATGTGTAAAGTATTTGTGCAATAAATCATAGATTAACACAGTGACAACACCACAAAAATACACCACAAGGGTTTAGGAAAAAAGTCATATTTATCTGAATAAAATACTGTTGAAACGATAAAAATCCAATGCACACAAGCAAAGTTATGAATTTTTAAAGATTAAATCCAACTAAAGCACCTAGGAAACACAATAGCTTTAACTGGGGCTATCCACGGCATCCTTGATGGAGTCGTTCCCAATAATCTGACACCACCGGTGTCGGTCACGGAGTCATACGGACCCCCAGGTACAGTACCTTTTGAGAACGAAGAACAAGGACTTTGCACGGAGTTAGAAAGAGGCGTTGCTGGAGTCGGTGCGGCGTCACTTCCTTATGACGTCCGAGGAGAGAGTTGTCGGTTCCACGCTGCAAAGCAGGTGGAAGTGCAGCATCGGTCCCTCCGGATGCAGGGGGAGATGACACGTCATCATCCGCAGTGCGTCGATTCTTTGTGACCCGATGGGGTCGCTGGTTCTGGTCCGGCAGGACGTTATGTGTCGACTTTGCAGGTTCGCGATTACCCCATGTGACGTCAGCGAAGTCGTGGTCATGTTGGACTTGCGTTGCAGGTCGAGGTCTTTGCATGCAGTGAGATCCATCGAGCAGGAGCAGGCTGCGGAATTTCTGGCGTCGGTGAAGTAATTCAAAAGTCACTTAAGTCGGTGTACTAGCACAAAGCTAGCATTGGAGGTCTTTGTAGTCCCTGGGACCCCTGAACAGGAGACAAGCTTAATCCAAGCCCTTGGAGAGCACTTTTGGGGGAAGGCAGTGTCCTTCCAAAACAGTCAGCAGGGCAGCAGTCCTTCTCAGCAAAGCAGTCCAGAGAGTCCTTTGGGCAGCCAGGCAGGTATTCTGACAGAATTCAGATGCAGGTCCAGAAGTGTTTGAGTTGGTGGGGACAGAAACCCAGTTTATATACCCAAAAATGCTTTTGAAGTGGGGCAGACTTCAAAGAGTTATTTTGAAGTGCACAAGTTCCCCTTTCAGCCCAGTCCTGTCTGCCAGGGTCCCAATGGGGGGTTATCAGTCTGTTTTGAGAGGGCAGGCCACTGGCCTTTGAAATGTAAGTGTCAGGCCCTCCACACTTCCAGCCCAGGAAGACCCATTCGGTATGCAGATGAATGCAGATGTGACTGGGTGTCCTTTGTTTATGGTTGTCTGGGTGAAATGCACAAGGGAGCTGTCAAACAGCACAGACCAGATATTGATTGGAGACAGGCTACAAGGCACAGAAGGTTTTAAGTGCAGAGAAATGGTCACTTTCTAAAAGTGGCATTTCTAATATAGTAATATTGAATCCAACCTCACCAATAAGCAGGATTTTCTATTATCATTCTGTCTATACTAAATATGACCTGGTTATCCCTTTCAGATCGGAATCTACCACTCACCAGGAATATGAGGGCAGATCTAATGCACTCTATGAAAGGAGCAGGCCTCACAGTAGTGGAAAACGAATTTAGGAGTTACTAGGACATATAAAACACACATGTACATGCCCTGCTGTTTACCTAAACAGCACCCTGCCCTATGGGTTACCTAGGGCCTTCCCATAGGGGGTACTTATGGGTAGAAAAAGGGGAGTTTAAGGCTTGGCAGGTATTTTTAAATGCCAAGTCGAAATGCCAGTGAAACTGCATTCACAGGCCTTGTAGTGGCAGGCCTGAGACATGATTAAGGGGCTTCTTATGTGGGTGGTACCATTAGTGCTGCAGGCCCACTAGTAGGATTTAATTTACAGACCCTAGGCACATATAGTGCACCTTACTAGGGACTTATAAGTAAATTAAGTAGGACAATTGGGGATGAACATATGTTACCATGTTTTAAGAGAGAGAGCATATGCACTTTAGCACTGGTCAGCAGTGGTAAAGTGTGCATAGTCCAAAAACCAGCAAAAACAGTGTCAGAAAAGTGGAGCGAGAAAATGTTGGTGGATGACCACCCTAAGGCTGTCAGGTCTAACACAAGGCAAGTTGATTCTCTGCAGAAGTAAGCACATCCCCTTGACAAGTTGTGTTTCAAGGGACGCCAGCCTGATGAAGTGACCAACATCATGAAGAATTATAAAGAAAAACTTTTGCTAATGAGGATCGTAACTCATAGGCCTTAACATGGAACTTGTAACAGAATTAAGGACTGCAAATATTTTTCACAAACTGAGGGCCTGATTTAGAGTTTGGCAGAGGGCGTTATTCCATCACAAAGTGACAGATTTCCTGTCCGCCGTATTACGATCCCATTATAACCTATGGAGATCATAACATGCTGATGGGATATCCGTCATGTTTGTGATGGGGTAAGCCATCTGCCTTGAGTGGAAGCTTCATACCACATAAGTAGTTATGGGTTTGTGTAGTGCCTAATTTGCAAATGAATAAGCTCCAGTGCTCAGAACTCTGATCACAGCCTGTGACTGGCACTGGTGTGCTGAATACCAAGGCTGCTTAGTCTTCTGCCTCTTCAATCCACTGCCAGTCACTTCCTGTCCCTGTATGTCATTTGTGCAGTTTCCCAATTCCTCCCATTTGGATGTTTTTATTCCATCTTTCTCTTCCTCCTCCTTTCATCTGTGCGTTTTTCCCTCTGTTGCTATCAGGAAGTATCTGAAGAGAAAATATAATCACTAGATCCCAAAAATGAGTGCTGGTGTCCCCCACCAATAACCACTGGCTCAAATTAATTACGGTGTAGTTTGATATAACTGTGAAAAACAGCTGTATCCTCGTCGTGCTGTCACAGGGAACAAATTCAAAACTTTGATCAATGCTAAGATTTCCAGCAATAAAGATGCTAATTTCTGAACTCCCCCAGCTCTAGCACAAATCCCTTCTGCTCCATCATGACACTGAAGATCTTCCAGCCAACCCTCACTAGTCCTAGATGGCCCATCAGTGAACTGGGGGGGGGGTGTAGTGGTGAAAGAAACAACTTCCACCAAACAGAGATGGTGCTAGTATTGTTAAAAGTCCCCATCCATTGCAAAGAGAAGCTTGGAGTCTACGAAGATGCAGAGGATCCAGCACAGATTGCTACCTGGGCCACGACAGAAAAGGAGCAATAAATCTGTCAATGTCAAAAAGTGATCCCGGCAGCCCCTGGATATGGAGTAGAGGCGTTGCCTTTTCCACTGGCTAGTCACAAAAACAGATAAGCAAAGTGGCTGGAGCAATCCATCTCTGCCCTCTGCAATGTGCCCTTATCCCATAACTAAATAAAAACTTACTGGGGAAAGCGTCAAAGGGTTATAAATCACTCAGTGGCAGTCACATTTGCTCCACTTCTGAGATGTCAGAGACAAAACTTGTACCGAGTTCACCAGCAACCTATCTTACTGCAGCCTTGGAAGAAGCACAGCGTGAGCAAGAATGTCTTGTTTGAGAACGTAGTGCTGGCCTAGGCAAAAACAGCTAGATAGAGAGAAATAAAAAAAGACCACAAAAGTGGCTATTGTAAGAATAATAAAACGAAGCTGCATAAAATATATCTAGGTTAATGTGCACATGCGGCAGGCCTAATATGCTAAAATAACATGCATGGAGCTATAACTAAAATGGTTGCACAACACAGGTACAGCTGCCACCCCCGTACCAGCACCGCCCTCCCAGTAGCCTCTCAGCGAGTTGCCCGTGCCCGCTCACTCAGGAGAATGGGCATCTCCTTTGCCCCAGGCACCTCAGGCCCTGCCCCAGTGAGCCCTGCTGCCATGAGTGAGGAGGCTATTCACCTCCTGAGATCCATTTCTGTTGGGCAATCAACCATTGTGAATGCCATTCAGGGGCTGGCATCCCAGATGCAGCAATGCAATGCAGTCCTGGAGGGCATCCACAGTGGACTGGCGGCCCAACAGAGATTGATTCAGACTCTGGCCTCCTCTCTGATGGCAGCCATTGTCCCTGTTTCCACCGTCCCCCCTCCAACTACCACTTCCCAGTCCCAGTCTCCTCAACCCCAACTCATACCATGCACACATACAGATGAGCATGCACACAAGACAACACCCAAGAGTGACACAGGCAAAAACAGGCACCGCACTTCATCCCTCAAGCACTCACGCAAATACCAGACAGTTGCAAAAACAACAACATCCACTGCTTCCAATGTCTCCCCATCCTCCGCCTTTTCCACCTCCCTCCCAGTCATGTCCACACTCAAACCTGCATGCACTGCACCAACATCCACCAACAGCATCACCACACCAAGCAGCACACACACCTCACTAGCAGACAAAACATGTATGTACGCGTGCCCTGTGTCCTCACCCTCCCTGCCTATCCCCCCCTCCTAAAGGACACAAACGCAAGCACTCACACACCCAACAACCATCCACATCAGCATACTGCCCATGTACCTCCACCCAACTCCAGCAGACATACACCTACTACAACCACTCCCTGAACCTCCACTCCCATCCCTCCTCCCGCCCCACCATCCCTAAGCTTTTCCTTGCCCAACTTGACCTCTTCCCTCCCCTCCATCCTGCCCGTAAGAGCAGGGTCCCAATGACCCAGCCCAGCACCTCAGCCAAACAGTCCAAGCAGACAGTGGTGGCACCACCTAGTCGAGGTGGGAAGTCAGTGAAGGATACCACTCTACCAGCCAAGAAGGGGAAGGATCCCACACCTCCAGCCAAGAAGGGGAAGGAACCTGCACCTCCAGGCAAGAAAGGGAAGGAGCCTGCACCTCCTGCTTTGAAGGGAAAGGCTAAAGAACACGTACAACAAGCCATGAAGGGGAAAAAGCCATCAACCCCTGCCAGGAGGGTAGGGATTTCACGCCCCATGCCATGGAGAGGACGAAGCCCTCTACTCCAGCGGAGGCTGTCAGGGTGACACCTCCACCACCACTAGTGGTCACAGGGCCCCCACCGCCAGCTGAGGAAGTGCAGCCATCACCACCTGTAGAGGCTGCCCAGGAGGCACCTCCATCTGCTACCACAGTGCAACTATCACCACCTACAGAGGCGACCATGAGACACCTCCATCTGCCACCACAGTGTAGCCATCACCACTTGCAGAGGCTGCCCAGGAGGCACCTCTAACTGCCACCACAGTGCAGCCATCACCACTAGCAGAGGCTGCCCAAGAGGCACCTCTATCTGCCACCACAGCGCAGCCATCACCACCAGCAAAAGCCATGTAGGCCACCCTCCAGAGGCTGCTGTACGAGGGGCCCCGTCCAGAAGCAGTGAGAAAGTCACCCACTCCAGAGACTGTGGCCTTGCACTCCCCAGAACAGAGAACTGGGCATGGAGACCACTCCAGAAGCAGTGGGAAAGTCACCCACCTGAGAGACTGTGGCCTTGCGCTCCCAGGACAGACAACTGGGCCTGGAGCCCCCTCCAGAACCAGTGGGAAAGTCACCCTCTCCAAAGGCTGTGGCCTTGCACTCCCCAGGACAGAGAAATGGGCACGGACCCCCCTCCAGAACCAGTGGGAAAGTCACCCACCTGAGAGACTGGCCTTGCACTCCCCAGGACAGCGAACTGGGCATGGAGCCCCCTCCAGAACCAGTGGGGAAGCCACCCACTCCAGACACTGTGGCCTTGCACTCCCCAGGACAGAGAAATGGTCATGGGGCTCCCTCCAGAACCAGTGGGAAAGTCACCCACTCCAGAGACTGTGGCTTGTACTCCCAGGACAGAGAAATGGGCTTGGAGCCCCCTCCAGAACCAGTGGGAAAGTCACCTACTCCAGAGACTATGGTCTTGCACTCCCCAGGACAGAGAAATGGGATAGAGGCCCCTCCAGAACCAGTGGGCTTGTACCTGACTTTGGATGAGGTGCCCCCCACCCCCATCCCCCTGAGGTACCTGCCCACTTGCAAACTGATGCCCCTGCAGAGTTCTATCCAGATGAAGTCAGGATTCAAGTTGTGCCTTGGACTGTGCCCTGTGGCCATGTGGGCCCTTTAAACATTGGAGTGGGCAGTGTCCCTTTGTGTACATTTGTACATATCTGTTTCACTGACAATTCAATTATTTATTAGCTGTTAATATCAATACATTCACCTTGGTGCATTCCTGTTGTCCTTGCATTATTCTGCCGTGTATCGGGTGCAAATTGTTTTTCGTGTGCAGCTGGTTGTGTGCATGGTGTGTGTGTGTGTGTGTGTGTGTCCGGTGTGTGTGTGTGTGTCCGGTGTGTGTCGTGTGCATGTGTGTCACTCTCGTTTTCCTCCCTCTCTCCTTTGTGTGGTAGGCGGCTGTACTCACTGTTGTCGTCTTCGTCGGCATTGGTGTTCCAGGTGTAGCATAACGTAGAAGATCATCGGGAAAAACTTATAGTTCGGGTTCCATGGCAGCGTTGTTGTTCCCTGTGTCTCCGATGGTGAGTGTTTTCTCTTCTGTGATGTGTTTCCGCCAGGCTTTTGATGGCGTTGGTACCGCTCCGGAAAACTTGGAGGATTGTAGTGTCCTAATATGGTGGGCGGTACTTTGTCTTCCGCCTGCCTGTTGATGGCTACCGCCGTGGTGAGTGTTGTGTCCGCCCTGGCGGTTGGTGTGGTACATTGGCTGTCTATGGGAGTTATCACCGTCATGGTCATAATTTGGCAGTAGTTACAGCCAGCCTGTTGGCAGTATTATTGCCACTTTATCACTCACAGCTAGGGCCATAGTGCTTTAAACTAGATAAGCTTATCCACAGGGAGTCAATGCAGAGTATGGAGTTGCTGAGAAACTGGACAGAATCTCAGCAATTGACAAAGTAGTCTGCCACCGTGTTCTGGATAATCTGCAGTCTATTTATCACATACCCAGTAGTATCTAGATACAAGCTATTACAGTATTCTAGGAACAAGATGATTAAAACCTGGATGTTCATCTTCTGCACTTGTGGGCAATAGAGCCCTAATATTTTTTTAAGGCTTCTTCATATGTCAATATAGTCAGCGGTCAAAGCTTTAACTTCTGGCTGGCAAGATAGAGAGTTCTCCATCAAGAAATTTTTAATGATTGCTTTGGGCTCAGGAGGCGACTCCAGCAAGTTGGGCTGAAAGTGGCCACCTCGTTCTATCGAATGTGTTCTCAACAAGAGAATTTCAGTTTTTTTAGCATTCAACTTGAAGCAGTTTGAATGTATTCATTTAACAACAGCAGGCATAAAGTTCTTAAAACTTGAAAGACCCTTCTTTTACCCAGCAGACCATGACTGGGAGGATAGAACGGATTGCCCTGAGGACTGTGTTGTAGTTAATTTTAAAGATCCTGGGCTGGTTCAAAAGTTGCTGGTCGTTTCCAAGAATCCATGTGAAGGTCATACTAATATTTGCCTTTCTCCCTTAGGGCATTTTCATAAAGCACATGATCTTGGCAGGATAGTGCAGCCTACCCCACTATTACAACTCCCCGTATGTTCTTGTTTTCCAAATACTAGTACCCCACAGACAGTCTGGCCATATAATGTCCCGGTGTCTAACTGTTTTGACATTCTCGATTAGGTTGACTGACTAATTAATATGGTGTCCCCAGGGTGCTCCAACAGTAACAAAAATAATATGGATGGCCCCCTGTTGGTGGGTATTTAAAAATGAGGGGTATCAGTGGGCCCTCCTCATCAAGGGAGCCTGTCCATACTCTGGGAGCCATGGATGGCAGAATCACCTCAGAGGCTAGAAAGTGCCTGGGTCCTCTCATAGTGAGCCCCTTTTATACTGATTACCAAAATCTAGGGGGGCCTTTGAACCCTGGCAAAAGTCCCCCTGCCTCTTTCTGGGACCAATGTGACCAGTTACAAGCATCGGGTCACCATGGCAAGTTGGTTGCAGCTCTATCCTCTCATGGAGCGGGAGTGTGGACCTGGAGGCGCAGGCAATTAGAGATTCTACATCTCAGTTAAAGGGGGTGACAGTAGCAACTTGGAACACTGCAGGCACTTGCAATAAGTTAAAGAACCCAGATTGTTACAAACTGGTTGTGTCTTTTGACATTCTTTGTGTTCAAGAAACATGGATGTTAGATACCTTCTATATAGATCTTTGTTTCAACCTGTTCCTGCTCCTTGTCAGGAAGGGCACGTGATGGTCTTACTACTTTTGTTGTTCTTAAAATTTCAAATGTACATGTTGCTCATAAATGGTCCTCCCTACAGTTTTTGGTATCATTGATTTCGTGGTTAGACGAATGTGACATTTTGCTGATAAACTTTTACAACAACTTTGCCCATCTCGAAGTAGACAAAGGGCTGAGTGACTTTGATGATTTTATAAACACTTTCCTCTCTCACCATGGGAAAAACATCATTCTAATATGGGTAAAGGATTTTAAGATCACCTTGTGCTAGGTTAGTAATAATCATGCTTGCGGTTTTTTACCGGATGAACGCAAGGACAGGGCTCATTTTAAACATACTATGCTGGGGGCAGCTTTGAATACGCTAATGCTGAAATATGACCTTATAATTGGCGGTGAGGCTCTGTCAAATAACTCTGATCAGGTTTCAACATTCATGGGGGGGCACAGGGAATACTATTGATTTTACATTAATTTCTGCAGCTGCTGTACCTCTAGCTTCGAATTTTAATGTAATGGTAAAGTGTCTTAGTGATCATAATCCTGTATGCTTTACCTTGGAGTTAAAAATACTCAAAAATTCACCAGTGTTGGAATACAATACGGGCCTTTTTAAGAATAAAGGCTTTCAGCTCAACTATGCAAAGGTCAACCATGTTAGTTTTAACCAGAAAATCATCCAGGATAACATAGAGTCCATTTTTGCATGTTTGGATGAGGATCGTATTAACAGCTTAGTCGTAACGGAATTAAAAATCTTATGCAACGCGATTTCTGAGGGTTTGGTCATTCACAATCCCCGCCCTAGGATTTCTCCACATCACTGGTTCAACGCTGCCTGTTAAGTGGTGCACAAGCATCTAAAGGCGGTGCTTAAAAATTCTCTGTGCAACCCTGTGGATGTTAAAAAGGCTAGGCGTGACTATCAGTCTGCTGTTGATGAAAAGAAGAGGTCTATAAGAAATAAGGCCTGGGAAGAGCTGGCCCTGGCCTCATCATTTAGGCATAATACAAGGTGTTGGGCCATCATAAATCAGCCTTATTTTTCTAAGGACGACATGCCCGAATTGAAAACTATAATTTTGGAGGCCCAGTGGGTGACACATTTCAAAGGTATTTATCAACCAACTGAAACGAGGCCGGCCCCTTCATGGGCCCCGTTTTTTTTTCTCAACAAGGACTAGCCCCAGTACACCTGATCGTCTCCATAGAAATTAGTGAGGTACTCTTTGCACTTGGAAAATCTACTTCTGGTAAAGCCCCAGGACTAGACGGGGTCCCTGTTGATATTTTTAAATCAAACATAGATTTATGGGCTCCAGTTGCGACAAATGTTTTAAAAAGTGCTATGGTGGGGGTAATCCCCGAGTCATGGAAAATGGCCATCCTTGTCCCCATTTTTAAAAAAGGAGATAAATCATGCCCGGTCTGTTATAGGCCAATATCTCTAATAGACTCCACAGCAAAGATCCTGGGAAGGGTCATCCTCACCCGACTTGAGACATGGGCCGAAGAGAACAAAATTTTAACACCCGTTCAGTTTGGTTTAACGCTGGGTATAGGGATTCTGGAGCAAATACTAAATCTAAGTTTGATTACTAGTAAATATGTAAGGTTGGTGCCATCCATATGGCATTTATTGACCTGTCAAGTGCCTTTGACTTGGTTAGTAGGTATAAATTAGGAAAGATCATTCAGACAATGGGGGTGGATTCAGACTTGCTCATTTTATTGAGAAGCTTGCACCATGATCTCAAAGTATCGGCCCTATATGGCCCACAAGGGTAACTATTGTCTCCAATAAAGTCTATGACAGGTGTCAGACAGGGTTGTATTTTAACACCTTTCCTGTTCTTAATTTATATTAATGGCATCACAGATAATTTATCCCGGGCAGGTGTGGACGTCCCAAAGGTGGGGGATCATTCCGTGCCAATACTTTTGTATGCGGATGATGCGGTTCTGATTGCTCGCACACCTACTGCACTGCAGAAGCTATTAGATCTCTTTACTGGATATATGGAAGGCATGGACGTAAAAGTAAACCATTCAAAATCATATACCATGACCTGTGGGACATTCCGCATGAAAATGACACACTTTAGAATGGGGTGGTACCATTTTAAAACATACAAAGGATTTTAGTTATTTAGAAATCGTTTTTAGCTTTTCCCTGGGGTGGAAATCACACATCTTTGTGAAAATACAACAATTGGAAAGAAATGTGGAGGGCATTTTTCGATTTGCTAGGTTATTAGGCCACAAACCTCTGGCAGAGATGATCGCCCTGTATAAAGCTAAATGTATGGCTGGAGCTATTTATGGGGCAGCGGTTTGGGGTTTTCAAAAAACAGATAATCTCCAATATATTGAGAATGCCTTTACCCATAGGTTGCTTGCATTCCCAAAAAATACAGCAAATTTTATATGCCATGAGGAGGTGGGCCTCCCTTATATAACCAATCAAATAAAAGTCTTGCCACTCTTATTGTGGCTTAAGTGCTGGCAAAACCCAGAAACAGAATTAGTCAGAGCCTGTATGCTAGATTGTCTATCTCTAGATAACGTGAACAAAATACTGTGGTTGACGTATGTAAAATCGGGCCTTCAGAATTTAGGTTTAATTGATTGATTTAACTCCTCCACATGTCTGCCAAGGAACGCCAAGTTGATTGTGAAAGCTAGGTATGCAATCCACTGTGGGAAGGAGAGGCTAAGAGTTGTTCTGGGTATGAAATTGGTGGACCTTTATTTGCAGATTGTTACAGTTAAAGCCCTGCAGCCATATTTGAGATGCATAGAGAACCCTAATCACCGGCTTCTTTTAACATATTTTAGGCTCAATCTGATCCATTTTAAAGTAGCTTTCCCGTCACAATGTTTTTGGCTGTGGGACTTACCCCCGTGTTATTGTGATCATGTCACCAAACAAAGCACTTGTCACTTTATTTTATTCTGTCTACTCTATGCAGATCCAAGAAAGACCTTTTTGACTCCATTGTTGTGTCAACAGGAGCTTAGACAATACCGTCTAGCAATGGAATTTTTACAGAAATTAACTACGATTAATTTGTGCCATGCTGTGTTAAATTTTATTAAGAGTGCGATTCAAATTAGAGACGAGTATGAGCTCGTCAATTTAACCTGAGATTTTAATGTGAAAGAGATGTAATTCCCTCCTGATCTTTTGGAATTTTATTGATAGTGATTTTACATGTTTTATTGTCTTTTGGTGTTATTTATATGAATGTTTTCTATGTTTGTGCGCTGTACTACCTTGCTTTTTATGGCTTATTGCCAATATAAAGTTGACTGACTGACTGACTGAGTAAAGGCTTGAAAGAAATCCGCATTCAGCAATTCAAACTTGGTATGTTAGACACGCTAAAGCAGAGCTGGCACTTCCGGACTACAGCACCTAAAACTGGGGCTCCAATTTTCTTTTAAAAAGAGACCATAAGTCTTTAACTTTCTTAATAGAGTAACTAGCAAGCCTGGTACATTTGTCATCTGAGGCTTCAAGGGGATAAGAACTGGCATCAGGCTTAAGTAAGCTTTAGACAATACCATTAAATGTTTTAAAAAAGGGTTTCCACTCATCTTAATTATATATGCAAAAAGTTAGAAAATAACTTCTTAATAATTTTGTGGAATATTTTGATGGCATTCATGTAATTTGTTTTTTTACCTTGTATGATTTTCTCCACATAAAGTTTAGCATCTTACAGCATATTTTTCACTCAACTAGTTGCAAGTTAAACCAGGGTGCAGATGGCTACTTTTATGCTTAGTAATTACACAATCAAAACTTTTACTCTGTACATGTATAATGTCACAATGTAGATATCCTTTAACATAGTAGTCAATCCACTTACCCTTTAGCCCACATGCATCTTTATGACAGAAGCCCTAATAGAGAACTTAAACTAATGGTAACTCTGGTTACTTACAAAATAAACTTAATATGCCTGGTTCTTACAAGAGATAAGGTGCAGCTCTTACTACTAAGAAAGTGTCCCATGACACATGAGGCCATATATGACATGACTAACTCAACAGAAAAATTATAACTTAAAAAAATCTCCAAGCTATTCATGAAGTCGCCCAAAATAGTACATCTATTAACTCTACCAAATATACCACAAAAAGGTCAAAGTCAAGATTTTAAAGAGCATTACTGGAAACACTGGCTGCTGAATATTACAACTGCAGAAGATAAGGTGGGCTCAAATCTGACCTACTTTTTTCTTCTCATCACCTTCTCCAAGGAGAAGAAATTATCTTGAAGATGGGGGGAAGTCCAAGAAGAGAAAAGCATTCTGTATGTGGACAAGAGCAGACAGTATAAATTGTGCTGAAAAATACATCTTCGCAACTGGAGAGACCCAATAAATCTCATTCAATTATTTCATTCAATTTTGCTCAGCAGCCACTCAACTGAAAGGTTTGACCCTCAACTTCCCACTAGCTATGACTGCCTGTCTTCGGAGTAAAACACAATTCCAGTTGACTGGCTTCACCACCTCCTAGTATCTTTCACCCTTCTTTCTCCCAAAACATACAACATGGGTAAATTAAAGAAAAAGAGATCTGAACAAGTAGCTTCATAGATACAAACAGCTCTAACCTGAAAAGATCATTACAAAATTAATTAACAGAAATGACCCCATTATCAATTTTACAGTGTATTATAATGCAATGATGATTGTTGTAGCAGATGAAATAGCCTCACTAATAGCCTCACTAATACAAAAACGGCATAATAATTCCTTGTCTTTGTACTAATTTTCTAAATAATTATATGAGGGGAAACTTCTTAGAGCAACATTAAAAAAATGAAGGTGAAGCCCTTCTACTCTAAACACGGAAAAAGTAAGATCCAACCAGGTGTACAAAGGTCAATTATTTCAAGCCAACACCTACTTTGTTAATATGGGATCAGTATGGTCAAAAAACTGCCTAATCAGCTCTTTGAAATTGTTAAAAACTATAGAAACCCTGCATTATTACATACCATTAAAGAATCCAAGGAACATTGTGAAAAACGATCCACCTTCTTCTAAAATAAGAAACATATGATACTTATGAGATACTCTTATTCGTATTAGTCCACAACTATGCACAGATATGTTCTTAATTCTAGGAGATAAAGCAAACAGAATTTACAAAGACTTTTGCTGATCTAGTACCTTCCTCTCACTTCTCCCACTATATACCAGTCAAGCTAATAAAGGATATCATCCATCCCACACATAGCAATCCTAGCCAATTCCTTGTTAAACAGGTCATAATTCCAGACATCTTCAAAATGAGCAAAGTCACTCTTGCGCTCACAAAACAGTAATTTGATTGAGAACACCTACGTCATCTTCAACCATTTTCTAGCTAACTCCTGGAAAGCTACATCATGAAATAGTTTGTGAAACCCAAACCAGCTCCAGGATTAATTAAAATCAAGAGTCCATTCTGCCTGTAGCTCAGATACCACTACGGTACAAAAAGTAGATGATGCTGTCAAAATCCCAGTAAAAGGTGAACAATATCTTCTCATTATTCTCAGCTTTTCAGAGGTACTTGATACAGTGAATCACTCCTCTTAACCCTCTTGAAAACTATGGAGCAGCTATTGGACATCTGTGCCACAACACTAAGACTACTAATTCCTGAAAATAAAACTAACAAACATCCTGTCAAACACTTATCCTTTTTACAAAGAAGTATTCCATGTATATATATATATATATATATATATATAAGGAACACCTTTTCTTACTTCTGAATCATTCAAACATCTCCTGCCACATCTATGTTGACAACAGTCAGCTCTGTTCACCAGTCTGTTCATCAAAGACATTATGGAATTGGATAAGACCCTAAAAGTCCTTCAGTCATCGACAGCAATTAAAGTTAAACCCTCTGAAAATTTAGTTCCCCTTCTCTCTACTGACAAGCACAACTACAGTTGAAACATGGATAAATGCAACTAGAATGCTGGACTGCAAAATATTGTAATGAGTGCTAAATCTTGGCTTGACCCTTGGAAAAAAACAAACTAACCTACATTGTCCATGGGTCTATACACAACTCCTCCAACTGTCTGACTGACAAATTGGTAAGCTCTGTAGGATTCTGTATACTCCAAAGTGCAGATTCTCTCCTCCTATGAACTCCAGCCTTCAAGAAAACAATAACTCTCCCCCATACAGCACCCATTTTAGGACATCCTCATTCCTCACCGCTGCTTCTCATTCATCACTCCTACTTCTCATCCATCATACATATTCCCTACTTCTCATCCATCATCCCTGCTTCTCTTCCATCAACCCTACTTCTCATCCCTCATCCTTACTTCTCATCCATCATCCCTACTTCTCATCCATCATGCATCATCCCTACTTCTCCTCCATCATCCCTGCTTCTCATCCATTATACATCATCCCTACTTCTCTTCCATCATCCATATTTCGGATCCATCATCCCTACTTCTCATCCATAATACATCATACCTACTTCTCACCCACCATCCCTATTTCTCATCCACCATACATAATCCCTACTTCTCATCCATCATCCTTACTTCTCATCCATCATCCCTACTTCTCATCCCTCTTCCCTGCTTCTCATCCATACTTCTTCTCCATCATCCCTACTTCTTTTCCATCATTCCTACTTCTCATCCCTCCTTCTCATCCATCTTCCATCATTCCTACTTCTCATGCCCCAGCCATCAGCCCTACTCCTCATCCTTCATCCCTACTCATCATTCCTCATCCCTCAGTCATACCAACACATTTTCAGTTTTGTGAAACACACCGTCACACTGATTGGTTGGCAACAGCCAATCAGTTATGAGAGAGTCCTGCATTCTATTTCACTGAAACACAGCTTTCTCATTGCATGTGCTGGGTGAAGAAGGAAGAGAGGAAATGCAACTGTGTGTTTGTTTCCAGTGAATTCAAGGCTCTACAACATTTCATTTTATTTAACTAAGTGTTTTTCTGTTTACACAGGCCTCTGCAGAAAGCTCTGCTGGTTTGGGAAATACAAGGAGCCCACAGCTGGAGCCATAAATCAGCTGTTGGAGAAACGATTCTAGAGGTCATCTACAGTTCAGTGAAAACCTTTAAACTGCTAAATGGTGTCTGATGCATTTTATTAAAGTTCTATATTGAATATTGCTAGCAACACTTCGCAATTTGCAGGCAACATATTTGAATGCTGTAATTAAAATACTTCCAACTTACATCTGTTTACATTATCTGACAACTGCCTCTCACTCAAAAGTGGTGTAAATGATTATCTTCAGTGCTTAGTGTCTCTCAGTAAAGCATGGTCAATTCACCCCAGTAGTGCACTGAAGAACCACCAGTTACTTTATTACTGTGAACACCACTCATCACCAGTGAACCCCGAAGCTGCAGTGGACCACATCCTATTACTTCTATGCTGTGACCCACACACCATCTTGCAGATGTATATCATCTGTTACTATTCAACAACTAGCAATCTTGCTCCTTTTTTGACAAATTATAGAGTTCCTATGATTAGGCATAATGCCTTTAACAAACACCATCAGGTTTTCTCCTATAAGACTAATGATTACAATTTAAGAGACAATGCTTAATAATAGATAGGAATATACTGCAGCTCTGGAAGACACTATAAATAATCTCAGGCACATACCAATCAGACCTAAGACACACTACACATCCACTCAGTCACCTCTGTTTAGGTAGTTCTTACTGCTGTCACCAAATACACTTACAATAATCTTGGATATTGGTTTGATAATATGCAGTATCTCTCAACTACATCAACAAACACCATTGTTCTAGACAGAACTAAAAAGGCTCTTTCTCTGACAGCACAACCTAGACAGATCTTTATACTGTGGTAGGCACACCAGCGTCCACAAGACATCTAGGTCCTGATTTAAGTTGACCGCAGTAGTATCACTGGCTGTGTCTGGTGTTTCAACACAATGATTTTTAGGGTCCAGCAACATTGAACCTGATACTAGCAGCCCAGGTGTTGAGCTGCAAGTCAGCCTGGCCCCATCCCTGGCAACTGCCTGATCTCTTTGTGGTGCATTGGGGAACTTGTAAGGCTCCCCCTGACAGAACACATCCTACCTATCCCTCTGCCGCTCTTCTCATCTGCCTTCATGCACTCCCTAACTGAACCTCCTTCCACTCACTTAGCAACTACCAAAAGCAGATGTTAAATTAGGTGTTAATCTCCAAACAATGGGGAATTTCAAACAGAGCTTCTCCCAGGAAAACTGGGTTAAACCATTTATTCCCCATTGTAAAAGGATTAATTTGTAATGACCTGATTTATGTGCAGGGATACGTTTGAAAATATTATTTTCAGCCATGCTTTATCCCCTCACATAAATTCACTTACTTTGCAATCAGGACCATAGTTGGCAAAGTGATACCCAACCAACAGCACCCTCTTCAAAGCCCCAACATACACTCTATAACCACTCCCATAAGCAAGAAAGCATGTTGCACACCACCAAGTATTCAATCTAGCTTGATTATGTTGCATATATGGAAAGCACCTGAGAGCTTCCAGAAAATTGACATTTGACAACGAAATCTGAAAATGGACAAGACATCCAGTGTAGCAATCTGTACATATAAAACACAAAAGAAACTCTCCCACAAGTAATTTCTAAAGTGAGATTTGAACAAACTCTCTACTAACCTTAAACTACCTACATCAAATTTCAAGTGACACCAATATTTGATGGAATTTTCATGTCAGTTAAAAAAGTAGCCTAGAGAAGGCACTACCATGCTATAAAAATATCTGTAGGGTTTATACAAATCCCCATAACATAATACATCAAAAGAACATTGTGGAACTTCACCCACTTTTGGATTTTTACATTTACACTAATATTTAGGCCTCACCTGGCCTCCTACCATTCTGCCAGTTTGCTGGAGGGTAGTACCTCTACCACCATGGCAGATGACCGTCAGCCATATTTAGACATCTCTGATGGTGAATCTTGCCTGCCTGTTGGGGACTGCTCTGCTATAAAAGGTGCCTACATTATTTTAGGTCTCTTCACAAGAGCAACGTTTGATGAACGGGCCACATGTTTAAATTGCCAGCTTGGCAAAGTATTTTTGATCCAAGAAAATATGCTCTCAAACCGTATTTTTTTTCCCCTGACCAAATTCCACATACATGTAGGACATTTATCTTACACTAAGGGGCCATTTGACATTTTCTGTGCCCATGCCTGATATGCATCACATGACGGACACTTGCAGGGAAATGATTGCTGGTGCCCAGCAGCCTTGTGGTGGAAAAGCATCAGATCAGGGATTACTATTAGTAATGTAGTTGTTCCCCAAAATATAAATAGATGGGGGAAATTCAGTATTGATGTAACGGAAAGAACGCTGTTTGTTGTTATTCTTCTGATCCTGAAAATACATAAATATGGCCTTTAGTGTTGAATAGAATGTTCAAGATAATAATATTGTAGACAGTATAGTTTCCATAAGAATGCTTAGGCACACAAATAAAGTAATTAGTTTCGGAAGAGCTAGGTACTAGTGGAGTGGGCAGGATCACTGAAACCAAGAGACATGGGAAAATGTTCCCTCTCAATATAGGCTGACTGCAGTTGTGACCAGCTTGAGATGTAGGGTATTCCTCTTGAACTTGAACTACATCAGTGCATTTTATAATGTAATGTTTTCTCTGCACTGTGATGACTGAATAGAAATGCAATATATTTGTTTTTCTACGCCAAGTGTATCTAAGTTTGTAATTAAAAATTTTAGTTAGAGTTAATGTTGCATCACCTACAGAAATGTTTGTGACCAATGGACGTCATTAAGGGGTTTCCTGGGGGTTGGCAATACAACCCCTGGCTTGCCCCTTGTGACCTCTGGTACTGCCTTTACAACCCCTAGTCTCAAAGCTGACAAAATCAGTGCAAAGAACAAAGAGACTGCTCCATTATTCTCTTTGGTCTATTTGTATTCTGCTAACAATGATTAATTGTGTATTACTTGCTATTTAGTCTAATGAAAAATTGAGCATCAGGAGCTGGAATGGGGCCTTCACTGGCAGTTGATATAAGTAGAAATGTTTTTTAAAGTTATGTTGCGTGCATGATTCTGGTGGGAGGGTGTTTTGTGGGATAGAAGGAGTGTTCAGGTGTAAGCGTCTGTTTGTATGTGAGCATGAGTGTGGGAGTGAAAGTGACAGGGACAGGTAGTGAGTGAGAATAATTGAGATTGGATGTCAGTAAGTGAGTATGAGCGAGTCAGAGTAAATGAGAATGAGGGAGATGGAGTCATAGTGAGTGCAAGTCCATGTGAATAAGTATGAGTGAATCAGAGTAACAACGAGTGAGTGTGAGTGAGAACAAGTGAGTGGTGTTATGCACGTTAATTGACCTTTCCTGTTCAATAGTGAGGATAATGCTTGGCTTATAGGGGCACCTGCAACAAAAATACTGGGGCGGCCACGTGGGCATAGTGTAGCTAATTCCTAACATAACTGAGAACTGTGACAAAATACTGACATTGACATTGAAAGAATACCACTTCACATATGGGACCTCCATGACAAAAGGCTGGTGCTGGCATACTGGAGGGAATTTTTGGTATCAGGCATCCAGCAAAAAATAGCGCTGCTGGCATATTGGAGGCAATTCTTATCATAATTGGCAACCATGATAAAATACCGGTACTGGCTCTTTGGAGATGAATATTGGCATAAAGAAGGACAGCCGTTGCATAAAGGAGGGAAACAACTATGACAAAAAGCTGCCCCAGAAGTACTAGGTGTAAGGTTTGGCATAAGGGCCAACCATGGTTTATGGCTAGCACTACTAGCAAAATTATGTGACAGGCTTTATACATCTACTTATTGCCATATGGGGACACCCATGGCATATTAGGTTCACCATGACAAAATTCTGGCCCTGGCACAATGGAGTTTATTTTTGACATATAAGGGAACCAATAGGATATTTTGAGAAAAAGGTAGTAAAATCCTGGATATTGTCAACTTTCACTGACGTGGTACATTATGCTATGTATTTAACGAATGCCCTTTCAGAGCCCGTGGCTTTTGTAGCAAATTTATGTGAAAGATTTTCTTTAAAATGCCCCCATTTTTCAAACACTTTTCAGAGTAAGAACCCCTACAATCCTTCCAAGAAAAGGTATAGCTTATTCTTTTTGCTCACTGCCGTTTAGGACAAGTACTGTGCTACGCATCACCACTTTTAAAGATCATGACAGCACCCTAATAATGGACTTCTGGTAGCTGTGGATCTCGCTGAGAGCCACGGACCTGGGCTGGTAGCAGTGAGCTTTCTTGACTCTACTAGTGGCCGGAGAGCTCTTGCAGGCAGCAATGGTAGACATCTGTTTATGAGGCACTTTCCTTCCGGTGGACTTGCCAGAAGTCTGGTTTGTACATGCCGTAGTGAGTGCATGAGCTGTCTCTGTACAACAGACAAGACACAATCATGGTCTATCCAAAAGAGATATTCGTTTTTTTATTTAGATTAGTCACAAACTTATTATGGATCATTAGCTATGTCAATTATTTTGATATCATCCAAGTTAAGTTCGTTACATCACTTCCTGAGAAGACACTGTGTCAAAGGTCATATGATATCATGTCCTTTGTTGTCTTTAGGATCAAAGGGTGAGTGATGTTGCAGCTGCTATCCAAGGCATTTTGGTGAATCAACAACCATATTGTGACAAATCTGTATATTTTCTAGTCTTCAGAAAACATTTAACAGTAGTTACAGACCCTGATAAAAGCTGCAGAATTACTTCTGTGTAGAAGTGATTATAATCTGTTTCCTATATTCAAAAAGGTAGAGTGCCCCCAAAAACTGCATGGGAAGTTTATTATTACAAATGCTCTGCATTCTTCCCTTTACATATATTGAAATGCACACTTGCTGTATTTCCTATTGGGTAGATATTTACACATGAAAGTACTGCTGGCAACCTGACAGTTGCAGATTCCCATCAGTGCTTCAGCAAAACTTTTCCAAGCCCAAATACATTGTTAATTTACTTACCATAAAGGCAAAATCCTGGAGGAGTCACTTAGGAATCCTTCACTTAAAAGTCGTTTTTATGCTGGTCTTCAATAGTGTGTGCATCAGTACTGCCCTCCAGCATTAGACTGATAAGCTGCGCCATTATCTAAAAGATTTGGGGGCATATTTATGATGCCTCTAGTGCCACCATGCATCACATTTGCATCATTTTTTTAATGCAAATGTGGCATTAAGGTGGCATTTCCAACACGCCAAATTGGGGCAATGCAAGCATTGTGCCACTTTGTAAACTCTTGTGCCACATTATGCCTGAGCCAGGAATAATGTATGCAAGGGAGGCGTTCCCAGTCAGGGAGGCCCAGAAAAATTCGATCATTATTAACGCATCCCTAAGGCAGGCATTAAGATGACACATCCAATGAAAACATTGGGCCTCTTTGTGCTTTGCTGCATTAACGCCATCATTTATGGCACTATTCCAGCAAAGCGCCACATTAGCGTCATGAATTATGACGCTAATGTGGACACGACTGCCATGTGTGTGCCGTATTTACAGTACGGTGCACAGATGGTGTCGTTACGGGGACTAGATTAGGCACGAGCAACTTAACCAACCCTCAAAGCAAATGCCTGTTACTAAAAGCTCACCCTCCTTGGAGACTTATTTTATTTTTATTACAGGACATCATATTCTGACTGGACAGCGTTTTGCTTTAGAATTACCAGTTTAAACTCGTAGCTGTTGTTTATACAACATAAATCATTCCAAATGAAGCTTCTGTAAATTAGCAACTTCAATGTATTTTCCTAGAGAAATTACTGGCCAATGCTGTTAAAGACAGCACAAATCAGGAGATATCACACAAATGAGACTATTCACAAGTGCAACAGAAAAAGAAAATGTACATAAAATATGAATCTTCAAACGTGGTGTTAGAAATGGGGTCTTTGGTTGGCAGTCAGGTTGCCCCCTATCCAAGCAACGGTCCTCATTCTAGTCAGGGTAAAGGAGAATCACCTTCAGTAACCCCGCTTACCCCCTTGGTAGCTTGGCACGAGCAGGCAGGCTTAACTTCAGAAGCAAGGTGTAAAGTATTTGTACGAACACACACAGTTACTCAGTGAAAACACTACAAAATGACACACACAGGTTTAGAAAAATAGATAATATTTATCTAAACAAAACAAGACCAAAATGACAAAAATCCAACATGCACAAGTCAAGTTATGAATTTAAAGAAGAAAAGAGTGTTAAATCCTTTAGAAATCAGTGAGAACGTTGTTAACGTACAAAAGTACCCTGGTAGCACCAAAATAAAGCTGCACGGGCAAGTATGCGTCAGAAAAGGCCAGCGATGCGTCGGTTTCTCACTCGCAAGCGAGAGCGTGCATCGTTCCTCCTCCGGTTAGGTCGGCGTGGGACATTTCTTCTCTCCCACAAGAGAACGATGCATTGATCCGGACGGGCACCTTGCGTTAATTTTCCGCACCCAGCGATGTTGCATCGAAATCCGGTCACAAGGTGTCAAGAAACCATGCTGTGTTTACGATTTACAGAGCACTTAACAATAACAAAGACCTCACATGTCCCTAATTGTGGTACTGTGCAGCCTACATGGATCTAATCCTGATAATCGTGAGTTCTGTTAAGAAACATTGTTGGTTATGGATTGCTTCTGTTATACCAGGAGTTATATCTGGACACCCTGGCTAGGAAACATGAGCTGTTAGTTATGAAAGAAGAGAGTTGGGGACCTTTAGAACAATAGTATAAACATTTCTGGCCTCATTATGAACCTGGTGCTCACTAGACTGCAGTCTAAGCACCACATTTCAAACCTGGCGGTTGGGCCACCAGGGAACCAACAGTTCAGAGATCCCAGCGGTCTGCAGCAAACATTGCCCTGGGGATTACGACCCCCTTCTCCACCAGCGGTTTCTTGGCAGTACCAACGCCATGAAAATGCTGGGAGACAATGGGTGCAGGGCGCTCCAGGAGACCCCTGCACTGCCCATGCAATTGGCATGGGCAGTGCAGGAACCCCAAGGCCAACACCCTTGCAATGTTCACTGTCTGCTTTTCCGTCTGCCAAACTCAAAATCAGGCCCTTCATCTTTCCTCCAGCTGTTTGTTTCTTTTGGCATTTTTCAGGATTCTGGCCCTCATTATGACATTGGCCGTCTTTATCAAAGACCACTGAAGCCACTGCAGTCAACAAGGACTTCTGCCCGTTTACGGGCAGAAATCTGACTCCGTCAGCATGGCCGACGGAGTTGAAGAGGCAGTTCTACCACCAGCACCGCCATGGCATCAAGGCATCGCCCGCCGTATTACAATACAGAGTGGCGGAGTCCGGTCGGCAGTGCGGTGCTCGCGGTGCAAAAATGCCAAGACCCATCCCTTCCCGGACGACCACCTCGCCAGAAAAGGTAAGCTGATCATCTGAAAGGGGGGCCTGAGGAGTGTTGGGTACATGTATGTGGTGAGTGTGTGTATGTGTGCCTGAATGGGTGTGCATGTGTGTATGTATGTGTGTGTGAAGACTGTGTGTCTGCATGTATGGGGAGAGGAGTGTTAGGGTGCGAGTGCGTGTGTTTGTATGCAGTGGGGTGGGGGTATCTGTCAGTGCGTGTATATGTGCGATTTGGGGTGTCTGCGTGCGTGCTTGTGAGGGAGTGAGTGGGGGTGTTTGGACGTATGCGTGCAGTTGGGGGTGTCTGTATGTATGTGCAGGGGAGGGGGTGTCAAGGTGTGAGTGAGTAGGTGTGTGTATTGGGATGCATGTGAGTGGGGTGCATGTGTGCATGTCGGCGATTGAGTGGGGGTGTCTGTGCAAGTGTGAGGATGAAGGGGGTGTGCAAGTGTGCGGATGAGGGTGTGTGTGTGCTAGTGTGCGTATGCGGAGGGCGAGTGTGTGAATGTATGCGTGCGTGGAGGGGCTGGGCGTGTGCATGAATGTGGAGGGAGGTAGGGGTGTGTATGTCAGTGTGAGAGCAGGTGTGGGTGTTTGTGTGGATATGTGCAGTTGGGTGGGGGGGGTGTTTGCAAGCGTGTGGACAGGTGGGGGCGTATGGAGGTGTGTGGATGGGTGGGGGAGTACAAGGAGGTCTGGTGACGGGTGGAGGAATGCGTGGAGGTGTGTGGACATGTGGAGGGTGCTGGTGACAGGAACTGCCACTAAAATCCTGGCCGTTTGCTGACTCGTAACGTGGGCGGCGGCCCAGAGGAGCTCACCAGCGGGCTAGGTGGCATTGAGGGGATGTGGCTTCGACCAAACCCTACAACTTGTAAAGAGGCGGTCTTTACCGCCGGATGCGCCAGCCTCGTAATGAGGGCCTAAGTGAATAATGTGATGCATAGGACAGTTGTGGCAGGTTCTGTTCCTGTTTTGTGTGTGTGTGTGTGTGTGTGGTGGGACAGTTGATGTCCTGGCCACAAGCTGGAAGCTACAGTGGTACATCCACAGGAGGGGGTTTAATTAAATATCTGATGTCATTGATTTCTGGAAGTTGTTTGAATGCTTGCCTTTGTGGTTCTTCTCTGTACATTCTTCCACTGTTCCAGGCCCTTGAAAGTTTATTTCCACTTTAATTAGTAATGTGGTTAAAATTGTGGACAGTTGTATTGTTCCATTTGTTATAGATAGTGCTTCATACTGAGATTTATATTTGTTACATTTCTGTATATGAATGACTGTGCTATAATGGTAATAACTTCTATCCCTGCTGTTATTATTCTTCAGTAAATCTATTGAAACATTAAACTGCACTCTACTTTGTGTCATATAGTACGTACCCTGGTGGCCTTTGAAGACAGGGCTGCTTCTCACAAGGTGAATGAAGAACTTTAAAGCCTGGAAACAATCCTATTTAATAGCTTTTTCAGCATTAGGGCACATGTGCAGCATCTAAACCTTTGAAATTATATCTTCCAAAGCCCTTGTTACTGCCTGCAGATATTCTTATTTTCCATACACATATTTTAATGGCTTTGATGAGACTATTTGTGGTAGTCAACTAAAGCCATCTTATTAAGATGATACATTTCAGTACATTATTCAGCAAAATCATCACAAAGGTCTTTAGTCTAATGCAATAGAATTCCTTTAGTGTGGTGAGTTCCCAATATGGCTAGTTACCTTAGTGTTCAAGGTACTGTCAACACCTTCTCCCTAATGCAGCATTTCTCTGTATCCAGTGTGCCGCGTCATAGCAACACTTCATACAACATCAGCTAATTTATGGGATTCTAAGAAGCAACAGGTACAGTATTTATTTTACTTCTCCTGATATTTTCATTGTGGTCACAGTGTTAAAGAGTCCACCTCATACCTTTGTATCACAACACTTTGTTTCAAGATGCTGACCCTCCTTTTTTTACCATTTCTGAACTTCAAACTTCCCCATTTGATACTCTGCATTGTTCTATATCTGTGTATATTTTTCAATCCTTGGTTTTATCGATGACCCTTCCATTTCTAGGCCAATGACTACTTTTTCACTTGCTTATCTTTTCAGAGCTGCCAGGGCCGGCCCTAGGGCAGTGTGCCTGGTGCCACCGCACTGGTCACTGAATTCGGGGGGTGCCGTGTTTTAAAGTATATTGTGGTTTTAAAAGCACCTGCTGCCTTGTTCCTTGCTTCTAGCAATTTTCAGGCAAAAAATAAAATGTCAAGATAACTCTTGTGAATAATGAACCTGCTGGAGATAGCACAGTCTTTTCTAATGTAAGGTTGACTCCTCATAATGTATTGCAGAGATTTAATATGCCTGCTGTAAAGCATGTGTACCATGCAAATCACAAAGTGCATATAATATAAATAGCTTAGCAGGTTACTGATTTTGTCTTATAGAGATCCTTTAGTCACTTGCAGTTGATAAGTTAAAATCCTAACATAGAACAGTTAGCTATTAACTATGATCTAACAGCTGCATGCACACTGCAAGGTATAGTTTAGAGTGTTATGAATTTTCCACCAGTCTTTCATTATACTAATGTTGGAAACCAGGGTTATTTAGGTAGAAGTCAATTCTAATTAGATAAGACAACCCGCGACCATGGCGTTACATTTTATATTCTGCATGTGTGCTTCTCCAGCCCAGGCACTCTAAAACTACACTGCCTACCAATATGGATGATGTGTGACTCCTACACCGTGTAGTCCTCTCTCTTATGTAACATTTCCTTAGGCACTGTTTTACACACATGTATGATTTATATTCTGTCTGTGTAATGTATGTGATATAAAGTAATCTGACACCCTATTTGGTATGAGCAGTGCTATGAAGCAAAAAAATGCATATGAGAAAGAGTGGTTATGGAGACTTGAGGGCACTGTTAAAGGGTGGTAGTGAGGGAGTCTCTGGAGAAGGAGGTCTTTGGGGGGCACCAGCAAACACTGTTGCACCGGGCGCCACCTGCGCTAAAGCCAACTCTGAGTGTTCTCTTCTTTTCTGTATTTTTGCTAGCCTTTACTTACAAGGTATTTTAGAAAAAATATAAATCTTAATATATTTTTAATATGTCAACATATAACACTTTGTCGCTAATATTACATATCAATAAAAACATTGGTTCAATATTATAAACTTGATTATCAGTCATGTAGAGGAGTATCACTCATTTGCATTCCATTAATCATTAGCCTGCATATTTAGTTACAAAACAGGGTGTGTGTCTTATTTGTTCTAGTTTGCATTCTGTATGTCGTCCTATATAATTACAACTGAACACAGAGGACCGTGAACCGTGAGGCATAGAGATGGGCAGATTCAGTTTAGATTCAAGTCATTTTGCACCTCCCCTGTTCTTGATCAGGGTTGTAATGTATCTTGTGGAAACAGCAGGTGTTTCATATATGCTCCCAAGTAGACTAATCCTTGCAACACAGCATACAAGTACCACCAATAATAATTTTGTAACTCTTTTTAAGATATTTGATCATTTTATGACCAGTGTTAGACCTGGCATTCTTTGTGTGGATTTCCCTCTAACTCTTTAGCTTCAGACCTCCTTTTTTGCTGACCATAGAACTCTGCACACTTTACCACAGCTAACTAGTGCTAAAGTGCTTGTGCTTTCTCCTGAAAACATGGTTAAATTGGCTTATAGTCAATTGGTATATTTAATTTACTTTTAAGTCCTTAATAAAGTGCACCACCTGTACCCAAGGCCTGTAAATTAAATATTATTAGTGGGCCTGCAGTGCTGATTGGGGTACCCACTTAAGTAGCATTTAAAACATGCCTCAGGCCTGTCATTGCAGCCTGTGTTTGCAGTTTTTAAACTGCCATTTTGACCTTGCAAACGAAAGCTTTAGCAGGCCCAAAGAATCTTTTTATTACAAATACGTCACCCCTGGGGCAGGCCCTGGACAGCCCAGAGGGCATAGTGCAATTTAAAAAGTAGGATATGTACATTTATGTTTTACATGTCCTAGTAGTGAAAAGCTCTTAAGTTCAGTTTTGACTACTGTAAGGCCTACCTCTCTTATAGGATAACATTGGAGTTAACTTATTACATTTAATAAGCTGGAATTTCAAAAAGGGAGAAGGTAGGCAGTTCATGTTTAAGGTCTTTGGAATTGTAAGGAAAAATCCTAACTTATAGTGAAGGTGGATTTTAAATTACAATACTGAAAACTTAAATTTTAGAAAGTTAGCATTTTCCTGCCTTAGCCATTTGGTGCCTGATGCCTGTCTCTGGCTCAGTGCCAGGAAGGCAGGCACCTGTGCACTTTAAAGGCCTACCTATAGAAGTTTCCACTACCTCAAAGCCACAACTAGGTATAAACACTGGACCTCCAACAGCAACTCTTCAGCACAATTCTGGACCTGTGGATACTCTGCTAGGAAGAAAGACTTATGTGCTGCTGAAAGGACTGCCATTCTGCTGGTTTGCTGCTCTCAAGGACTGCTGCCCTGCTGTGATGGCCTACTGCCCTCTTGGCAGGGTGAGAAGTACTGGATCTGCCTTTCTTAAACCCAGAACTCCAGAGAGACTCCAAGGGCTAGTTGGCTGTCCTCCTGATCTGAAGACTCAGTGCTACAATAGGCTTCCAACAACCTTGCAGTAAAACCTAGACTTTGCTATTTGTGAGTCTTCCCTGTCACATTGTCCCACCCCAGTCCTGGAACCTTAGAAGTGGGCTGAAGGTACTCTGTCAGTCTCTGTGATCCAGCGGAAAGGACTCATCTCCTCTGCTGCGTAGCGCAAACCTGAGCAGATCCAACGCATTGCTGCTGCTGTATGGCTTGGACCAGTTGCAATGACCTGCATGGCATCACAGTCCATTGGAACCTCCACTGCATGATGCATCTTTGGTGCAGGCTGTCGCATCTCTTATCCATGGCAGCCTCAACAACAATGCCGTACTTTGCATCACAGCCTCTAGGAACCAACTCATTACCTTAACTTTGCAAAGCAACTTCCAGACTACTTTTCGCATCACAAACCCTTGTCAACTGGATCCTCAACGATGATGGAGGATCTTGCACCACAGCCTCACTGTATCTTGGAACCGACGAATCGCTTTGGCTGCAAGACGCATTTTCGACACAAATCCTAGCAATGTTCTGCAAACAAGGATGAAAGGAACTTTGTTCAGCGTGCCTAACTGGGTCCCTGTAGACGGCCCGTGCTCCATCGTGGTCAGTCTGAACTTATGACTCTGTCCCGGTCTAGCGTGACCAGATATCCAGAGCTGATGTTGTGTGCTTTTTGGTGCTATTTTTGTTGAAATCTTTAAAATTGCACATTTCCCTGATTTGATTTTTGTCATTTTGGTCTTGTGTTATTAATTAAAGATAATTTTATTTTTCCTTCTTGGAGTAGGATACTTTTTGTGTAGTGTTTGTTTTTTATTACTGTTGGAAGTGTTGCACACATAATTTAAACATTGCCTCTAAGATAAACCTCTCTGCTATGCAACAAGCACCCAGAGGGTTGAGCGCAGACTAATTTAGGGTTGCCTTATGCGTCATCCTGACAAGGGTTGTGGTTGCTGCTTGATTAGGGCTCACACCCCAGTCAACCAAAAACCCAATTTCTTACAACTAAGCATAATCTATCTTTGCCTGATTGCAATGTATTTATATTTGGAAATGCTAAGACAATAAAGCTATTAATGAGGTAGCTGCCAGCTGTTATGATGCTAGTGTTATGCAGGGTTCGTCTGATTGTAGGGGTTTTGAGTTAGGCTGTTATGTTCTGGCCCAGGATGTTATTAACATCCATGAAGCCGACCGCAATAGTGAACCTATGATTTGCACTTTCCATAGCAGAGGTTGTATATTCATAATTGTTTACATGATTGCTACTCGGGGGATATTCCAAAGACTGGTGAAGTGTTAGATAATGGGTGTTAGGCATGGAGATCACAACCCTTGGTAGCTATCTTTGACTTACCTCTGAACCATGTGCATGTTTCACAAGATATCACTTTTTATCTTCTACCCCAACATAATGGGCTCAGGGCTGGTCAGGAGTTTGTCTAATTGTATAGCGTTTTTATACAGGTTAGTAAAACTAACATGAATAATTTAATGGGTAGTCTGCAAGATATTGGGCATGGTAGAAATATAGGTTAATAAGAAACTGTTACTCAAGTCTGCGTGCAGATCAGCCAAGGTATCACATCACTGTTGTGACAGCTGTTGTTCATGCACAAACAGGGATTTGTACAGGGTTTTGTCCTCTGTACCAAGAAATCATTTAGAAATTTGAATGGCAAGCTCTGCATATGCGGCTCTATTGAAAAGGAAATGAGAAATTCATAGAGATAATTGGGATCTCTTAATTGTGGCCAACGTTTTAAAGAATTCTTATATGTTTTGGAAAGTGGTTAATGCCCTTAGAGTGCAGCACAACTTGTTTTCCCTCTTGAGTAGTCATATCATGTGAGATCAGTGGGTAAAGCATTTTAATACTATTTGCTGTCCAATTCCCAAAGTACTACCATTTCTTTTAGTATGTTGTGTTTTACAGTTGATTAATTTGTTATCACTCTCAAACAGAGTTCTCCAAGTAAAGATATTGGACCAGATGTGGTATCAATTGATGTTTTCAAATTCAAGGTTACCTTTTGGCCCTCGTTACTTGCAAATGTAGGTAACACTCTGGAAGGTGCCTAAATATGCATTTGTATATAGGCAAATACTCCTTTGCTAGGCACATTCCTCTAACCCTGTCCATCATGAACTTGTGCTCTGCACTTGACAAGGACAACCGGGCTAAGTTATGGGCACTCTTGCTAAAGATGTGCCTAGATGCAACTCTTGTTGACTTCCAATCAATTCTACATCAGAACTTTAATGTTTTAGCACTGTTTCAGACCCACCACAGAGGAGATATTGACCCAACCTTTGTTCCTGGTATTTCTGACTACTGTAATATAATTTCCAAAAGATTGTTTCTGCTACGATACAAAGACACCCAATCTAAGCAGCTACAACATGCCTTAACATCTTAAAATATGACCATATCGAAAACCACCCTTTAAAGAACTCTATTGGTTCCCAGCTTCTGACAGGAATAAATTGAAGTTCCTTTGCAGTGTCCACAAAGAATTCTGAGTAAAATGCAGAAAATGCTTATAGAAGTCTGCACTTCACTACGTCCCTGCTCAGAACCTCCATTCATTGTCTGGTCAAACAAAGATCCTTCAAGAGGATGAGAACATGGTGCCCTGGTATGCAAGTCATATGCCTTATCCTTAGAGATTAACACAGGAGGAACCTTCTGAAAAGAGAGCTTCTCAGGTTTGTTTTCAAGTTAACTTGTAGATATGCTTATGAGACAACATAGTGGGACATCTCACATGGTTGCAAACTTTTACATTTGAATTCCAAATTCCCCATCCTCCTTCTGTATACTGTTTCATTCTTTGAAGCAAGCTAATACCTGCATGCATCACTTCACAAAGCTTTTAAATACAGTGTTCAATAAATATATTATTATTGGTGTTTTATTTTGCTTTGACAGTACCTTTTCTGACAGACTACCACAGATTGCAGTACATACATATTACAAATTATTTTATATTTTAATTATATATTTCCTAATCATTTTGAATTAGTGTATTTACCTAGAATTCCATATGTCAATGAAGACCAGATTTCATACAATGTTGAAAATATTATTGGGCTGGTGCTTTTGGAGCTGTGTATAGAGGTCTGTATCAAGGAACTGTGACTGCAATAAAAAAAATCCACTACACAGAGGGGATGAGCAACTCCACCACCCATCAAATATTAGTCTGCATGTGAGTATATTTATTTTCTGCTTCTCTTCTTTTGTAAACGAAGATAAATGTTGTCTGAGAGTGTTGCATTGCCAGCTACGAAAATATGTCAATGTGACAATGCTATTGAAAAGTTTATGAGTATCACATTAGATGTTCAAATTTTATCTTGTGTACACTATAATTTCCATTGATGAGGACCATACAACTTCTGAACTGTGGCAAAAATGCACTACTTACTGCTGCTGGTGTGCCAAAGACAAGCTCCTGTCTATGTTTGGACCGTGCCCAGCAACACAAACATGGTCCTTCCAATGTCCTACGCTACCCAGCAGTGTTCCTCCAGTCATTCAACCCAAAGCACCCTTCCACTCACTACTACCGTGCCACATCCTGCACCCACTGCTGCTTTGTGTGCAACACCACACCCACTGTGCCTACACCACCCTCATCCATACATAGCCCCCCCAAACCCACCAACAAACACATCCGACTGCAAACTTTCCTGTATGGTCTGCATTATCTGATCACTTAGCAAACACACCATGGAAATCCGGGACTTCCTGAACACCAAAACCTTGGACCTCCTCTTCCTTACAGAAACCTGGCTGACCTGAGTCGGCACCCAACATCACCAAAGCCATCCCAACAGGATACAAGATTGCATAATCCCAGGATCACGAACACATACCAGGAGAAGGAATCACAATAATATTATAAGAATCCTTGCAATTGCACCACAACCACTGAGAACGTAACCCCCTACCTGGAACGCCTACACTTCAAACTACAAATCACAGCCTCCTACGTCCCAAGCTGAATCCTTGTCTCCCGATCTCTGGGACCACACACCACTTTTACTGACAACATTGCTTACTTTGTTACCACCCACCATCAACTCTAACACCTACATCCTACTGGGAGATGTTACTTACACCTGCAAGATAGGGACACCAACACCACCGTACTCCTCACAAGCCTAGAGAACCTGGGGTTGACACAACACATCTTTGAACCAACACACTCTGCCAGGCACACCCTCGACCATGTCTTCACCACTTTCAACGACATTGAAATCACATCAACCAAGCCTCTCACCTGGACCGCCCATGCCATTATAAAGTTCCCAAGCAGCATCTCTTGCCAAACAAAACCCACCACTACAAGCCCAGCCAGACACAGCTAAGGGAACAGCATCTCAAAATCCAACTGGCTTGATTCTGTGCTGGAGCCAGCTAAAACTTACCAATGACCTCAACAGATACAGCAAACATCTCAGCAAACAGATCACAACCTGTTTTCCCTGGCACCTCATAAACACAACACATAGAAGAGGACACAAAAGCATGCCAGTTCTACACTGAGGAACTCCATGAAAAAAAACAGCACTACTAATAATTGGAAAGAAAATGGAGAAGGAGCCACAGTGAAAAAGACAAAGAGACATACAGAGCAGGCCTGTAATGCTACCAGCGGCAAATCTAAGAAACCAAGAAGAAGGCCCTAGGAGGAAGCATACACAACAGCTTCAATAGCAGCAAAGAAATCTTTGGAATAATCAAAGAATTCACCTCACCGGCTTCCACCAGGCACAGCAACACCCCATTGTAATAACTAATTGACAACCTCTTGGACGTCTTCAGCAACAAAACAAAGCCATCTAAAACAACTTCAATCCACAACTGGACCTCTGCTCCCCCACCATGATCTAACCAATAACTATGCACGAAAAAATCCTCACCCTCTGGGAAACTTTCACCACAGAAGAAACAGCCAACTTCATGAGAGCCATCAACTCGGGGTCTCTAACAGACCACTGCCATCAACACATATACAATATGGGCACCGCCCTTATCAGAGAAGGTATCACCCACATTCTGAACAATACCATCACCTCTGAGATGTTCAAAATGCCTAGAAACATGTGAGGGTCAATACGCTGCTAAAGAAACCTTCAGCAGACCCCTCCCAACTAGCAAACTACTGTTTAATCTCCCTTCTATCCTACCCAGCCAAGGTCATCTAAAAAAGCATCAACAAGCAACTCACTCTTTCTCTAAATGCACAGCAGCTCCTGGACACCATTCAATCCCCTTTCCATTCCAAATAAAGTACCAATATCACCCTCACTGCAGCCAGAAACTACATTAGGCTGATTCTTGACTGTCCAGATACTACTGCCTTCATACTGCTCGACCACTCTGTGGCCTTCAACACCATCTCACTTTCCACCCTGATCAGGAAACTACCCCAACCAGGTATGCAAGGACCCTTTCTCAACTGGATCTTTTCGTTCCTCACAGGAAGAACCCAAAAGTCAACCTACCACCCTACATGTCGGAGGCCAAGAACCTCATATGTGAGTCCCCCGAAAGATCTTTCCTGAGCCTGTCACTTTTCAAAATCTATATGACCCCGGTGGCAGACCTCATCAAATCACACAACATCATCATGCTCTCCTTCTCAGGCGACACCTACAGATGATCTCCCTGTTGGACAAGACCCCTGCAACACAAATCAACTTCGTCACCTGCATTACTGCGGTGGCCATTTGGATGAAATCCACAAGCCTCAAACTCAACACAGACAAAACGGAAGTGGTGATCTTCAGAACAACAGACTCAGCCAGGGATTCCACCTGGTTGACAACAGACCTTGGCGTCACCACAACCAACACCAATGCCAGAAAGCTTGTACTCATCCTGGATAACAAGCTGAAGACCTGGCTTTTGAATAATCACTCCAAGAAGGCAGATGGCATTTTCACCTACAAAGTGCCTGGATACCTTCACCGGTGATTAGTGCTCTATACAAATGCACATAATATAACGTAATATACCACCATCACCAATGCCAGAAATCTTGAAGTCATACTGGACAACAAGCTGAAGACCTGGCTTTTGAATAATCACTCCAAGGAGGCCGCTGCAATTTTCACAGACAAAGTGCCTGGATACCCTTGTGGGTGATTAGCACTCTATACAAATACACATAATATAATGTAACATGCATTACTGTGCAAAAGTGAAGGAGCATGTCTATACAGCTAGGGGTTGTCCTCAGAATGTCACAATGTTTGGAATTAATGGTAGGAAGCTATGCACTAACAAGCCTCTTTACGTTTTGCATGATTGTCTAAGGCAAATGTCTTTTGGAAATTACTTTAATATGTATTATTTTGTTGCAAACATTCACCCGGCGAACTAGTTTTTAAACAAATGGTACCGTCATACTAGTATTTGCACCTCATTAACCATTTACGACATGTGGGCGAACCTTCGTCATGACCAGTACGCATACGATCATAGTTTTGAGGTTGAGAAAGCTACAGGGATTGACCAGACGTAATTCTTGGCGTGCATCAGCGTAATCTGGGGTAAAGTTGCATCAGTAGCAATTGAAGGGAAACTCCTGCATGCTAAGTGTCAGTAGATATGCTGTTTGGCTAGTCTTTTATGAAAAAAGCCTCACTACTATGCAAACTTGTTTTGTACTTAGCACTTTGCAAATTATGGGGGATGTCTGGTTTGGAAGCCTATTACAAAGAGATGCCAATAATAAGTAGGCCTTGCATGTACAATAATATCTGTTTTTTTCAATGTATTGTTGGATAACGTACAGCATATGTTCTTTTAAATTATTTATTTTTGGTCTCTGCTCCATTATGTATTTCATTTGCATACTGTGATATTGGCTAAACATTTATAGAGGGTACTTGATTTATTCCAAATATAGAACAAATATGTAATTTTAGACGTTTATGTAAATATAACAATGATATGTCTTCATCTAGGAGACTTTCCCATCCAAATATTGTAAGACTGATGGTGACTACTGAAGCTAGCTCTTCTGTTCTGATTGCCTCAGAGTACATACATGGTGCAAGCTTGAATGAATTACTGAACAGAGCAGAATGCCCTGTGAAAGTAAGTGTGTTAAAGTTATAAGTTAAAGTTATATTTGTCATAGTATTCCAGCTATATAGTACATGGTATAGTATTTGTGTTACTTATTACTACTAGTGACACATTTCATGCTACCACTAGCACCGTCAGTAGACACCTATCCTAATGACCTAATATTAATAGTTCTCAAATTGTACTAATGGTTTTATATTGGGTACTGCGAGTACCATTATTTTTACCAGCACTGTTATTTTTTATATTGTTATAATATCCTTTAATAGCATTTTCAGTAAAGCATAAGGACAAGCATTTGTTACTACATAATTTTCTCAGTCTGAGGTTTTGAATTAATCACTATTTACCCATACTTTACCAATCTTTACCAAATGATGGCATTGGTAATCCAGAATATTTTCTCATTTTCGCTCCTCGAAATGCCGTCCATATATGCCTTTCAGTCTTTCGGTAACTGCAGTGCAGTCCGCTTGTAGGGTAATCCTCAGACCACCCACATTTTATGGTGATTATACAGGCAGACCTTGGGCTCTACAAGCAAGAATCTGAAATGTCATACAATAATCAAGGCAACATGCATGTGTCTATCTATTTGCATCTATATCTAGTAGGATCTTAAGTAGGGCTATTTTAGGCATGCATTCTAGCTCTTCCCAGTGCAAGCAATAATAAATGGACTATCCCTCGCCAGAAGCTCTGTATCATTGAACAGAACTATGCAATGTGCATGAAGTCTTCGGCCAAGACTCCACATCGCAAGCTTGAAAGGAAAGTATCTGAAGGAATCTCCATATTTTTGGACATGTCAGATACACTAAGTGGAGATACTTGAATTGGAAGAGATGTTACTTCCCTGTGGTCCAATCAGAAGTGTAGTTTAGATGCCTAAAGATATAAATGAATGAGAGCTATAGTTATTTTTTATATATTAATAATAATTTACAATTGTGTGTATCAAATTTCTAACTTCATTTAAGAAATACATCTTTAGTTTGTCTTTCCAGCCCATTTGTTTGCTTTAGCATTTGATATTTTTTTTACCTTTGACGCAATTGAGGCCTGCTGATCAGGCCTTAGTTACATGTGTTCTGCTTAAAAGGGGCAACCATTGTTTTGTACCTAAACTTGCTATTCAGAAATCGTGTTAAAAATCTTCAGATGTGCTTAAATGGTAGGCATAGTTGTTCTTGGGTAAAATAGTAAATAATCACATTTTCCACTTGCGCATTAAATGTAACACATACCTTCGAACATCTTGTGTAATACCAGTTTAGATAAAATCTTTAAGATATTTGTTATTGCTCTCCTACCACTGTCTATAACAATATTAAAATAGACTTAGAAATCCATGAGCCATTGCCGGAGGCTTTTTTCTTGTTTAATTTCTTTTTTGTAGTGTTGTATATGCTGTTAATAAGTTTTACGTGATATTTGATATGTAAACTGAGCTTGTGATTAGGCATGTGAGTAAGTAGCTCAGCGCAAAATCTTGGCATGGTAGAAAATGGCAGGACCTAGGCATATGATAAAGTACCATCTGCATTTAAAGCGCATGGCTTGTCAGGTGGACCTTTCTGATCCCTTTGGTAAAAGATAATGTGGGTGCCCTTTGTTAGTTGCGCCCCTTGCCATCACATGCGCCTCACACCTTTACATGCTTGCCTGGCCACTCATATATCACATAGTTTGCCCAAAGTCTGTATTTTTATTAAACTTTTAATTGTGCATTTTAGTGCAATATATTATTCTTCATTTAATAAGTTGCATTTAGTTTTTTTTGTGATTTCTCCCATGCTCTCTCTTCACCTTTTAAATCCTATCATTGCATGATGCCGCACACAAGGCATGTGGCCCATTTATAGTAGAAACAACTGAAATTGTGCCCTAGTTTATATGTACATGCATTTTATAGCAGTATCGCATTGTTCACAGTCAGAGTAACATCCTTAGGCAACCCCATCTTTTCTTGATACCCCTCTTAACAAAGAAATGTTACACTGAGAGCTCCATTTCTTAACAGTCGAATATTGCACTTCTAGAGTGGCAGCTTCTCTACTTGCACACCGTGTTACAAAATTATACACATATGAAGTGCATGTTGTGCTGTTGTTGCTTTGCTCTAACAACTATACAACTATACAACACCACTCGAATATTGTCTGCATTGGTTTCTTATGTCAGTTGCATCTTTTTGTATGCTTCATGTAGTGTTCCACTATAAGCTGGCATCTTCATAGATCCTACCAAATGTTTGTCAAACTTCTCTTAAATGGTTATCAATAATCAATGCATTCAGAATTTTCTCTAGGGTACTCTAATGAATATGATGTTTGGCAACTGCAAAAAACAATTACCAACCTATTTAAATTACCATAAAAGCATCCACTGGCTTGGCCTGCCTCGTCCTTCTTGTCCCCCAAAATGAACATCAGGCAATTTGAATATAGACACATGTGCTAGTACGCATGTGTCAGTTGCCAGCAGTGAAAGTTAAGCAGTACAGGCTGACATGCTGCCACCTCATTCTGCAATAATTGGGTCCTATGGCAATGCCCACAAATGAAGCTTAAAAGCATCACGTTCTGATGCAGCCCAGGGCGTGTGCAGTATCAGCCATGTACTCCCAGGACTGCTTGTCTATTATCAGTTGCCTTTTACCACTCCTCCCTTTCCCAAAGCGTCACAGGGTGACAATTTGGAAAGGGAGGGGTTGCAGTATCTGTAGAATAGAGTGACGTCAAAGAGTCATGAGACTTAACTCGTGGCTCTTTGATGGTCACGTGCTCTAAACAGTTGCACTGGGCATGCTTCTGCACCTCATGTATTCTGTTTAGAGCATTCCAGCAGAGAGGGGATTTAAGAAGCTGTAGCTGGGCCTCATTGAAAGGAAGCACTGTGGACTGTTAGTATACAGTGACTTTGTCTACTGCGACACTGGAAAACAACACTACTGTGGTGAGTGGTCTTATCTCTCCTTCGCTGTAGTGTTGGGTTCAAATTTCCTCCCTTTAACCCATTCTTCTCTCCCTTTTCTCCACTGTCCTTGGCCTGACGCTCTCTCGTTTTCAGCTATTGCCTCTCCCGAGTCCTCTAGTAGCAGCAGCATTGACAACCTGGATGGCTAATTCCAATAGTTTAAATTACAAGCTTCAACTTAAGTGTCATTCAGAGAGTCTCCTGTGCTGTGAAACCGAAGCTGGGCATACAGTTTAACAAGCTCTCCATATGGCCAGAAGAAATGCAAACATGCACTATGAGTTAATCCGCAAATGTAAAGGATGCTTGGGAGTCAATACTGGCTTTAATTGATCAAATCACTGGAAGGTTTGTGATGGCAAAGATTTATTCTTTTTGAGCCATAGTACAAAGAAGTAGCAGCTGAGCTGTAAAGGGTTTTCTTTTAATTTTAATGGTACTTATATTTTGCAAACTTCACTGACAAGGTGTTAAAGGGACAATTATGTAAAAAATTCCATTACTTAAAGTCTCTGTATAACTTATTATGTTCTGGAAATATAATTTTATCTTGAAACCTTTTGTACTCTTCGTAGCAGTCTGATATTGTGTGTAATGCAAGTTAAAAATAATGACTTACATATTTACAGTGCCTTCTGTCACAGGCTGTGACCTTGTAGCACTAAAAATACACAAGTCACTATTCTCCACTGCACCAACCAAGGTTTAATTTTATGGCTCTCTGGTTACACAGAGACCTCTGTAGTTTGCTAAATAATAGGCTTTCATAATGTACAATAGTGCATTTGCCACCGAGTACCAACTTTGTAAATGTATTTTTCTTTTAAGTTGCTTATTACTTTAAATGCAGCTACCTGATGGTGAAACTTACAGAATATTTAGCTTTTTGTAGCCACACCTTTTGCAAAACGATATTCTGACCTCACATATTTAAAATTGCATTCAAATGTGATAATGAAGAAAATTGAGTTTTGGTGAAATAAAATATTTGCCTAAGATCACACAATTTAAGTGGGATAGCCTTGATTTATCAATATTTTCTGGTTTCACTTTGTACAAATCAGCCACTAAATGGTTATCTATTTGCCTTTCATTAAGGCTTGGTTTTTAAACTCTTTGTCTAGTTTCCATATAACGTAAACTAGAACCCAATGTAATTTAGCGATTTGATGAGCACCAATTACATGACACATGGTCACACTCATTTATTATAGGCACAGGTGAGATTAAGTGATTTGTCCAGAATCACAGGATATTCACACTCAAAATTAAACCTGGTTTCGCAGTTCCTAAGTTGCCAGCTCAGGCCGTAAATCCACATACTGAATAAAGGTGGGGGTGGGGGAGGGGGAGGGTGGTAGGCTGAAGCCAGTATAAGAACACTATTTTTTGTCCATTCAACCCTTGACAAATTAGTGTGAACCATGCAGTGCCTTAACAACAAGGTCCGAACCATGAATGCATCTTTACAACACATTAATTTACCACCCAAGTTGTTACAATGGCTTATCGTAAGGAAAACATTGTTGGACTTTAAGTCTAACTCTTTCCCTACTGTTGCCTGACTGGAGCTGGAATAGTGTGTTTACTATTCCAAAGTCATGTGCTTTCCTTAAGGCAGGTCATTGTAACGACGTGAGAGGTGAAGGAATGCATTGTAAAGATGTACTTGTGATAAGGACTGCCTTGTTAAAGCATGCGTGGTAAATGCATGCGCAGTTCCAGCACACAATCTACCAAAATGCACCAATTTCCATACTTTCCTAGAGGGAGAATTCCCCCAACCTTCCTCCTTACACATTTGCCTCACTCGTGCTACAATTCATTCACTGGTTTTACACCCCACAACTTTCAAATTCCACCAGCTGCCTCTGCAGACAATGCCTCTGCTGTTTAGTAAGAAATTACTTGAACATATATTTAAATGGTAACAGGTAAGAAAAAAACAATGTATAAAATGTAGGTACTCTTTGTGTGTGGAGTGGTTCTTATTACCAGCTCCCTCTTGCACATCATTAAACCCTTCTCTTGAGGTGATAGTTTTGGTCCTGATCATTTTCATTGTTTCAAAACAGGTGGAATTAATTGTGGCCTGGCATGCTGTGTATGGCTGCACATGTTACACCAAGTTTTTTTTTTTTCAGATTGAAGGTTGCACCAAAAAGGTGTTTCTAACTGACTGGGGAATGGCCAATATCCGGGATTCGCTATGTTTGAAGATAGCTAGTCAACTTATTTCACAAAAAATTGGACCATTGGGAGGTACTGCAATGTACATGGCTCCAGAGACTATGCTGGATTATCAAGCTCTTACAACGAAATCTGACATGTGGTAGTTAGATGCAGCGTTCTTAGAAATGTATGCAATATCACCGCCATGGAATGCAAACAACCCCCTGGATATCTGCAGAGTAATAAAAAGCGAGTCCGAGCCGCATTCTTTAAAACTGCTACCTCCTTTGGGGAGTTCATTGGTAGCCTCTTGTTTCACGTATATTCCTCATAATTGGCCAAGTGCTGCTGACATGGTGAAGACATATAAGGGTCTGGCACAAATTCAGTTAGAAAAACATTATGGCTACAAATGGTAGCTAGGATTAAACATTTCAAAATAGAATATTACTTCAAGTTTGAGAAAAATGTCCTGGCGATACAGTTGTGCATTTTTCCCATGTTGCCATTAAAAGACATCCAGTAATATTTATATACTTTTAGCTACATAGGCTGAAACATATCAGTAGTAAAGGAATATTGTTTTTCACCAAGTGCTAAATCATTAGTGGCTGAAGTATTATTTTATTTTTGACCAAGTATCAAAAGGACAGTTTTGATTGCATAGAGCTAAACTATACAATCAGATTCTTGCTGTTGCAGAGGGAAATAAAACTTGACTTGGAGAAAATTTGATATGATTCATAATTTATGTTTCAAATAAAGTTACCAAGTCACAATGAATTTAAAAGTATCACCAACTAATGAGTCAAAATTATTAATACCGGCAATAAATCAAAGTGTGGTTGAGGTAGGTAATGCACTAAAAAAATCTAGATGAGTATTAAGAATCAGCCATAAACACTCCACACTGTAATGTGTAATTTGTCTATTTTCATCACACGTTATCATGTTGGATATACTGAAAACCAGTTAAACCGTTTTATCATGTGGTGGGCTCATAAATTAAGCTCTACTTGTAACAAAATTTGTCTGCCCCTGTTTCTTTTCAAAAAGTGACACATTATTTTAATAACTTCCAGGAAACATTTTCAAATCAACAGTTTGCAATATAAGTGAAGCACGTCCATGTTCAGCCACTGTTGGAGGTGGCTGAGAACTACGGGCCTGATTTAGAGTTTGACGCATGGAGTTACTCGGTCACAAACGTGACGGATAGCCTGTCCGCTCTATTACATTCCCATTACATCCTATAAATTGTAATGCAGTGGACTGGATATCCGTCACGTTTACAACAGTGTAACCCATCTGCCAAAATTTGGCACTAAGTAATCTTTTCCATTGCCTGAATGTTGGTACTGTGTATGAATGAGGGGCTCAGAATTCGATTGGTGAATGTATTTGTCATTTACAGGTTTGTCAAACATAATTCCAATACTGCACATTTTAGATTTTAACCAAAAGAAAAGTACCAAATTATTAATCAACAGAGCAGCTAACACACAAATAATAAATTGATTTTGTTACAAACATTCATGACAATTTGTTTAAGTCACGTGTGGACTTCACCCCTGTCAAAGTTGGTAGAAACATTGCTTCTAGATGCTAATCAATACAAATATATCTACTACATGGTGAATTGTTTTAAACAATTTATAGGGTGAGTTCCATACACATAAAATAGAAACTGTTCCACTAAACACCTCCTAAAGAAAAAATGATTAAACTTAAAACATACTGTGAGACATGTTTTGGCTAGGAGTATGCCAGTTATTGGTTTTGTGGTTAAACAACAATAACCATCTAACAATTGCGTTAAGCTGTCTAATTTCTTAGCTTAGCGAAATTTTAAACGTGGGATCCAATTGTTTGAATATCACATGGTGATCAGATATACTGAACAGCAGCTGCTGAATATGCCAGATTATCCAAACCTAAAATATACTTTTCTTGTTATTAGTCAGTTCTAAAAACAGTTGGCACATTGTGTGGTCCTATCTCAGAGTATACATTTTTTCCAAGTAACCCTTGTGTTGTATTGGGTGTCATAGGTATGGGGGGGTATAACATTTCTGAGAGCACAATACGCAGTCATATGCCTTTTTAAGGTGTATATTGTAATGCCTAGGACACTAAGAAAATTGAGTTCATTTTTGAAAAGCATAATCTGGACTAGAGCCAAAGGTAAATGTGCTTGAAGTTGGCATATGCCAATTCTTGGGCATGAATGTCTCAATTTGCAAAGGAGGTGTAGGCACAAACCATTAATAGCTATTGAAAAAATGCATAGATGAAACATTTGCCAAATGATACACTTCACTTCAACCTAACCTCTCTGGTCCACTCTGGAAGTCACATCTGCTGTAGCACAGATGTTGAGACCATATATAAGGACTCCTACAAAATCCTTCAAAAGAGAGTAGATACCAGTGCTCTAAACAGGGAATGAACCATGAAAGTAAAATTGTCAAATCCATGTAGAAGTGTTGACCTCACAGACAGCAGATTTACCATTATCCTACATAAGAATAAGTGGAGGTGAACAAAGAGGCGGGGGATCTGACAATTCTGAAAAGTATCTATTCTATTCCACGGCAGCTAAAGTGCCCTGTGCTCCTTACTGTAAGGAAAAGATCAGTACAACCCAACGACATATCAATTACTCTAGACATCTCACCAAAAATCTCTAGCCTCATTACCTCCAAACTGACAACTTTCTCTGACATCTCAAGATGATATCTTGGCTTTTTTCTTCCATTCCGTAACATACACAACATATAGAAGCTATGTAATCCCATCCTATTGAGTGAAGAACTCATCCACTGGCTTGGCCTGCCTCGTCCTTCTTGTCCCCCAAAATGACATGGTGAAGACATATAAGGGTCTGGCACAAATTCAGTTAGAAAAACATTATGGCTACAAATGGTAGCTAGGATTAAACATTTCAAAATAGAATATTACTTCAAGTTTGAGAAACATGTCCTGGCATACAGTTGTGCATTTTTCCCATGTTGCCATTAAAAGACATCCAGTATTATTTATATACTTTTAGCTACATAGGCTGAAACATATCAGTAGTAAAGGAATATTGTTTTTCACCAAGTGCTAAATCATTAATGGCTGAAGTATTATTTTATTTTTGACCAAGTATCAAAAGGACAGTTTTGATTGCATAGAGCTAAACTATACAATAAGATTCTTGCTGTTGCAGAGGGAAATAAAACTTGACTTGGAGAAAATTTGATATGATTCATAATTTATGTTTCAAATAAAGTTACCAAGTCACAATGAATTTAAAAGTATCACCAACTAATGAGTCAAAATTATTAATACCGGCAATAAATCAAAGTGTGGTTGAGGTAGGTAATGCACTAAAAAAATCTAGATGAGTATTAAGAATCAGCAATAAACAATCCACACTGAAATGTGTAATTTGTCTATTTTCATCACACGTTATCATGTTGGATATACTGAAAACCAGTTAAACCGTTTTATCATGTGGTGGGCTCATAAATTAAGCTCTACTTGTAACAAAATTTGTCTGCCCCGTTTCTTTTTAAAAAGTGACACATTATTTTAATAACTTCCAGGAAACATTTTCAAATCAACAGTTTGCAATATAAGTGAAGCATGTCCTTGTTCAGCCACTGGTGGAGGTGGCTGAGAACTACGGGCCTGATTTAGAGTTTGACGCATGGAGTTACTCGGTCACAAACGTGACGGATAGCCTGTCCGCTCTATTACATTCCCATTACATCCTATAAATTGTAATGCAGTGGACTGGATATCCGTCACGTTTACAACAGTGTAACCCATCTGCCAAAATTTGGCACTAAGTAATCTTTTCCATTGCCTGAATGTTGGTACTGTGTATGAATGAGAGGCTCAGAATTCGATTGGTGAATGTATTTGTCATTTACAGGTTTGTCAAACCTAATTCCAATACTGCACATTTTAGATTTTAACCAAAAGAAAAGTACCAAATTATTAATCAACAGTGCAGCTAACACACAAATAATAAATTGATTTTGTTACAAACATTCATGACAATTTGTTTAAGTCACGTGTGGACTTCACCCCTGTCAAAGTTGGTAGAAACATTGCTTCTAGATGCTAATCAATACAAATATATCTACTACATGGTGAATTGTTTTAAACAATTTATAGGGTGAGTTCCATACACATAAAATAGAAACTGTTCCACTAAACACCTCCTAAAGAAAAAATTATTAAACTTAAAACATACTGTGAGACATGTTTTGGCTAGGAGTATGCCAGTTATTGGTTTTGTGGTTAAACAACAATAACCATCTAACAATTGCGTTAAGCTGTCTAATTTCTTAGCTTAGCGAAATTTTAAACGTGGGATCCAATTGTTTGAATATCACATGGTGATCAGATATACTGAACAGCAGCTGCTGAATATGCCAGATTATCTGAACCTAAAATATACTTTTCTTGTTATTAGTCAGTTCTAAAAACAGTTGGCACATTGTGTGGTCCTATCTCAGAGTATACATTTTTTCCAAGTAACCCTTGTGTTGTTTTGGGTGTCATAGGTATGAGGGGGTATAACATTTCTGAGAGCACAATACATTGAAGTCATAGGCCTTTTTAAGGTGTATATTGTAATGCCTAGGACACTGAGAAAATTGAGTTCATTTTTGAAAAGCATAATCTGGACTAGAGCCAAAGGTAAATGTGCTTGAAGTTGGCATATGCCAATTCTTGGGCATGAATGTCTCAATTTGCAAAGCAGGTGTAGGCACAAACCATTAATAGCTATTGAAAAAATGCATAGATGAAACATTTGCCAAATGATACACTTCACTTCAACCTAACCTCTCTGGTCCACTCTGGAAGTCACATCTGCTGTAGCACAGATGTTGAGACCATGTATAAGGACTCCTACAAAATCCTTCAAAAGAGAGTAGATACCAGTGCTCTAAACAGGGAATGAATCATGAAAGTAAAATGGTCAAATCCATGTAGAAGTGTTGACCTCGCAGACAGCAGATTAACCATTATCCTACATAAGAATAAGTGGAGGTGAACAAAGAAGCGGGGGATCTGACAATTCTGAAAAGTATCTATTCTATTCCACGGCAGCTAAAGTGCCCTGTGTTCCTTACTGTAAGGAAAAGATCAGTACAACCCAACGACATATCAATTACTCTAGACATCTCACCAAAAATCTCTAGCCTCATTACCTCCAAACTGACAACTTTCTCTGACATCTCAAGATGATATCTTGGCTTTTTTCTTCCATTCTGTAACATACACAACATATAGAAGCTATGTCATCCCATCCTAATGAGTGAAGAACTCATCCACTGGCTTGGCCTGCCTCGTCCTTCTTGTCCCCCAAAATGACGTGGTGAAGACATATAAGGGTCTGGCACAAATTCAGTTAGAAAAACATTATGGCTACAAATGGTAGCTAGGATTAAACATTTCAAAATAGAATATTACTTCAAGTTTGAGAAAAATGTCCTGGCATACAGTTGTGCATTTTTCCCATGTTGCCATTAAAAGACATCCAGTAATATTTATATACTTTTAGCTACATAGGCTGAAACATATCAGTAGTAAAGGAATATTGTTTTTCACCAAGTGCTAAATCATTAATGGCTGAAGTATTATTTTATTTTTGACCAAGTATCAAAAGGACAGTTTTGATTGCATAGAGCTAAACTATACAATAAGATTCTTGCTGTTGCATAGGGAAATAAAACTTGACTTGGAGAAAATTTGATATGATTCATAATTTATGTTTCAAATAAAGTTACCAAGTCACAATGAATTTAAAAGTATCACCAACTAATGAGTCAAAATTATTAATACCGGCAATAAATCAAAGTGTGGTTGACGTAGGTAATGCACTAAAAAAATCTAGATGAGTATTAAGAATCAGCAATAAACACTCCACACTGAAATGTGTAATATGTCTATTTTCATCACACGTTATCATGTTGGATATACTGAAAACCAGTTAAACCGTTTTATCATGTGGTGGGCTCATAAATTAAGCTCTACTTGTAACAAAATTTGTCTGCCCCTGTTTCTTTTAAAAAAGCGACACATTATTTTAATAACTTCCAGGAAACATTTTCAAATCAACAGTTTGCAATATAAGTGAAGCACGTCCTTGTTCAGCCACTGGTGGAGGTGGCTGAGAACTACGGGCCTGATTTAGAGTTTGACGCATGGAGTTACTCGGTCACAAATGTGACGGATAGCCTGTCCGCTCTATTACATTCCCATTACATCCTATAAATTGTAATGCAGTGGACTGGATATCCGTCACGTCTACAACAGGGTAACCCATCTGCCAAAATTTGGCACTAAGTAATCTTTTCCATTGCCTGAGTGTTGGTACTGTGTATGAATGAGGGGCTCAGAATTCGATTGGTGAAGGTATTTGTCATTTACAGGTTTGTCAAACCTAATTCCAATACTGAACATTTTAGATTTTAACCAAAAGAAAAGTACCAAATTATTAATCAACAGAGCAGCTAACACACAAATAATAAATTGATTTTGTTACAAACATTCATGACAATTTGTTTAAGTCACGTGTGGACTTCACCTCTGTCAAAGTTGGTAGAAACATTGCTTCTAGATGCTAATCAATACAAATATATCTACTACATGGTGAATTGTTTTAAACAATTTATAGGGTGAGTTCCATACACATAAAATAGAAACTGTTCCACTAAACATCTCCTAAAGAAAAAATTATTAAACTTAAAACATACTGTGAGACATGTTTTGGCTAGGAGTATGCCAGTTATTGGTTTTGTGGTTAAACAACAATAACCATCTAACAATTGCGTTAAGCTGTCTAATTTCTTAGCTTAGCGAAATTTTAAACATGGGATCCAATTGTTTGAATTTCACATGGTGATCAGATATACTGAACAGCAGCTGCTGAATATGCCAGATTATCTGAACCTAAAATATACTTTTCCTGTTATTAGTCAGTTCTAAAAACAGTTGGCACATTGTGTGGTCCTATCTCAGAGTATACATTTTTTCCAAGTAACCCTTGTGTTGTATTGGGTGTCATAGGTATTGGGGGGTATAACATTTCTGAGAGCACAATACATTGAAGTCATATGCCTTTTTAAGGTGTATATTGTAATGCCTAGGACACTGAGAAAATTGAGTTCATTTTTGAAAAGCATAATCTGGACTAGAGCCAAAGGTAAATGTGCTTGAAGTTGGCATATGCCAATTCTTGGGCATGAATGTCTCAATTTGCAAAGCAGGTGTAGGCACAAACCATTAATAGCTATTGAAAAAATGCATAGATGAAACATTTGCCAAATGATACACTTCACTTCAACCTAACCTCTCTGGTCCACTCTGGAAGTCACATCTGCTGTAGCACAGATGTTGAGACCATGTATAAGGACTCCTACAAAATCCTTCAAAAGAGAGTAGATACCAGTGCTCTAAACAGGGAATGAACCATGAAAGTAAAATTGTCAAATCCATGTAGAAGTGTTGACCTCACAGACAGCAGATTAACCATTATCCTACATAAGAATAAGTGGAGGTGAACAAAGAGGCGGGGGAATCTGACAATTCTGAAAAGTATCTATTCTATTCCACGGCAGCTAAAGTGCCCTGTGTTCCTTACTGTAAGGAAAAGATCAGATCAACCCAACAACATATCAGTTACTCTAGACATCTCACCAAAAATCTCTAGCCTCATTACCTGCAAACTGACAACTTTCTCCGACATCTCAAGATGATATCTTGGCTTTTTTCTTCCATTCCGTAACATACACAACATATAGAAGCTATGTCATCCCATCCTAATGAGTGAAGAACAACACTAGTGAGGCCTTGTACTGCTACTGAACTTCATCAGTGCATCTATAATCAACAACTAGAAGTACAACTACTAGAAGTACAACAAAGCCTTTCAAAGACAAATATGGAAACAACCGGATTTCAAGAGAAGAAGCTTTTGGCACACTGAAAGAATATGATGAAATTAAAATAAGGACCATAGATAAGTGAGTGAGTCTTCAGATTGTAAGCATAGCATTCAAAATCTGCTACAAGTTGAGGAGTATAATGGATAGCCTTGTGAGTACAGACTTTAAGAATTTAAATATTGCTCCAGTATTAATTATATAACACAACCACTGTCTAAATATTTTAACCATTTTCAGAAACCACTAGTGAAGCAGATTCTGTCATACTTTGGAGATACAGCATGAGCGATAGAGAGAATGGACGGTCTACACTTCAGAAGTGACAGGTAGGTTTTAATCGATATGGATGTACTACATATTAATATCATTCACAGTCAGGCTATACAGCAGCTGAAGACTTCTTAACAGAAAAGAGTGTGTTTGCTTAATGGAGTGTTGGAAAATGGGTTATTGGTAAGGGCAGGTAAGTACCTACACTTAGCAATAGGCCACTAACCTCCACTTAGGTCCAGCTAGGACTCAATAAATTAAAACCAGCTCAACCCTTGGTAGCTGGCAAGGAGTGACTATGCTTAACTTAGGAGACAAATGTATAAAGCATTTAAAAATCACAAAACAATAAATAAGTAAAACACAAAACACAATATAAATCCAACACCAATTTATAAAAATAGATTATATTTTTATCTTTAAAATGACACCAAAACTCTGATAAGGGGAACCGGAGATACACATTTTTAAAGAATTAATGCTCTATAGGGCATAGAAGCAACTAGTGCTCAAAGGTTAAAAAAAAAGGTCACACTGGAAAGGAACAAAGTCCGGAGTTCAGGCCACCCATGAGGTAACATTGTCACACCTACTTTAAGAAGTGTTTCCTGATTCAGGAAAGGGGTCCACAGCACCAGGCAAGGGGTCAGAGGCTCTGGTTAGACTCTTGGGGTCTGGGACTACAACTCCCACATTGTCCCTTTTCAACTTATAGAGTTGCTCCAAACGCCTCCAAACTTCTGGATCTTCTTCCAGAGGTCCTTTTTGGGTCCTTGAAGTGTCCACAACTTGAGCCAAGGTTCCAAAAGCTCTGAGTTGCACCTTGGAAGTTGGGACTACAATTCCCAGAATGCACCTGGTCTGAATCCTCAAATGGCAACTGGACGCTGGTCTTCTGGGCTCTGCTTGCAGGACTTGATGCAGGGGACTCTGGTTAGCAATGGTTTACCTGTATCAAACAGGGAGTCCCTCCTTGAACCAGTTGAAGCCAGGAAAAGTCCTTCTTGTGGTGAAGCCCAAGTATGCAGCTGGTGCAGTCCTCCAGAGTGCAGTGTCCAGGTGCAGGTCAGGGGTCCAATAGGACAGTCCTTCTTCTCCTGTAGATCTTCCATGTAGGGATCTGGCAGAGATCTGAGGTGTGGGTGCAGCTCTGCCAGTTTTATCCTTGCTTCTGGGTGAAAAACAGGAGGGGTGGCAGTTTCTCCAATCAGATACAGGGTTCTTCCCCCTGTGATGACCATTTCCTGAGAAGTGTGGCAAAAATCAAACCCAGGGAGCAACATTCCTCAAAAATCCATCATGGCTCTAAGTGATTTTTGAAGGTTACATCTGGATGAGCCTACCCACTGGTGTGGCTAAAAATATTAAACACACCCTTCTCCTGCCCTCTCCTAATCTAATTGGGTGGGGGGGGGGAGGCACCTAAGTGGCTGGGTTTGCAGGATGTGAGGGAGGTGCTGGGCTACTCCAAAAGTCCTTCCCTGCCTTTGAAGGCCAGTTTGGCAGCCCTTCCCCTTTCTGCATTTCCATCTGCTGAGGGAAGTTCTCCTCCCTCAGACACATCTGTTTGTGTTCAGCTCAGGCTACTTCACACTTCATCAAGGTAGCCTGGATAGGCTGCCAGAGGCTGGCCAATCAGAGCAGAGCCCTACAGGGCTGAAGTTGGCAACTTTTAGGTAGAGTTTACTCTTTACTTGAACAAGTTATATTAAATCCAACAATTGTAAGTTGTGCGACTTATTATAACAATTAATTTGATACCAAACGTGATGTATCTGACACTTAAGGAGACTTTATAATTTAAAATAAAGCCTCCTCATTCTAGCTTATGGAGGCCATTCACTAGAATGAGGGAAAAACAAATTTGCCTCTTTTAACCTCACCATGGCTAATAAAACTATTTTTATAAGGTCCTTGTTTATAGTTACCTGGCACCGAGCCCTAGGGGCACATAGGGCACACCTTAGGGATGACCTATATGTAAAAATAAAGTAGTTTAAGACTTTGGAAGTACTTTTAATTCCAAAGACAAATTTGCATGTAACACTAATTTAAAAGCAAAGTGACACTGGGCACCTTAGCAGTGCACCTATGGGTGCACTACCTATGCTGGGGTCCCTAAACCTACATGCCCTGACATAAACTAGGGACTTATAGATAGGTTGACATAGCCAATCATAATTAGCCTAATTTACATACTGATTTTACACAGAGCACAGGCCCTGGCACTGGTTAGCAGTACCCAGGGCACCATCCGAATCAGGAAACCACCAGCAAAAAGTGAAAATTGGGGGCCTCTGCATTCAGCCCTGCTTTCTCACATGGAGTCCTCATAGAATTCATTAAAGCTCTGTGACTGGTCTTCATTGAAATACGTATGTTAACTGAAAATGCATGAGTACGGGAGTGACTTGCCCACCACCCTTGCCCGTATAGCAAATATATAGGTGGCTGCTTGTAATAAAAAACATATTTATATCAAATAAGCTTCATTTTCGAAAATGCTAAATATTGGTGACATTATATATCAATTCCATCCTTTGTATAGGAAAAGGGACAAGTTGAAAGAATTCATTTGTCTGTACTTATGAAATCTTAAGTTCACCTCTACTGTTACCTTTGAAAAAGTACCCAACCCAAAAATCTAAATATCACATACAGCAAATTGATTAGAATTACAATTGTAAGTTAATCCTACTGACCATAATACACTGTTACATTTTGCCAGCTATCACCCATAAAGTCAACAAGGACTATCATTTGCAGTAGTAATAATGTTTATTCGGTGTACCTGGAGGATCGAAATATTTAATTAATCAGGGGTTCCTCTAAAATTTTGGGCATCTTTCTTTAAGGCTGAAATTGCTTCCGTAAGTGAGATACCGAAATTAAATCCAGAGACATGAACACAGAAGAAGAAAGAATAGTCTGTACCACTATCTAATCTTGTTGGACAATTATGCTACAAATATTATTAATATAAATGTGCGCATTCTGAACATAGAGCCACATAAAAGGTTAGGCAAACTTATCTCTGCTTTGAAGTTCAAATAGGAACAGTAGGGATCGGATAGTGCATACGTACAATGCACCAAAAGAAAAGGCTAAAAAGAGTGGACTTTTTGCAGAACACCGAGTGGTAGGACAACTTGCAAGACTATAGAGATTATGTTTAGAGGTCAGAAAAAGTCTTTACCAGGCATGATGAATGGTAGATTTTAATGTATTCATAACTCCTTGTAAAATGTATGAAGAAGCAAAGCAAGTTGTTAAACAGAATGAGGCAACAAAAAAGTCTGTCATAATTGGAGTCTACATGTAAAATTGGAGACGTATTGATCAGCTATTCTTGAAAAGATGTATTGGTTTTCCCATTTTGATGCTAAAATGCCTCTCTGTATATATTGGGATGCTCTGCACAAATATGATCATTTGGGGTTTGTGAACTCCAAATCTACTTGCAAATGAGCTCAACACATCTTTCACCACATGTATCCTAAAATCATTAGCATCGGTAACTAGATAAAATTTACTTCAAACAGTTTGCACAATACGTAACAGCCCCCTCATTGATATTCCATAGCTAATTTTACAAAGTCAATTTAGTTCAAATTAAAAATAAAAAAAAATAGTTGGCAGTTCTTTCCTATGAAGCAGATGTCGTGACCCACTTTAAGCCATGCAGATTTTACCTTAAGCATCCCGATGAATCCAGGCTATGTTTGCTTTCTTTTTCTTCAGCATAAGGTAACAACACTTACTCTATTTACAGGCTTATTTCCATCCAAATTGCAGCCGTCATAAGAAAGAACACGTTCACTCAAAAATATCCTAGACCTTTTGGATTTGTCAGTGCTTGTTTTTGATAGCCCTACTAAAATTGTATGTTATGTAATTTAAATAGCTTTGCTATGTATTAGAGTGACTGCCAATTACTTTGCCTGTTGGTGTTTCACATTCTGGTAGGCAAGCTTATGTAAGTAATTCACAGCTTATCTGATAGAAGTTCTCTTTAGAGGTTTGGAGCTTTCACCCTTTCCCTTTTATACATAACTCCCATTTCCTTTGGAAGTGAGAGAAGACTCTGCAACCAGTTAACCTAACCAAAGTGAATAAGAGTTATATAATGGTTTATCCCTCCAAATGTGCACTACACTGGCAAGGTTCTGGGATCATGGCCAAGCACTTAAACAATACAGTATTGTTCATGGCATTGTTAGTTGAACAATGTTTTTTGTTCCTTTCAAAACAATTTATACCGTTGATTGTCCAAGTGTTACAAATGCAGTGTTTGTGAATCTTGTGTTATAATATGGGGCCACATCATGAACGGTGTGCTAGCGCAGTACAGAGCTGGAAATGCACTGGCTAAAGCACATACACCTAATATTTTTGTCTCTTTTTGCAAAACCTATGTTATTGCTTGATGCAGCATCCATGTTGTGTTTGTTTTTCACTGGCCCATGTGAAACAGCTCTGTCCCTTAATTGTGATTGCTGTGTGTGGCAGTGAGGGATAGTTGTACTGTCTTGCAAGTGAAGAATAACTCCACTGTTTTGAATGAGTGAGGAAGGGGTCACTTGAGCAAGAGATAACTGTTGGCAGAGGCAAACAAGTATTTGGCCTATTGTTTCTATCTCTGGATAGGTGATATATATGAGCTGTCACCTGCTCCTTGCTGTGTTCTCTTCAATGTCAACTCAGTACGATGACAGATAGCCTGCCTGGCTGAAACTTTTCAATAATTAAAAACAAATCTGAAACAAACTCTCACTTTGGGTAAAAGAAATGCTGAGCTACATCAAGAAACACATGGCACCTACTCTGCACTCAGCTTGCCTTAAGTTCTTTGGGCACACTAGAGAATACACTGAAGCCAGAGAGATCCCTTTGCGGCATGCAGAGATCTATTGATATGGCGGATGATATTTCATCAAGGAAACAGATACCAAGGTCACAGCTGACGTTGTCAGTCTCGCAGGCCAACTCCAGCACTGTAAATGTGCCCCTTCTTAACACCAATAAGCATACTAAGAACAATCATTTTAGACCTGTCCAACTAGCTTCATACAAATTATGGTAACAATTTATCCATCTGAGAACCAGTGCACAAATGTAAGTCAATTAGAGGATTTCAAACAGTCTTAAGTTAAATTAATTTGTATTCTCTATTGAAATGTTTTTAATTCACTAGCCCTGGTTTTTGGCTAGTTATTGTGTGTTAATCCAAAACAAGATTACACGTATTCACCAAGAGGAAATACATTCCTAACAAAGACTCTTTAGAACTATTGACCACTTGCAATGCAACATGAAGTACTCCAAAACTAACACTATTTAGCAATAGAGAAACATAGCAGATCATTGTAATGCATCTAACAACACAAGGGCAAACTAACTAAGAAAGTAATAAAAATTGCAGTCACGGCATCCTACAGCAGTCATTCTTCCTAATATTTGCCAATATACCAGTAACATAGGATGTCGTTATGTTTAATTAGCATAATTCAAGAATTCTATCAAATTATAACATTGTAAAAAGTGCACGCTTCTTCGAATGACCATGGCATCTCCTAACTCAATCCTCTTGCAGCTAAATTAAAGTGAGCAGTTAGGTGAATATAAGAAGTGGTGGCTTCTTTAACATTTGTGCAGCTTTTGAAAGAAGTATTTTGAAGGTTAGAATGGCATAGTTTTCGAAATGATGCATTTGCAATATCCAATGGAACATTTTGTTCACAGCATAAAGTTTCAGAATATTGGATGAGGTTGGCATCAACAGGACACAAGAGATCTGTTGCACCTAGATGATACCAAAAAATATAATTTGATTTATAATAACATTTTCAGTTTGTAATGTATTTTAAGTACCTTATCATGGTGACACCCATGTAACCGCTACATAGTAAAATTTGTCTAGGTTTTCAAAATGCCCCCAAAAATTTACATTTGTATGATATGAGTAATATGAAAGTTGGTGGAATGACAAGTATTTTATCTTACTAGTCTAAAGAAGAAACAACAAATACATTTGTAGAGGAAACAACCCATTAAGTAGTTTAAGCATTCAAAAATAATTTCACTATATTGTAAATAGAATTTTAGATTTACCAATATTTAAGCTATGCCCTAAATAGTTTAGAATCCATTTTTAAAACATCTAATCTTCTGGAACGAAGATTCATGAAAAGCATCCTTGTAAAGATCTCTTGCAGTGCCAGATTTCAAAATTGCCCCCCACACTATTCCTGTTTGTATGTTCAGCTCTACATATCCTGCTCTACCACTGAGGCTGGAATTTCACTAAGCAAATATCAACCCTCGGGTTCAAAATATTTTATGATGTCTGGTAAAATCGCAGTCCCCAAACCCACATGAGATATCAGTGTGCAAGACACAAGCTACAACATAACATAATTTTCATGTCATTCCATCCTTACTGTGAATTCTACTCCATCATCAACCTTCTACCCCTCCTCCCTGTGCTATGAAATAATGTCTTATTCCCTTTAGCCTGGCTCCCATTATTATTCCTTCTACGTCCCCGGCCTTTTGACCTATCATCCATTATTAGATCTCAAATGCTAAATGTACCTGTTTTTGTGGTTGCAAAGAGTCCAATTCTCACCCTGTGTATCAAATACAAATTGCAGTTCTGTAACACAATGTTAGTTTGGTATTACATAGCAAATCAGTATTTAAAAGGGGTGTGTATAAGGCATCCATTTCAAATAGCATTTCTGAATGGGATGTATTAATATTTTGCAACCGAAATCTGTTTGCAAAACATTAATATTTCAAGGACTATGCAAAGGTAGTGGAAACCCATTCTCACATGGGAAAGACTCACATTGCAACCATTATCTTGCAACCAGTGTTTAGAACATCTGTGTCCTACAGAAAAGAGGCCAACGGAAAACATGTTACAGTTGAGCAGAACAACATATTGAAATTAATATATAGAAATATAGATAAGTAATAGTGAAATATGTGGATTTTTTTACTGAGAGCTACTAAATGTTATCAAATGGTTAAGAGCAAAGCTCAAGTTGTCTCCGATTTCACTCTTTATGCCTCTAAAATTGTATGTTATATATGGCACCTAAAGTCATCTGCCCCTGTTTTCAACTGCTAATCAGGGACAGAGGAATGATTGGAGAGCTATACACAACATAGGCCCTCTCCATCCCGAAATTAAAAAACAAAATGGCCCCTTGCCACCCATCCCACCAATCTCTATGCCTTTCATTCCCTTCCCCTCAGGCTGTAGAGAGGCCTGTCAGATCAGCCTAGAATTCCTTTATGATGTAGCTGCAGTAGGTAGCAGGCTTTGTAAACAAAAGCTGCCATGCCATATCCACGAATTACTGGATTTAGAATTCCGTTAAGCACACTAGTGGCTCTACAAATTCATATATTTTGTGTTTTTGCTTTCACAGTGTCTGAAAATGTATTCACAGAAATATTATGTGGTTTAGAGTGGTTTTTGAACAGCAGATCTAAAGATATAAAGGCAGAAACAAAGGCATTAATACAGTGTAGGTGGCCCCACGCTATAAAAATGTGATTGTTGATTGAAGGCAAAATCTAATTGTTTTATAAAGGGTATGAGTAGAAGGTGTGTTTCACAGTCTACCTGTAAGTATATTACTGGTGAAAACCAGCATTTGAACTTCAAACGGGCTTGGGACAGAGACACAATGATAATGTGAATAAAATGGTATTCAGTTTTGAAAAGGGCAGGCATCTGCAACAAACACATCAGACAGGTAATCCTGTGAAGAAATAGGCTTGCTGCTATGTGCTTACCAAACGTGGGGCTCAAAAGACAGGGCCTGTATCATGGATGTTTAACGATCTGATCATGCCTTATTAGTGGTGAGCATATTATGTTAGGAGGTGTCCTCACAAGGGGTAAGGAAGGGCTATACAACACTAATAGAATAGGAACATTCTGCAACATATAATCAAGTCAGAGAGTCAACGTTTTAACAGTAAGCTCAGATATTAAAAATGGCGGGTAATTTTCTGACATGGGATTAAATGTGACTCCAAAAAAGACACAGAAATTAATGTAGAAAGAGCACAGAATGGAAACTGCACTACTTGCATTGAGAAATCTTTAAACCACACATGAGAAGACTGATGAGGAAACATAGAAGGTGTTAAAGCCATGATAGGAATACAAAAAAAAAAAGAATTAGAAACTGTGAATGCAGCAGGCAGGCTGGTGGAGCAGTTAAAGGTGATCTGAAGATAGTGAGATTTTGGTACAATTAATATACCTAAATATAAGGCAAGTAACGTAACTTGATTTGTTGTACAGTAAATACGTTGGATGGAAGTAAAACAAAGAGGAAGTAGCTTGCATTTGTCCAAGTAGGTAATTTTATTATATATAGTACCTTGTAGTGGTGAGTAAAACAAAACATCTGGCTTTCCAAAATGTCCTGCTAGTCCTCTTTGTTTCCTAATATTATGTTGATTCCATTCAACACGTTCCAAATTCAGCTTATTCTGAATTAGCCTCAAGAAACTGTACTGTAAAGAGTGACTACATTATTCATAAAAAACAAATACAATGTCACAATTAAGCATCTGAAAAAAGTATACTTATATACCACAAAATAGAAACAATTCATAACAGTGTTGCTGCATTTAAACTCACATGTGAATAGGGTTAGATAGATCCAAGATGTCAACTGCCACCATGCTCTGTGTAAACAAACAAGGTAGAACAATAAAAACCATAAACAAATAGTGAAATGAATATATGAGAACCATTGTTTATTAGTCACATCACATAGCACAACAGCAACAACTCAGATCAAGCAACACCAATCAGTATAACAGAGCAAACATCAGACAGGTGACAACAGTGACAAATAGACTAATTATGCCATCTTACATTGGGTGAGTCATTTTTCATAGGTAATTTGTGCCAGAAGTGTTCGTGTTGATGCCTCAAGATAAAATGCATGACTTGTGGGCACCTTGTCTTAACAACCCATCTTCTATGGGTTGCCTACTTCAACAACAAACATCATTTTTTTTAAAATGTCCCTAATATGGAGTTGGGTCAACGGTGCATAAACCATTTTTGACATTATGTGCCAAAACCTAAATATCCCACTTAAATCTTAATCATTATATTTTAGAAAATGGTCAACACTCATTCTTATTCAATTTTTTAGACTAAACCTCTACTGAAAGTACGGTAATAGGACAAAAAATAAAATGAATAAACAATAAGTAACTCAGAAGATGGTCATACTGTTGTTAAATATTTGTGACACACATAGAGCCTAATTATGAGTTTTGGCGGATGGGAACATAGGGTGGCTGCCGCCATAGTGGTGACCACCACACCAGACCCAAAGCAACTTTCCTGCCAGGCTGTCTGGCAGAAACCGAGGGTTCCGCTAGTCAGCCTGGCAGGAAAGTGGTGGCAGCATTGCCTCCAGCTCGTAATCAAGCCTGTGGCAATGCTGTTGCCTGCAGGGTGCACCCTCATCCCCGCAATGCTCACTGTCTGCACAACAACAGACAGTGAACATTGCGAAGGTGCAGGGCAGGGGGGACATGGGCATTGCAGGGGACCCCTTCCGGCCCCCTGCACCTGTTCTCCACCAGCCTTTTCATGGTGGTAGAACAGCCATGAAAAGGCTGGCAGAGAACCAGGTGTAATCAGCATGGCCGCACTGGATGCACGCCACCATGGTTGATTCCGACCTCTTCCACCATCAGCCCGTCACTAATCCCGGTGGAGACGGTGGTACCCTCGAGGGTCTAACCGCCAAAGCGAGGCTGGTGGTCTCAAGATCGCCAGCCTCGTATTGAGTCCCAAAGTATGGTACTGAAAATCTGTAAGCATTATATACTCTGGCACAAACCTAGACTGCAAGCTAACTCTAAAATGCCATCATGCGCTTATTTTCTCAATAAACCGTGTTATTAAAAGAGTAGGTGTAAATTAGCCTACTGATAGAATCATATTCAGTTATCATCAATTAGAAATGTGTCCATTGTGCTTCATAAGACCTTTCATGCACAGTTGGCCAGTAAAAGGCACTCACAACTGACCAATAACAACAGCAACAATCTTTTACTTTTACCTCAACTCATGCTTTGACTCTGTTACTTATTGTTCCAATGTTACAAGCCATATATAAGAAACAAGTTAATGGTCCAAATTCAATGCTAATGTAGATATATTATGGCACTACTTGTAACTTGTATGGAATGATAACAAAATGCCACGAATATCAGCACAATACTGTTTATTAGTTCCGGGATGCTTGAATTTGAACCTAGTCCTTTAAAAATAAATACATGTATCCCATCACTTTCTTGTATGTCTAAAAACCCTACCAATGAAGATGCCAAATAATTGGATATGGAGAATCCACAAGACAATGTTTTTTTTGTATTCCAGTACATGACATAGATGTCATTAAGGCATGATTAATGTTGCTACCTCTACACCCCTCCTCCCTCCCCCATGAAATGCAATGTTAGACAAGAGTCCTGGGCTTCATTGACCTCTTCAAAATGATCATAATTTAGACTTGATTAAATCTAGCATCTTAACGATAGTAATATAAAGCAAATAGTCTTTTAACATACTATCCTGCTTACTGTAAAAATTGAATAAATCATCAAGAATTGCATACTGGATTTGTTGCCCCTAACTCATGGTTTGAATTTATTAGTTGCTGTAGTAACTTACTGAGATTTCATCTATGCATATGCTGCAATAAGCACGTGTTGAAAAAAAGTATATTGAAAGTAAACATTTCCTAGAACTTGCAACAATGGAAATTTTTTCATAAATACTGATTAATAGTTTTGCTCCCAATAGCTACTAATATAAATGAATTTTCAACACACAGGAGGACAATAACTAAAAGTAAGACTGTTTTAATATATAAGAAGCATGTTGATGTTATACCTCAAAGCGTCCTTGCCAAATCTGAATCCAAGACTTTTTCAGAAATGAATAGAATCTTTCAGCACGCTGTTGAAAGTAAAATAAGTTGGTTCAAAATTATTTTATTTTATTAACTTTTAATAATGTAGGAATGCCCTTACAAATGGGGGCAGACATGAATTGCACAAAAGAAACAATAAGTACAGTAAACCCCAGAACAAAATAACATTTTAATTTTTAAAGGTGAATGGGATTAAAATATCGGAAGGCAAAGCAGTACATCATATATGTTTATCCTAAGCTTGCTATGGAAGACATCAATATTTGTTGTGGTTTCACTATAAAAGAGATCAAGATTATTATTCCTCACAAACAAAAAAACAAAAACTCTGTAATATGAAAGAATAGGATAGAAAAACATTGCAGCAATCACTTAACAGCTTTCAGTTTTAAGACTAAAACGTCCTTAGGACTTTACAGTAGATTTAACAACTGCAATGATTTAAAAGCCATCCCAGTGATCTTCAAATGTTCAAAAATGTGGCAAAATAGAATTGCAAACGTAAATTTAAACCATTGCAAAAACTTTGCTAACATAAAAAGTAAAACTGTAAAATGTTTTAATTGTGCGTTATCAGGACCTTTATTATAGAAAACTAAAAATGTAAGCCACTGAAACTCTTCCAGGAAAGGCAGCTACAATTTACTACAAAGAACACTGTCTATGCTGCTATATTTTTTACTCTTTTCAAATTTTATGTTACTTTTTTTTTGTCAAGTTGGCTCAAATCAGAAACAGTGTACATTAGTGGAAATTTGTCAACTGGAATTGCTGTGCATTCAAACCCTTGCATCACAGATAAGGAATAACAGTTACAGAGTTTATAGAAATTTAACAATTTACCTGGTTGTGCACTGATTTCCCATATCTGAAGCTCTGTAGTCCAGACAATTTATCCTCACAGCGAGACCTAAAAGATGTCTGAATTACTGTAACATATGAATTCTCTGTTCCTCTATCAGCTCTTGTCAGCCTTGGACAACCTAAAGAGAAATGAAATTACAAAATTAAAAAAAATACTAGTATCAGTTTAAAAACAAGGAAATAACACATCAAATAGTTAAAGTACCAGGAAACTAGGTTGTGTTGTTGTCACACCCCCAACTCACATATGTCATATTCCCTTTATACAAACCACATAGATAGAAAGGTGGTCTTTTAGATGATATTTAGAAAGATAAGTGATCCAGGCAGTGGCATTCAAATTAAAAGAAGTCCAAAGAGAAAGAATCTGTCTTGTGCGCCCATCAATATATTGAAGCTGTTGAGGGTTAATTTTCTATTTCACAGCAGTAATCTCCTTCTGCTGACTCACAACAATGTATCTGACAAGTATGTGTATTGTTAATCGGGTCACCAGAGAACCTTTCTGCATGCAGAATACCGAGCACTAGAAATATGTGTTGTACATTATTTATTTATGAGCTATATTTGTAACATACCCTGGAACTTACCTTCTTCTCTGTTGACGGCATCCACAAAAAATCTAGCAATAAATTTTGGTTTTCGGCTTGACGTTGCAGCATGAAGCCAGATTAAATGCCGTGAATAACTGAAATTGATTCATAATATTTATCAAAATGAACTTATTAAATTAACTTTTTTTTTCTAATGTAAAAAGGAATAGTAAGATTGTCTAACCTACCCCTCGATTGCAAGATGTATTCAGAAGCCATATAATTTAAGGTTGTCAGTTCCTGAAAGAAATATAATGAGGCTGGAGAAATATATTTGTTTGCATGTTTTCTTAGCTATATGCATACATTTTATTGGCTTTTGGTTGAAGCACAAAATTTAAAGCTGTGCTGTGCAGTAAATAAAAATATTTAGACAGCATGATGGTAATTCTACCACCCTGTCTACAGTGGCTTGTTCATCACCATGGTGGTCATAGTTAGCTCAGAGAAAGACTGTCTAACTACCAGGTCAATATTTTGTTCCCACCTAGCTTGGAAAACATACATCAGCATTTTAGGTCAAATAGCTAAGAAGGCACTGCAATCTGATCTCACTTTGGGGGTACACTGCCAGGATCCAATTTTGGTGGAATTACTTGCACCATTTGACATTGACACAGGAGGAATTTCAATTAGTAGTATCTAGTCCAAAGTGTCTACTAGGCATAGTAGAGAATGCAAATTTGCTAAAGGTGCTGAACTTTAATTGTGGACAATTTTCCTTAAAGAATTTCTTTGAGTACGAATGTTTATCATGAGGAAGGACAGAATTTTATCAAGCAAATTAAAAACCACACTTATACTATTAGATGTCCTAGGACATTCATTTATTCAGGTTTGTGAATACCAAAATAATTATTTTTAAGTTAAATACTTTTGTATATTAAAGCTCTACCCATATCATATATAAACTGTTAGCGCACAATGTTACCTTTACAAGAAATGTAGGCTTGACCATTTATGCTTATAAACAAACATAAGAGGACTGTATTGTACAGTGAGTTTGTCTTTTGGAAGAAATAGACACAAAAGTTCTGTCACATTTACTAGTCATGAAAGCTGTTATGTTGTATTTAACATTTTCAGACTTACTATATTTATATTTTCTCCTCACTAAGCCATGTGTTCACTATCCATTTCAAACAACCAATAGTTTCTGAAAATATTATGGTTCAGACAACTGATTTAATGTAATTGCTCATCATGACTGAAAAAACACAGAATGTGATGAGGTTTCCCGATTTACCATGAGTCTTATCGTGCTCTTGGTTCTATAGACATCTTTGTAATTCAATTGGTTTACTATATTCAATCAAGTATCTAGGCTGGTTAGTTGTTTTGCTAATCCACTTTATGATGTATTAAAAGTATTTTAAAATGGGTGAGTTCTGTGCTCTTAAATATGTTGCAACACATAAAAACAAATAATCACCAAATGAAGAGAGAACTCTTGCCATCAATAGCATTAAATATCATTGGTACAAACAGTGCTCTGAGGAATGACTTCTCTATATTTGAAATCCCTTGAGATTTTGTTACTCATTGTGAAAGTGTTTAAAACCAGTGTGAAGCCATAATTTCCATCCTTTCTGCTTACACAAGCGTTACAGCTCTTAACTGTGATTTCATGCTATGAACTTACCAACACGTTTTCTTATTTTTTAAGATTTATATTTATTATTGGTGATGGATTGTACTGCAAGCAGAAATCCAATTTTAAAGGCTTTGCTGCATAAATATCATCCTGCATGCCCATACTAAAGACCCATGGTGGTCTGTGACAAAGGAATACAAGAGCAAAAGCTCCCAAAATAGGATTAACCGGATGTGAGGATAATAAAGAGATCCCAGGTGGCTTTTCTATGGTGAACCATTGAGAAACAGATAAGACATGCTTTTAAAACAGGAAGGTGACATGCTATAGATTGCTCTGAGGGTAAGAACAATTAAAGATGGCTGTGTTGGTAGCATTGTAAAGGGAAATAGGCAAAGTCTTTAGAGATATATAGCATTCAGGCATTTTAGGCACAATGGGTAACAAGGATTTATCAATGTGGGAATAAACATGCAAATAATAGCTCAACTGGGAGAATTATAGTTTACCTGTTCGGACTACTTCTAAGGGACACTATTCACATAAGGTTACATCTCCCACATTCCTCAAATCAACTGGCATCATTCTATGCATGTTCAACAGATAGGCTGGCAGGGCACACCAATGAAGTGGCAAATATTTGTAAGGCATAAGGTACTAAGAGTTGGCAGCCACACATACAAATTAAATAGTAAAAACAACATATACTGCATTATGAAGTGACTGACAAGGTAGATGAATAAGTCTTGTAATAGGCCCATGAGGATATTACAGTAAGAAAGGTTTGTGATGCAGGAGTTGTAATAGGATGTTTCTCAATTTGAAATGGAAGAAGGAATCACAATAAATAAAGCAAGTAGCAATTGCTGTGAAAATATATTGTTTCACTGATGCACTTGTAATATACCAAAAACTAGAACTTTGTAATTGTAATTTGCATTATTTGAACTAAATCAAAATGAACTACCAACACCATTTATTAATGGTCAACTATTTTAATTTCTGATTTGCAAAAGTACTAAATGTAAGTATTGACAGTAGCATAGAAAATTGTAATTTGTATGCTATTGTGTATATTACCATCAATGTGCCATGTATCATTAGGACGAAGGGATGAGTATCGAATTCTATCAATTCTGCATTTGCCCAGCTTACGTTGCATCAGTCCACTGGCATCAAGCAACTGCATAGCCCTATGGGCATCATCCCTATGAATCATTTGAAAGTGAAATGATTAAAGTACATGTTAAAAACATAAAACATTTCTGGCTAGATTCATCATTGTGGCAAGATTGTTCATAGTTAAGTATGTAGTATGTTGATACTTCACCAACTGACATAATTTTCTTGAGTTGTATCTCTGCCTAATTGGTTAACAATATACTTGATCAAAGATTAATTATACCTGCTTTTAAAGTATACACTGAGTACTCCATGCGGACTCTGCATGGGTAGATTTATTGGAGTGCTCATTTCAATTTGTCAGTGGACCTCCTGTTACATATATGAGTACGCTCATGATCATCCACTGCCATCTGCGAGTCAGAAGGATGGAAGGTCTTACACAGCATAACAGAAATTCCTTGGTTCCCAGAAGAGTGCCCAGATGTGAAAGCTTCCGGTATTAAGACTCATTAGTATGCACTTTCAAAAGTATTTTGTTGTTCTAAACAATATGGTTCTTTTGTTACACCCAATGATAATTCTTTATTCGTAACCAAGCAAAGTTATTGCAGTGGACACTCATTCCAATGAATTAAGAAAACAGTGGTATCCCAATAACTACACGTTTCCCCCATTACCTGTCTATGAGCAAAATAATTTTGCATGCCATTTTCGAAGTGATGGATGGAATGCTTGAAATAATGTCAGCCACTGGCAATTACTCACGGTTGCATGATAATCCATTGTTATTTTTCAAACCATGACACCTCATTTTGGACCCAGCTATATGCAAATCAGTCTTGACCCTGCTCCAATGGGAACAGTCCAGGTTGAACTCCCAAGCCAGGTTTTCCCTGAACATGAACACAAGCCACCCAGGACCAGTTTTGCCCTTGTTATGGGTTCATTAGCCAGATATAGCTTGGTTTCAGTGACACAGTGTGACAGGGTCCAAATCTGGGCATAACAGTCCCATTTAGGGCGTTATAATGGTCATGTCCATAAAGGGATTTTGAATAACACGCTATGCAGGCTAACCCCTTCAAAGCAATCATTTAAAAGGAATAATTGCCTGTAGTACTCTTTGGTACACCATAATTTCCTGCTAGACTTAATAAATGAACCCTGCAGTCCCGCAGGGGATCACAAAACTACCCACAAATGTGTGGTTAGATCGCTGAATCTGGCTGTCTGTGAGTATTTGTGATTTACCTAGATGTTTCTGAGAAACTCTGAAACAAATGAAAAACATGATAGCAAAGAATTATCTCTTTTCTTTTAATGTATATTCTCAGTGAAATGAAAGAAAATCAGCGGAGTTGGCAACCCAAGTAAAAAATTTAAATAATTCATCAAATATAGGAGGGCTCCCTGGTGACAGGTGGGAGGCCTACAACACAGTAGAGACAAAGCTCAGAATAAAGTGGTTGCAAAGTGAAAAGGCAAGGAAGAACAAGAGCGGGACCTAAATAGGCAACGTAAGGTGCTTGAGGGGGAATGGCACAAATGGGGTCCCTGGAGGTCTTTGCAAAACTGTTTGCAACACGGAAATAGTTCCACAACCATACAAGAAATGCATCCGGAGACCATAATATATCAATACAGAGAAAACTCTATGAAAATTGGTGATATGGCAGGCCATCTGCTGGCTTGGTTGGGCAGGAGGGAAAAAGAGGTGATATGGGTAGTGGAGATGTGAACCAAAGAGGGCATGCTTGTCAAACCAAACAGAGATATATCAAAGGAAACAATATCTTCATAAGCTCTATATGGCAAGGGCTGGGTGATCCAGGCAAGACATCGCAGATTTCATGGGAGACAAATTGTGTCAAGCCTGGCTAAGGTGGATAGTGAGGCATTAGAGTCAGACCTGTCCATTAAAGTGATAGAAAAGGCTCTGGCAAATATGAAGTCTGGAAAAAAACACATGGGCCAAATGTTTCCTGGTGGAAATGTTTACGTGCCTGGCCCCACTCCTTAAATCCCATTTGAGGAATATATTTCATGCAGCTAGAGAAGAGGTGTAACTCCGTCCTGATCTTAAGCATGCACCATAGTGGTAATTCATAAGACAAACAAACCCCAGGACAATTTTGCCTCTTATACACATATTTCACTGTTAAATACAGAGAGTAAGATATTGGCCAAGATACTGGTGATGAGGCTGGCAAGTGTAATTTTAATACATGAAGATCAGACGGTTTTATACCGATGAGAGCCAATCATGTAAATTTGAGACGATTACAGGCATGGCTGGCTGACATTAAAGGCAACAGTAAACCCAGCGGTCCTTTCATTACACGAAGACAAAGCATTTGATTCCATAGTTTGGACATACTTCAATTTTATCCTGGAGCGCTTTGGGTTTGGGCCTCAATTCTGTCAGTGGGTAGCCTGTTATACAAAGCTCCGATGGCAACTGTGAGAGTCAGTGGAACATTCCCAGAAAAATTTGAACTGGGCTGTAGAAGATACATGGCCGCCCACTAATTCACTTATTGTTTGTGCTCTGTCTGGGGTCCCTCACATCCTGGGTTCACTCCAGGGCTGACATCCAGGGAATTCCAGAGGTGTCCAGCAAACTGGATAAAATGTTGCTATACGTGCATGATGTTCTGGTATATGTTGCCAAGCAGTAGATGACCATCACATCAATCCTCTCAATTTTACGTACAGGGTACTGTATAAATTGGGATAAGTCCATCCTGTTTCAGCTGGGTGAATAGTATGTGCCAGAGGAAGTCTTGGGAAACCTTCAGGTCACAGGGGAGAGCTTCAGATACCTGGGAATCAAGGTCAGGACCAATTGTACAGCATTTCAGTAAAAGAATCTCAACAGGTCCTGGGGCTCATTCCGGGAGGATGTAAAAAGATGGCACACTTTACCTTTCTGGACTGGGCCACACTATACAAAATAATATGTCTACCCAAATTATTGTATATACTACAAAATACATCCTTTGAGATACCAGAGTCATATTTCTGCAAAATAGACAAGGAGCTGTGGAGGCTCCCATGGAATACTGAAAGGACAGCCCTGCAGACACTCTACAGGTCAAGTTACAATGGAGGCATTACCCTCCCAGTCCTGAGGACATACCACAGGGCTGCACAGCTTCAGTTCATTAATGAGTGGGGTTTTGATCCACATATCACACCAGCATTCCAATTAGGGAAAGACAGGATGGCACAAGCTAGATACATAAAGTATCTATATGGGAAAGCACACAGAAGACATCTGCCCACCCCAGCCAAGGACACAATGGGAAGATGATATAATGCTATAAGGTGGTGAAGAACAATAACATTAGTGACCCACTTGTTGAAGGGTAAGGCCTTCAAAGAAGTCAGTAAATTATCTGGGTTTACTCAGTGGGTCCTAATGGGCAAAGACACATTGAGAGACATGATTAATGGGGGAAAAATAAAGACATTTGGGGTTCTGCAGGAAATATTTCAATAAGCATTCACCAAAATGTACAAATATGTCCAACTGACCCACGCATTACGAGATGGAAACCTCCCTTAGGCAGCAATTCAAGCACACAGCCCCTTAAAGAATTGGGTATTGGGTGGCGAGATCAACCAGAAATCGCACTTGCAGCTCTAACGCACCATTATTAATGTTACCCCCACAACTTCCAGCCCGTGCGGGTCAGATGGGGGAGGGAGGTAGGAGCCCTAGAAGATCTAGTGTTGATGCACCTGAGGGAAGTGGCCATCAAAGCAAGGTTGAGGTTGACTCAGGTAAAAATACTCCACCAAACCTATTTTAACAGAAATAAACTTTTCAAAATGGGAAGTGCCACCAATCCCAACTGTATACGTTTTATTACAGAGGAGGGCACCTTCTTACACACACACTTTGGACATGTACCAAACTTTCAACATACTGCAAGGAAGTTCTCTGAGATTTAGAGACTGCATGGGAGGTGGTGACACCTCAACTGATGGAGATGGGGATCCCCAGTGATGATGACATTCCTAGTTCTGCCCTGACGTTTTGTATGCTGGTCTTTATAGTTGCAAAGAAAGGTAACTGTGGGTCAAGAACAAGTCCCTCCAATTGACAAAGGGAATGAAGGTATGAATATGTGCATGGGGCAGAAAGGGAGGTCTATGAGGGCAGAAGCTATCACAAGAAGTTCAACAAAGTATGGGGGAAGTGGAGAGCATATTATGTACTGGATGTCCTGGATGTGGAACACGATGATCGTAGCGAGGTCAAATTTTTCGAGTAGCACTAGGGCTGTCGGGAAAGGGACAGCGATCAAGTGAGACAGGAGGGGGAGAGTGCCCAGATAGTAGGCGGGGAGAGACGTAGGTGGATAATGAGTTTTTGCATAATCAATATGGAACATATATATATTCAAGGATATTGTATGTGATGTTCTGTGTCATTTAAATGTAATAAAAATATTTCTAAAAAAAATCCTGAAAAATGGTCAACAAATCAGCGTAATTTAAAATTAATTAGTTGTAAAACATGAATAGGTGCATTAATAAAAGAAATGCAATAGGTCCATAAAATCAATGCATTCGTAATAATATACAATAACTATCTATAACATCATAAAAAATTAATTATTCATTAACATGGGCAAAAGCCTAGAGAGCTGACAGAGTTGACATAACCTGTCTTTAATGCTTATTCTTTCTTCTAAATTTAAACTATTCATTTAAAATACAACAGTTTTATCACAGAAACCATCAAAATAAAAAGATAAGTATCAGTTTTATATTCAAACACGCTGAGAGCTGGTAACAAGTACACTAGCTCTGTTGCAAGGTCCTTAATTTTAAAATTATTGTTGCTAGACTGATAAAAATGAGCAATAGAATTTTAAAACTGCTTGATCCTTTGTGGTTTGTATTGTAACAAGTCACTCAAAAACAACACTTTAATAAACCAAAAAAACCATGTTTACGCTATGATCTTGTTTGCTGAAATTATTTGCTACTTTAATCTCCCTAAAAGAATGACGGGGTACCCTGATTTCAAGTAGCCTTGACTTGATCAAAAGGAAACAATGGTCCTTTCAGTAAACTAAGGATGAAGTAAATAAGTACCTACAGTTCCGTGTCTGCGGCTGAAGTGCACCATTAATGACAAAGATAATCTGTTAGTTATGCATTTACCTTACTTTGTTTACTTGCTGAAGCTTCATCAAAGGGAATGTTTGAAAACCTAATGTAGCAAACTGCTAAAATGCCCTTTAATGAATTACTGGAAAGAGTTGAAGCCAAACTTTACAGAAGAAAAATCCAATATGCTTATGTGCATTTCGGGAAATTAGTACATTTTGCAGATACGCATATCAACAAGGTTAAATTATGCCGACAAACAAAAATCTTTTTTGTCACAGTTTGCTATCAAAAGCATAAACCTATAAACAGATAACATTAAAACAATGTAAAAAATGATTTTGAAAACTATGTTGTGTGTAAAGCAGGTAGTTTGTAATACATGCCATTTTAATGCAAATTTACAGGAAGGGCATATAAAGGGCTGTACCAAGAGTGAAACCAGACACAGTGCTAATTCATTAAAGGGAGCAGATTATTGATGTTCACTGGCTATCTGTTGAGCTAAGGCAGTCCTATTTTGTGGCAGAACTGCTTCAGATTTAGGCATAATGCAATTAGGGGGAAACATGTTGCTGCTGGCTCTTTGGAACTCCTGTACACCAGTACACATTTCTTAGAAATGGGGTCTTTGGTTGACAGTCAGGTTACCCCCTGTTCAAGCAAGGACCCTCACTCTAGTCAGGGTAAAAGAGAATCACCCTCAGCTAACCCCTGCTTACCCCCTTGGTAGCTTGGCAGAGCAGTAGGCTTAACTTCAGAGCGCTAGGTGTAAAGTATTTGTACCAACACACACAGTAACTTAATGAAAACAGTACAAAATGACACAACACCGGTTTAGAAAAATAGGAAATATTTATCTAAACAAAACAAGACCAAAACGACAAAAATCCAACATACACAAGTCAAGTTATGAATTTTTAAAGATTAAACTCAAAAATAGCGCTTAGAAACAAAAATGCTGCGATGAGATGTTAACACGGCGTCGTGACGGAGTCGTTCCCAACAAGCCAACACCAGCGGCGCCGGACACGGAGTCGTGTAGACCCCCAAGTACAGTACCTTTGGTGAAGAGTGAAAACAAGCCGATGCGCGAAGTCGGGAATCGCGGCGTCCGTGCGAAACGTTGAATCCGTGCACTTCGAGCAGCGTCGGTCACGACGTGGTGCGGCGACTTCCTCGGAGTCGCGGACTGCAGCAAGGCTACTGCGGCATCGGGCCTGCGAAGAGCGTCGCGTTCCAGCGAAGGTCACGCCGTCAGGTGCAGGCGGCGTTACCGGATTCAGCAGCGGCGCCGGTCCGAAGTTGTCCGAAGTCGATTTCCTTGGATTCCAACAGCTTTCCTTTCAAGGGCCCAGGGACTGGATAGGGCACCACTTGTCGGGCAGGGGTCTCTCCAGAGATTCCAGGTGCTGGCAGAGAGAAGTCTTTGCTGTCCCTGAGACTTCAAACAACAGGAGGCAAGCTCTAACCAAGCCCTTGGAGATTTCTTCACAAGATGGAAGACCCACAAAGTCCAGTCTTTGCCCTCTTACTCTGGCAGAAGCAGCACTGCAGGAAAGCTCCACAAAGCACAGTCACAGGCAGGGCAGCACTTCTTCCTCAGCTATCAGCTCTTCTCCACGCAGAGGTTCCTCTTGGTTCCAGAAGTGTTTCTAAAGTCTGTAGATTTGTGTGCCCTTCTTGTACCCATTTTAGTCTTTGAAGTCACCTTTCTTCAAAGGGGACTCACACCTACTTGTGAAATCCTGCCTTGCCCAGGCAAGGCATCAGGCACACAGCAGGGGGTTGGAGCCGGCATTGTCAGAGGCAGGCATAGTCCTTTCAGATGAGAGTGACCACTCCATCCCTCCCTCCTAGCAGAGATGGCTAATCAGGAAATGCAGGTTACACCCCAGCCCCCTTTGTGTCACTGTCTAGTGCGAGGTGAAAAACAACCCAACTGTCAAACTGACCCAGACAGGGAATCCACAAACAAGGCAGAGTCACAAAATGGTTTAAGCAAGAAAATGCTCACTTTCTAAAAGTGGCATTTTCAAACGCACAATCTCAAAATCAACTTTACTAAAAGATGTATTTTTAAATTGTGAGTTCAGGGACCCCAAACTCCACATGTCCATCTACTCTCTAGGGGAATCTACGCTTTAATCATATTTAAAGGTAGCCCCCATATTATCCTATGAGAGAGACAGTCCTTGCAACAGTGAAAAACGAATTTAACAATATTTCACTGTCAGGACATATAAACCACATTACTATATGTCCTACCTTAACCATACACTGCACCCTGCCCTTGGGGCTACCTAGGGCCTACCTTAGGGGTGCCTTGCATGTAAGAAAAGGGAAGGTTTAGGCCTGGCAAGTGGGTACACTTGCCAAGTCGAATTTACAGAGTAAAAATACACACACAGACACTGCAGTGGCAGGTGTGAGACATGATTACAGGGTTACTTGTGTGGGTGGCACAACCAGTGCTGCAGGCCCACTAGTAACATTTGATTTACAGGCCCTGGGCACCTCTAGTGCACTTTACTAGGGACTTAACAGTAAAACAAATATGCCAATCATGGAGAACCAATTACATACACATTTTAAACAGGAGCACTTGCACTTTAGCACTGGTTAGTAGTGGTAAAGTGCCCAGAGTAACAAAAACAATAAAATCAGAGTCCAGCACCCATCAACAACCTGGGGAACAGAGGCAAAAAGTTAAGGGAGACCACGCCAAGGATGAAAAGTATAACACGCGACCCCCCCAGCTAAAAGTGGGGAGCAACTACCCAACCTCATGGGATTTCTCATCACTAAGGCGGAAGAACCTGGACAGAACATCAGCATTGGCATGCCCTGTACCAGGACGATGTTCCACCGTAAAGTCCATCCCCTTTAGGGAAATGGACCACCTCAACAGTTTTGGATTCTCACCCCTCATCTGCATTAACCATCTGAGGGGCCTGTGGTCGGTCTGAACTCGGAAGTGAGCCCCAAACAAGTAGGGTCTTAGCTTCTTCAGTGCCCAGACCACAGCAAATGCTTCGCGTTCTATGGCACTCCACCTACGTTCCCTGGGTAGTAACCTCCTGCTAATGAAGGCTACGGGTTGATCTAGGCCCTCTTCATTAAGCTGTGAGAGTACTGCTCCAATACCATGCTCTGAGGCGTCTGTTTGCACTACAAACTCCTTGGAGTAGTCAGGTGCCTGCAGCACAGGTGCTGTGCACATGGCAGCCTTCAGGGCATCAAAAGCGTTCTGGCAAGCCTCTGTCCAGATCACTTTGTTGGGTTGCTTCTTAGAAGTCAACTCCGTTAAGGGGGTAACAATGGTACCATATCCCTTAACAAACCTCCTGTAATATCCTGTGAGACCTAAAAAGGCTCTCACTTCAGTCTGGGTCTTGGGAGGCTCCCAAGCCAGAATCGTGTCAATCTTAGGCTGTAGGGGTGCCACCTGGCCACTCCTAACCTGGTGTCCTAAGTACACCATAGAACCCTGCCCTATTTGGCACTTGATCGCCTTAATAGTGAGGCCTGCCTTCTGCAGGGCCTCTAACACTCTCCAGAGGTGTTGCAGGTGTTCCTCCCATGTGGAACTAAACACAGCAATGTCATCCAGGTAGGCGGCACTGAACTCATCCAGTCCTGCCAACACCTGGTAGACCAACCTCTGAAAGGTGGCAGGGGCATTCTTCATCCCAAAGGGCATCACATTGAAGTGGAAGGGCCCATCTGGGGTAGAGAATGCTGACCTCTCCTTTGCCCCCTCAGTTAAGGCAATCTGCCAGTACCCAGATGTTAAATCAAACGTACTGAGGTACTTGGCAGCTCCTAACCGATCAATGAGCTCATCAGCTCGGGGATGGGGTGTGCGTCAGTCTTGCTGACCGCATTGAGACCCCGGTAGTAAACACAGAACCTAAGTTCTGGAGTGGCACCAGGAGCAGCAGCCTTTGGGACCAAGACCACTGGGCTGGCCCAAGAACTGCTGGAGTGCTCAATAACCCCTAGGGTTAACATTTTGGAGACTTCCTCCTTAATGCAAGCCCTGACCCTGTCAGTCACCCTGTAAACCTTATGTTTAACAGGTGTACTGTCCCCAGTGTCCACATTATGTGTGCACAGGTGTGTGACTCCTGGGATCAGGGAAAACAGCGAGGCAAACTGTCCCAGCACGTGGTGACAGTCCCTCTGCTGTTCCTCAGTCAGGGAGGGGGAGAGGATCACTCCCTCCACAGACCCATCTTTCTCTCCTGCAGACAGGAGGTCAGGAAGAGGCTCACTCTCTTCCTCCACCCCGTCATCTGTCGCTAGGAGCATGGATAGCTCAGTTCGCTCAAAGTGTGGTTTGAGGCGGTTGGCATGTAGGACCCTCAAAGGGTTTCTGGGGGATTGCAAGTCTACCAGATAGGTGACCTCGCTCTTTCTTTCCACCACCTCAAAAGGCCCAGTCCACTTATCTTGGAGAGCCCTAGGCTCCACTGGTGCCATGACCCACACTTTTTGTCCAGGCTGAAACTCAACCAGAGTGGCATTCTGGTCGTACCACCGTTTCATATCCTCCTGGCTTGCTTCCAGGTTCTCCTGAGCGAGACTCCTGAAGCGGGCAGTCTGGTTTCTTAGTGCCAGCATGTAGCTAAATACATCCTGGGGTGGTTTACTAGGAGCTTTCTCCAAAGCCTCCTTCACCAGACTGAGCGGTCCCCTCACAGGGTGGCCATAGATGAGCTCAAAGGGGCTAAAGCCAAGTCCCTTTTGAGGCACCTCCCTGTAAGCAAACAGAAGGCATGGCAAGAGAACGTCCCACTTACGCCTCAAGGGCTCGGACAGGCCCTGAATCATGCCTTTCAAGGTGCGGTTGAATCTCTCAACCAGACCATTACTTTGGGGGTGGTAAGGGGTGGTGAACTTGTAGGTTACCCCACACACCTTCCACAGAGACTTCATATAAGTGGATATGAAGTTTGTACCTCTATCAGATACCACCTCCTTGGGGAACCCCATGCGGGTAAAAACCCCCATCAAGGCACGTCCCACCACGGGGGCAGTGACCGTCCTTAGAGGAATGGCTTCTGGGTACCGTGTGGCATGGTCCACCAAGACCAGGATGAACCTGTTGCCCATGGCTGTCTTGGGATCCAGAGGCCCCACAATGTCAATTCCTACCCTTTCAAAGGGAGTGCTGACTACAGGTAAAGGTTGGAGGGGAGCTTTGCATTTCCCCCCACTCTTGCCACTTGCCTGACAAGTCTGACAAGACCTACAATAAGCAGCTGACTGCTTGTGCATCAAGGGCCAGTAAAAGTGGGAGACAAGCCTCTTATAGGTCTTGTCCTGCCCTAGATGTCCTGCCAAAGGCACATCATGAGCCAAACCCAGTAGTAAGGCCCTGAAGCACTGGGGTACCACCAGCATACGAGCTGACCCAGGCTCAGGAACCTTAGGCTCACTGTACAGGAGGCCATCCTCCCAATAAATCAGGTGAGTACCTGGCGCCTCGCCAGCCGCCTGGGCTGCAGCCTGCTGCTGCAGCCCCTCAAGAGTAGGGCACTCCTTCTGCGCTGTGCAGAATGCTTCCCTGGTGGGTCCCCCTTCCTGCTGCCACTGCAACAGCTCAGGGATCTCACCCAGTTCAGCCACCTGTTCCCCTGTAGGCTCTGGGGCATCACCCTCAGGCTCTGCCTCCTCCCGGACCGTGGGAACTTCTGGGGCTGGTTTCCCGTGCCCCCTGCCCTTCCTCTTCTTGGCGGTCCCCTGGGCCACTGTTTCAGGCTTCAGGGGCTCTTGACTACCCTGATTGGCTGCCATTGACCGGGTGGATACGCATACCCGCCCAGGCAGACCCAACATCTCCAAGTGAGACCTGTGTTCCACCTCCTTCAAAGGGGAATCCTCCAGGTCGTTACCTAGCAAACAATCAACAGGCATGGTTGGACTCACAGCTACTTTCCAGGAACCTGAGACCCCCCCCCCATTCAAAGGGAACCTGCGCCACTCTGCAGAGGCGCTCAGAGTTGTCTACCGCAACTACTTGGTGAAGTAACCGGGGATCAATCTGCTCTTCAGACACCAGGTGACTCCTCACTGTAGTCACACTGGCTCCTGTGTCTCTCAGAGCCTCCACCCTCTGTCCATTGATGGTCACCCATTGCCTGTACTTCTTAGTGTTATCAGGCACTAGGTTTCTCTGGACCATCTCACTGTCCCCTAGTGAGACAAGGGTCATTTCTGCTGGTTCCCACCCACCTGAAACCAACTCCTCCCCAAGCGCTACACTGGCCAAACCCTGGGACGGTGCACCAGTGGGTGCCGGTGTACTTTTGGGGCATTTGGGGTCCCCCTCACATGACCCACCTGGTCACATGCATAGCACTTACGTGGGGGACCACCTGCCACTGGCTTCCCTTTGGACAACCATGGCTTCTTTTCACTGGGGGGTTGGGAATCCTTACCCTGGGAATCAGTTTGGGGCCCTTTAGAGAACTCCCCCTGTTCGCCCTTACTCCCCCCCTTTCTTCTGAGAGGGACCCTGCCCACCCTTGGCGTGGTCTCCCCCATACCTCTTTTGGACCCTGGTGCTCTCCCAGCGGTCCGCTTCCTGTGCAAGCTTCCTGGGGTCAGTCAGCTTGCTGTCAATGAGGTGCTGGCGCAGCTCTGGAAAACATAAACTGTACAAGTGCTCCCAAGCAATTAATTTGTAAAGCCCCTCATACGTGTTTACCTTACTGCCCTTCACCCAACCATCCAGTGACCTGCAAAAAGAATCAACACATTCCAACCATGTTTGGGATTCCTTTCTCTTGTAGGATCTAAACTTCTCCTTGTACTGCTCAGGGGTGAGACCATACCTGGTGAGTAAGGCCTCCTTCATGACAGGGTAGGTGAGATCCTGAGCATCCCCTAAGGCTGTCAGTGTGTCCCTCCCCTCTGCCTCAAAATGCTTCCACAGGGCTGCCCCCAATGAGCTTCAGGGACCAGGTTCATGTGGAGAGCTGACTCATAACCCTTGAACCACAAGTAGATATCATCCTCCCTCCTATAATCCCTCACAAGGTCTTTTGGGATGTGTACCCTTCTCTCAGGCTGCACTGTAGGATTGCTGCCACCATCCCTACTGGGCTGACTCCTCTGATCTATCTCTTTTAAACTGAGCTCATGAGCCATTGCTAACTTCCTTTCAGACCCTTGGAGGATACACTGCTACTTGCCCTAGAGACTCTTTCCCTGGGAATAACAGGTCCCCCCACTATACCATTATGTACTGATTGCTCTCCCTCCTCATCCTCATCCTCCTCCTCATCCTCAGTGTGCCCTCCAGTGCTTCTGGTTGTCACCCAGGCCCTCAGCGCCTTTTGCAGCTCATCCTTCTTGGAAGAGCTCTTAATGGGACAACCAAAATCTTTACAAAACTGCTTTAGCTGAGCCTTGTTATAACTATCCAATTGCTTCAGGTCAAAAACACCTTCAACTGATGCATCTCCAAGTAGAGACATGATAAAAGGTTAAAAGAGTGTAAAGTTCCAAATGCAGAAAAGCAAGTTCTCATATGAAGTTCCAGAAAAGTCAATCACCGGATCAGCGAAAAAAGAAACTGAATGCAGAGCAAAAACAGTCCAAATAGAAAAAAAAAAAATCACAAGACTAGTAGTATGTGGTCACATAGTGGTCAGAACTCAAACAGTGTGTACACTTAATTACTGTATGTCAAGCACAAATACAAGTCCAAATCCCAACCGCTGATCACCAATGTTAGAAATGGGGTCTTTGGTTGACAGTCAGGTTACCCCCTGTTCAAGCAAGGACCCTCACTCTAGTCAGGGTAAAAGAGAATCACCCTCAGCTAACCCCTACTTACCCCCTTGGTAGCTTGGCAGAGCAGTAGGCTTAACTTCAGAGCGCTAGGTGTAAAGTATTTGTACCAACACACACAGTAACTTAATGAAAACACTACAAAATGACACAACACCGGTTTAGAAAAATAGGAAATATTTATCTAAACAAAACAAGACCAAAACGACAAAAATCCAACATACACAAGTCAAGTTATGAATTTTTAAAGATTAAACTCAAAAATAGCGCTTAGAAACAAAAATCCTGCGATGAGATGTTAACACGGCGTCGTGACGGAGTCGTTCCCAACAAGCCAACACTAGCGGCGCCGGACACGGAGTCGTGTAGACCCCCAAGTACAGTACCTTTGGTGAAGAGTGAAAACAAGCCGATGCGCGAAGTCGGGAATCGCGGCGTCCGTGCAAAACGTTGAATCCGTGCACTTCGAGCAGCGTCGGTCACAATGTGGTGCGGCGACTTCCTCGGAGTCGCGGACTTCAGCAAGGCTGCTGCGGCGTCGGGCCTGCAAAGAACGTCGCGTTCCAGCGAAGGTCACGGCGTCAGGTGCAGGCGGCGTTACAGGATTCAGCAGTGGCGTCGGTCCGAAGTTGTCCGAAGTCGATTTCCTTGGATTCCACCAGCTTTCCTTTCAAGGGCCCAGGGACTGGATAGGGCACCAATTGTCGGGCAGGGGTCTCTCCAGAGACTCCAGGTGCTGGCAGAGAGAAGTCTTTGCTGTCCCTGAGACTTCAAAAAACAGAAGGCAAGCTCTAACTCAAGCCCTTGGAGATTTCTTCACAAGATGGAAGGTCCACAAAGTCCAGTCTTTGCCCTCTTACTCTGGCAGAAGCAGCACTGCAGGAAAGCTCCACAAAGCACAGTCACAGGCAGGGCAGCACTTCTTCCTCAGCTATCAGCTCTTCTCCACGCAGAGGTTCCTCTTGGTTCCAGAAGTGTTTCTAAAGTCTGTAGATTTGGGTGCCCTTCTTATACCCATTTTAGTCTTTGAAGTCACCTTTCTTCAAAGGGGACTCACACCTACTTGTGAAATCCTGCCTTGCCCAGGCAAGGCATCAGACACACAGCAGGGGGTTGGAGCCGGCATTGTCAGAGGCAGGCATAGTTCTTTCAGATGAGAGTGACCACTCCACCCCTCCCTCCTAGCAGAGATGGCTAATCAGGAAATGCAGGTTACACCCCAGCCCCCTTTGTGTCCCTGTCTAGTGCGAGGTGAAAAACAACCCAACTGTCAAACTGACCCAGACAGGGAATCCACAAACAAGGCAGAGTCACAAAATGGTTTAAGCAAGAAAATGCTCACTTTCTAAAAGTGGCATTTTCAAACTCACAATCTCAAAATCAACTTTACTAAAAGATGTATTTTTAAATTGTGAGTTCAGGGACCCCAAACTCCACATGTCCATCTACTCTCTAGGGGAATCTACGCTTTAATCATATTTAAAGGTAGCCCCCATATTATCCTATGAGAGAGACAGTCCTTGCAACAGTGAAAAACGAATTTAACAATATTTCACTGTCAGGACAAATAAACCACATTACAATATGTCCTACCTTAACCATACACTGCACCCTGCCCTTGGGGCTACCTAGGGCCTACCTTAGGGGTGCCTTACATGTAAGAAAAGGGAAGGTTTAGGCCTGGCAAGTGGGTACACTTGCCAAGTCGAATTTACAGAGTAAAAATACACACACAGACACTGCAGTGGCAGGTGTGAGACATGATTACAGGGTTACTTGTGTGGGTGGCACAACCAGTGCTGCAGGCCCACTAGTAACATTTGATTTACAGGCCCTGGGCACCTCTAGTGCACTTTACTAGGGACTTAACAGTAAAACAAATATGCCAATCATGGAGAACCAATTACGTACACATTTTAAACAGGAGCACTTGCACTTTAGCACTGGTTAGCAGTGGTAAAGTGCCCAGAGTAACAAAAACAATAAAATCAGAGTCCAGCACCCATCAACAACTTGGGGAACAGAGGCAAAAAGTTAAGGGAGACCACGCCAAGGATGAAAAGTCTAACAACATTCAAAGCTCAAAAATAAGATTCACATCCTTTTTATTCACAGTTGCAAGACATATGAGATCCTTTCAAAGAGTTGTGCTCCCTTAATGACTGCAGCAGTGTCCTTACCAAGATATAACTTAGGGAACCCAATCTATACTACAGAAAAGGGCATAGACCTTCTGCTTCAATGTGCCTAGTGTGCTAATAAGTGCAGCACTGAGTCCAGCTCTCTACAGGCACATATTTCATAACTGAGATCAGGAACATCCATTTCAGCAAATGATGCATACACATTTTAAATAGGAAACCCTTAGAAAAATAGCCATCTGTACTTCTGGGAATCTGGAGCCCACTCAACCATTGCCAGGAATTACCAAGGTTGCCAATAAATATTAAGGTTAGACATATGGATAACTCATAGGTTTGGTTATGTTTCTTATGTATAGTAAACAACTCATAATAGTTAACGATAAAATTGCATGCTATAGCATAGATGATCCCTTAATAAAAAATAAAACATAAGAATATCAAAATACCTATCGCAAGGTTAAAATACCCCTCTCATATCTTATTCTTTTGTGCATTGCACGTATGCCTTTTGCAGGGGACCAATGCTGCAACTCAATCTGCAAAACAAAACACTCATGTAATTTTAGTTAAGGTAAAACTTAAACACAACATACTAATAAACCACCTGCCAAATAAACATAACAAATTAGTCACTTTGTTAGTGGTCTTTTGTAAGTAACAAAATATCTGAATGGACGATAGGGTTACTGCTTTGTACAGTGCTGGCTGCTACCAAATTTGAATTACAACAACCAATTCAAAGATCCATCAATTCAGAAATATGGAATGGTGGAATGTATTGCAGCTGGCACACAAATGAGAGATAGGTTACATGAAGAAAATAACACTTCATTGAAAAGCGGCATGCCTAAAAAGGGTGTTTGGAGAATACCAGGACATAAATGATATACAAAGGGTTCTTGCATTGGGTAGATATATATTTCCCTACATAAGCAGTTGTACCTAGTTAGTAAATGAAGCCTTACACTGTGATTTGCTCCCTTTTCACTTACCTACCTCCACGTTTATTAACTTTTCATACGGAAGCCTTAGCTTAAGCCCTTTACAATGGTTTGGAGATTGATTTAAATACGTAAATCCAATAGCATGTTATTCTTGACTATGTTTGCGATAGTTGAAACTATGAAAAAATTGTCATTACCCTAAATTATTGTGTAATTTTCCATACAGCAGACGATTACAGAAATGTATTTAGTTTCCATTCTTACTATAAATATTTCATGAAACAATTAATCTAACAATAGACCTGCACAGCATTATGAATTTCATCAATTGGCCGATGATGCCTTCTCCTTTTTAAACTCAATTTTTGCAGTATTCTTCTAAGGTGTCTCTCTCTGCAGAAAAAAGGCACATATTTTTTAGTATATTTTAATTAAGTAAGCATGTCTGAAAAGAAGGAGGATACATATTACATGTATTTATATAAAGCATCATGATACCACTAAAGTGACCCCATAGGGGCAGGAAATGTTTGAAAATTAAACACAAATGAAGGTCCTATCAAAAGGAGGAAGGGCTAAGGTTATTTCATGAAAGTGACTCAGTAGGATATAAACTGAAGGTAAAAACTGTTGCTTGGCATTGCAAATTTAAAATGAAAAAATGAAAATGAAAAAAATAATCTTTATTCTTAGCAATGACAAATATATGATATGTATTATGTGACCATAAGGATCTTGGGTGTAGATATACTAGGAAAGCATAGAGATTGCTAAAAGTCAGTACACCTTGAAAGTGGAGTTACATACATTTACTAAATAATCGACTTGCCAAATAATGTTGTTAGCTGAAGTCAGTGTAGACTTATTATATTAAAATAATAGAATTAATAATGATGACAGAAAAAAGCATAGAAAATGTATGAGAGACAAATGAACACTATTGGCCTAGTTAACAAATTAAAAATATGCTCCAATACAGCTGCCCCTACATTAAGAGTAAAATCAAACTTTTGGGGAATTCTTCAAACTTTAACATACTTAATTAGATATGTAACAAGTATTCATTTATGATCTCATGTGAATAATATTTTCCTGATGTATGTTCCATCTCCTATCCCCTTATGAAATTTATTTCAGCCCTCAACAAGAGAAATCTATAGTCATTTTCAGGATGGGAAATACCTGCAAAGTTCTGTGAGTACGAACCAGTTTGCACATTTATGGATGTCAAGAAATGTTTGCATTTGCTCCTCTCCTACACTGCCCATAACCCCTCCTGTGAAGGGATTTCCAAATAACCTTAAGCTCATACAGAATTAACTGATAATAAGGGAGCATTTATATAAATATAATGAGCTGTTCATGCCCTTAAATGTGATATAGATGCATAAGTAGATTTGTGAATTAAGCCAAATAAACTAAGCAGCAAATCTCAGAATTCAGGTTGCACAAATACCTATCTGTAAAAAAGTGCCATTAACATATAAATAATCAAACAGTTAAGATGAGTTGAAATAAAAAATATAAACACTTACAACATTGATATTTGGAGGCTGGTCTTAAGCATCCTGATCATTTCGTTTTGGGTATATCCCTTCATATAAAACTCCAAAATAGCTGCCTCTACTATAATATTTTTTATGTTAAAGGAGATCATAATTTTAGGTAGATAGTTGTGAAGCAAATAAGTGGTACAGAACTAGGTCATGTTAAAATATATGTTTTGCTTACCAAGAGTGTGTTCAGTTTAGTCATTGATATGGAAGATGTATGTAAAAAGAATACAAGGTTAAAAATTCAAGATTCCACACAATCAGAATGAAAAAAAACCTTTTAGCTTGCCCTAATTTTTTTTTTAAAAAGTCAATTTGATGCCAAATTTAGAAAAAAAACAGAAACAATAGCAAAAAGGAAAGATTCTACATTTCCTAAAATGTTCCTAGAAAGTGTTTCATTGCAATTTCTTTGATTTAGCAACATAGAAAACGTCAATATTTAATTAATGTACCACACACAAACAAGAGCTAGTTTAAATAACAGCATTCACACTGCCAGGAGTGTTTATGTGTGTTAACAAGAGTTTCCATCTCTGTTCTGTGTCCTTTAACTTCCTCACCACACTAGTCCCTCCAGGACTCTGGTATGCATTCACCTTGGGATCACCCCTGTTAGACATGTCAGCCTCAGTGTGGTCTTCCGCAAAATGTTTTGCCTTGTGATCCACTTTTTGCTGAAATTAGTTTTTTGGCCTTAGGAATCTGTCCACCTAACACTGCTAACCAGTGCTAAAGCGTATGTGTCCTCTCCCTTCAACATGTTAAAATTGGCTAATATCAGATTGTAAGATTTAATGTACTTATATGTCTCTTTTAGAGAAGTATACTGTATTCCCAGGGTCTGTAATTGTCTGTAAACTAATACTACTAGTGGGCCTGGAGAAATATTGTGCTACCTGTTGAATTTGCCCCTTAAAACAAGTCTCAGACCTGCCATTATAGCCTGATTGCAGTTTTAAACTGCCAAGTCAACTTAGCAGTATAACCCATTTGCCAAAATTTAAACTCCACATTTATTGCATATGCCACCCCTGGGTAGCCCATGAGGCAGGGTGCACTGTAATTGAAAGGTTGGACATGTACCTTTAAGGTTTACGTGCTCTTGTTGTTAAAAGGTTGTTAATTTGTTTTTCACTGCTGTGAATCCAACATCTCCCATAGAATAACATTGGGTTGCCTTATTACATTTAGTAAGTACTCATATTTGGTTGGGAACAGGTAAGCATAAGAAACAATTCAAATGTTAAGACTAGAGAGACGTTGTCTTAAACATTAGCAAACAACAAAAAGAAATGCCCTTTCTGGGGTTAACATGACATAATTAACTTGTATAACAATGTGCTGACTTCTTTAAGAAAAGGAACCTAGTAGTTCTCTCGTGCCAACAAACTAGGAAATTTCTAAGGAGCGAGAATACGGAAGAGGAAAGTGAGAAGGTTAAAATGAGTCTGGTAGAATTACACTGAGATCTATTTGTGGGATTAGTGGAAGAATTATTCAATAGCTAACCTCCAGGCTAAAAATATTTCCTCCCAGGATGCATTTGAGAAGAAAGTAACACCAACAAAGTGATGTTCCAAAACTTTATAGACATTACCTACCAAGAATGTTAAAACTACCGGAGTTATGTTTGACTGGTGTGGCAAGGTGAGAAACAAGAAATGTTATATAGCAGGTTTTCGGTAGTGGACACTGTAAATCGAGAGGCTTTGAGCTAAACATCCAGTATATTTGGTGGTACCTTCTTTGACTTATGTGATATCTTGCTAGAGGAAACCATAGCTATTATTATAAAAATGTATTAAACCATCACTATATGAGAGTGACCTATGCCCAGCAAAAGTTGCTTAGAAAGGGTGTAAATTACTAACAACTCTTAAGTTGGAAGTCATTTCAACCAATAGAAGCAATCATGGCTGATTTTAAGAAAATGGGCCATAATCCCATCAGCCACAAAACTGTTCAACTTTAGAATGTGGGGAAGAAAACTACAGTGAGGGAGAATTGCAATCAAGCTTATACTCTAATAGACACACTGAAACAGCAGTGCTTGATATATATTTTACCACGCTGAATACAGAAAAGCAGAGAGATCCACCTCTGAATGCTAATGAACATGTCTACAGCCTTTGACATAGTTAATCATTCAATATTACTAGAAAGGCTTCAGGGTGTGGAGGTTGTGTCTTGAAAACCCTAACTTGGAAGTAATTATTATCTCTCACACATCAGACATCCAGGATGGCAACAGGACAGAAGCAAGAAGAAATCAATTTAGTTGATGTTTGGAAGGGCTTTTGTTTGTCCTCATTTCTATTCAATGTGCACAATCAACCATTACAACAACTGTAGGAAACTCTTGAAGTCAATACACAGGTTTTGTTTCATCAGTGAAACAATACATTGATAGACTACAGAAAGTTCACAGACACTTTTATCTTGATTTGAGTAGGAGTGAATTGCATGTGAGTGAAGGCTAAAGTAAAGTCTATTTGAATGAAATCCTATCTTGATAGTCAGATAAAGTCCATAGTTTGTGTCAGCTTATGTGAAACATTTTTTGTGAAGACCATCAAGATCATGTTATGATTGTCAGGGATGTTTACGGATTACAGCAATGATTTGAAGGTTAGGACAAATAAAGTATATCTAATCAACATGCAGGTCAAATAGCATTCCGCGGCTAGTACCAGCTGTATTCCTCCAAAGTAGGTACTGATTTTTCAAGGGACCTATACTGACTACATGATTTTGTGTGTATTTGGTTTAAGTCCATGACATCCATTGATACACATTTGGTGCTTCCTACAAAAGGTCTTGAGAAAAGGCAGGAGGCAGAAAATTTGTGGCATTCACTAGTTACCAATGTAATGGCTGACTTTAGAGCCTGAGGTATATTGATACGCTTTTATTTTTAGGAAAGTATTGTAGACACTTATTTGAGAGGGGAGGAACTGCTAGAGCTTAGTTGCCCTGTGTTCAATGTTATGTGCTGTATGAATACCCTGATTATTTGATTAAAATAGCCTGATATGCAGTCTCTATTACTTTTACATGGGTATCCAACACAAGTCCATGGACCAGGATCTGTTATGTTGGAGTGTAAAGATGGCAGGATACTGTATGCTCTAATAAATACCAAAAAGCACATAGACACGTACTCAAGGGCTTTATATTGGCCTGCAGAGCATGCTGCAAAGCCTTTTATTTCCCTGTGCCCTGTGGCGGGCGAAATGTCACCAGTGATGGCAGTCTCCTGACCACCGTATTACGAGCACACACAGGAGACTGCCAAAAATCAGGCTAAAAACTGCTACTGCCGGACCAACCGACGGCAAGGAAGAGGCGGTCCCACCACCAGCACCACCACACCGCGAGGACTCCGGCTGCTATATTACGAGTAGTAATACAGCACGGCGGTCCTTTCATGGCGGTGCAGAATTGGCAGTTCGAACTGCTAACATCTACCCCCTCCCAGACGACAATCTCGATGTGGGCTGCTGTGTGGCCCAGACAGGCAGGTGGCCTGACTGAAAGTGGGTGGGGTGGTGTGTGTTGTAAGTGCATGTGTGGTGGGTGTCTGTATGTGTGCGGAGGAGTCAGAGTGCATGGGGAATGAGGATTCCTGTCACTGGGTGCGTTACTGCCAGGGTCTTCAAGGCAGGGCGACAGCCGCAAAAAGCCTGGTGGTTTGCTGCCTCGTAATATGGCTGGCGGTCTTAGGCGTGCCGCCAGCCCAGAGGAGCTCATCGTCAGCCGCAGTATGTCCACCCGCACCACCAGGACTGCCGGTGTTGTGGCGGTTTGGGTTCGGCGAAGCCACCACACTCATAATGCGGCAGTCTTTACCACCAAAGCTGCGGTGTACTGCCAAATTCGTAATGTGCACCTGAAGTTGTGCATATGAGCACACATAGCTTCTCTCTCACTGTTATGTCCCATGAGCACTCAGAGAAGCTCAGATATAGTGCAGAACCAGAAAATCTCAAAGTGACAAAGAACAAGAAACTAGAAAAAATGAAAGAGAGAGATCCAGACAAGAGGGTCTGTCCTAACTTCAAGGTGATAGGACACTACAGCTTAGGATAACACAGAACTTCCATAACCATATAGAGAAACAAGGCAGAAGGACGAGTTTCTTTATAAGGTTATGGAACTTCAAGGTGACTTGCACCATCCTTATCATGTACACCGGGGGGGGGAGGGTACGTTATCCCACATAATGCATGGTCACATTATTGTCATTCCCACAAACCACATAAAACCTTAATGCATAGCTCTTACATATGAAACAGCGAGCATGTTTGCAAATCTTAACACATCAGAAACCTGTGGTATATTATTGACAAACATATATTAGAAACAGTTTAATACAAGTCAATTTTATTTTAAATTTTTTTTAAAAGCTGCAGGGCTCAGAATGAGTAGAAACATGCAGAAAGATTCTAGCTTTTTTCTGTATAAGGAGTGCAAAAACAAACATTCTCTCTGCTTGTCATTGTAAGCTATTAAAATAGAGCAAAAGAAAAATAAGCAACGATCAGTTTTTGTTACTTCAAGCAGCTACTTCATTTATGCCCTGTGACCTGAACTACCTTTCATCTCAGCTGCTGGTTCTGGCAGCAGGAATTGTGATCTCAAAACTTGACTATAATCTATATTAGTCAAGTTTGCTGTCATTTCTTTATAATCAGTGACTTGATGCATCACAAGTTGCTGATAATAAAGAAATCAGACACTGCTGTTTATAAAGGGATAACAGAATACTATGTATTATACTGGAATTATATCATATGCCTAACCACAACAAAAGCATTAGTATTGGACTAACATTACATTGTCCATATAGGTATATTCACAAATATCTGCAGATACATAAGAGGATCTAAAACCATAAACACTGTCTACATGTCTTAATTGCCCATGCACCTTTACATTCTATCACCCTAAATGTGAACTCAGGTCCGGATACCACTTACAATTAAGTCAATTAGTTAATGTCTTTGTAATTGGTACATTGCAAGTAATATAATAATAAGATATATTTGATCAATGTATAATCACAAAAATGCTTTCAAAGTTGGAGAAATATTTGCACACATATTTCACAAATAAACGATGAAGTGGATAGATGAGTGAAGATAAGACAATCCTTTCTACAGAAGGACAGCAACTATGAGAATGTTTACCACACATACAATACTTTATTTAGGCATAGCAATGAGCAGTTGTGTGATGATATTGTCTACAATTTTGACACAAAATAGAATAAGAGACATATTAAATATGTGACAACAGAGCACAGTATGCTACATAATTTGGTGCAATCGCTCAGACAAAAAGAATACTTTCAAGAGATGGCATTTGTAGTATTATGTGTAGAAGACCTGCAGAAACAAAATGAATAATGAGAATCTATCTATCTATCTTATACGATAGCACATTAAGTATACACAGAACTAAATTCTATTATACTTGATTTACTAACTAATATTTAAAACAATCACATCGTCTGTCTTTAAAATGGTTAAGCAGATGTAGTAGTAAATAACATTCACTACCTGATCTATATTTGAAAAAAGGTACTTATGTACCTTTAAGGTGATATAATTTTGAAAATAGCAATAGATGTGAGATCTATAAAATAAAATGAAACCAAGGTGAGTAAAACAGATAGGGTACTTGCTGCACATCTGAAAGAACTTGTGGAGTAGGAGTGACTGGTTGGGCTTTTCTTCTTCTAAACCTCTACATAAGAGTGGTGTTATGTGGACTTTGTTGCAGCATTTGGTATTCTTGAAAGCTTTATCAGTGTTGACAGTGTTTAAAAAAGAAAAACATAAAGTGATCCAAGTGTAGACAAACTTTGTTTTCTTGAACAAAGATTGGTCTGATGAGTTGTGCCCAGTTCAAGTTAATCATTTCTGTCATGATGTCTTAGATTGTACAAAAATTAAGGTCTCAGTCCTTCTCTATCGCCGCACTTAGGAATCTATAACGGGATATGCCTATTAATCATAGTGCCACCATCCTGCTTCCATTTAAGAAGGAGCTTAAAACCCACCTGTTTAGCAAACACTACATCATGATGCAGTAATAGTTTACTATTACTTTTAGAATGAAGCTACACCTCCGATCACATGTAGACTATACGTGTCCCTTGGACTCTACACAGCACTTCGTGCCTTTGTGACTATGTTTGTGCCGTATTTCTACATTTACATACATGATGGGAAGAGAAATGCTCACCAGTAGAGGCATAAGCTTGTGCTTCTACTAACATTAAAAGTGCTATTGTAAATGTAAACAAGATCATGATATTTTATCAAATGGGGAAGACAAGGATCATTGAAGTCTCATGGTACCATAATCATTAACCTATTAACAAGCCAACATGTGGAGTTAGAAAAGTCTGCATTAAATCTGCCATTTTAGTGGCGCACTTACTCCATTTATGTTAAATCTATTGGCTATAAAAGAAAATACTTATTCAAGGGGTCTAAGGAAGGTGAACAAAATGTAAATGGCTATGAAGAATGCAAGTGAAATGCAACTTTGTTTCAGTTCTCACTAGTACATCACATGTTGTATTTCTGATTTCTATGATAGCATGTGACAGGGCAAGTACATTCACCTTATGTAAGAAGTCCATTTAAACTATATCATGCTATACAAATAAATGCCATGCAAATGAATCTATTCAATACTGCATAATTTCCACTCATCTAGCAAACTATGCTTTATTCTGCTCTTTGCTTTTTGCCTATAATAAAGACAATGGTCTCCTGGGAGACTTATTACAGTAGCTTCAGATTCAAAGGTTCCTAAAAAAAACAATCATTGACTATGCCAATCATTTTTGATTCTCAAAGGGTAATACTTCAGTGTGATGAGTAATAATTTGTGCTGTTTATTGTTGTAAGAATTTATGTGGGCTTTTAGCCTGGCCTGAGTACTGCTAGATACATTACCACCAAATAGCCCTATTCTCTTAACACTTTTGGGTGGTAATGTGTGATTTACCCATCTCTTACTACTGGCCAGCTCCTGAAATACAAGGCATACGTCACAATTCCTGATGGTATGGAAGCTTGTGAATCAACCACATAGGGAATCATTTAGGATTTGGCAATGTGTGGGTACCACCATAAATCAGCAGTGCCCTTGGCTGACCACATTTGCCAAACCACTGTGTATATGCCGAAATAGCATCCAGTAGCTTCAGGAATGTAAACTTGTGACGTGGCAGCCGTTCCACCAAAGGCTGTCACGTCACAGCAATAGTCACCCCATTTTACTAAGAGTCATCACTGATTTTCTACAATTGACTCTAGTATGTGATGGATGGTAGAAATGGGCTGCATAAATGCGCAATGGCCTGCATACATACACACGCACAGAAAATTCCCTTTGTGCCAGTGCTATATGATTTTTGATTTCAGAGAACAAACTCTAAGCAAAAACGTTTGATGAGTAGGTGCATTAAACATGGCACTTACGTGGTAAACTGGAAGTGGTGTCAGAGCGAGCTGTGACAGCAGCATCTTCCCCCACGGCACAGCTATTCCCATCAGGTAGACAGACGATTATTAGCTAGCATGGAGGAGGACATGGCCTAAGCTCCAATGGCAGAGTGTTCACCTAAATTTTCAGGATTATGTTTTGTTTTACAATGTAATTGCATTAAATGAACATAGACGCAATGCCCATATCTAATCTGTTCATTGCCATTTATCTGCACTACTAATAGTCTATCAATCCATGCATGTCTAATAAATAATAGGGATCATTCCCATGCCTTCAGAAATATCAAAGAGTATATATAATAAAAAGATTTTTCATTGCTCTCCTACAAGTCTAATATTTTGTTTGCAAACAAATTGAAACAAACTTAAATTGTTATTCATTCCAGCTAACAATCACCAGTCCTCCTATGCTCTCATTATGACTGGCTGGGAGGAGGGTTCTAATATTACAAGATTTCACCAATAATGGGGAAAACATGCAGATTTGTGTGGTTCTTGCTCCAAAATCCATTTGTTCAGATAGGGCCTACCTCCTCTGTTAAATGTGGGGAGGTTTTCAGCCTGATCTAAAAGGGTATTCAAGCTTTAAACTACCCAGTAATTAATAGGTGTGAAAATGTCTGCATAATGGATCTGTCCTATCACTTCAGCAAGTGGTTCTGGCCTACTGGATGAACTACTGTTTTTAGTACACCTCTAAACACGTTTTAGTCTCTAGGGGTGTTTTGCACATATGGTATCATTACATTACAAATCGAGATGCAAAAATAATTTTATGTGTTGCAGGGAAATGAAGACCTACTCTATCATATATGCAAGTACTGCTGACTCAAACCGCTGAAAAAAATGACTTTGCAGATTAGCAGAGTAGTAAAATTCTTACTTTCCGAAGAAGTTGTGTTTAAAAAAGAAAAACAACAAATATGGTAAATAGGGAAGTAGAGTTCAAAACACCTTCAGATACAGTCTGGTCATAAAAAAGGCAACAAGAAGGTGGGAGATTTCCCGAATTGGTTAACATTCTCCATGATGCAAGTGCTTAGTTTACATACATGTACTCTATGTGCAGACCATATATACTACCCCCACAGTGCATGCTGCCCACATTATGGCCTGGAAATGAAACAGGATACAAATGACAAACATGACACTGTCATTTTAAAATGCATGTTAGCTTTTATTTTTATTGAATCTGCCTTTGACCTTAACTTTCCCTCTGTTCAGGCCTTGCTCTTCCTGGTTTCCTACACAACTGAAGGTCAACCAGGCCTGAAATATGTAAACTGCAAGGGAAAAAATAGCGCTCAGAGCAAAAAGCAGCCTCAGACTTAAATACTGTATTTGTTACAAATAAAATGAACCCAGAAATGGTTTCCATTTAATTGGATTGCACCCTCCCCAGTGTTGATTTTACACATTTTCTTTGTTACATATGATACTGAAACAAGAAAGGTTTTCAGTAAACTGCATAACCCTTTCTCCAAGAGCTGATTTATGGCCCAAGCCGAGGCCTCCTTGCCTTAAAACAACGGGAGAGCTTTCTGCAGAGGCCTGTATTAACAAAAAAACACTTACTTAATTAAAACGAAATGCTGTACAGCCTTGAATTTTATGTCAGGACCGGAGGCTTCTGATTATGCTTCACTTTCTTTACTGTCAAAAATATAGCAGCCAGAGAAAATTAAAACTACAATACCCATGAGGTCACAGCCTCGACATCACCCCCAATCAGGGTCTACCCCTCCCTATACATAACATATCCACCAAAGTCCGTCCTCTTTCTTTGCTGCTACAGCTTAAAGTTAATTCATTACAGCCTTTCCTATTTGTTACTGTGTATAACTGACTTGAGCGCTGCCTAGTGCCTGCAAGTGCCTTATTTCTTTATTTAATTAAACTTTCAGTGTGCATTGCGCTGTTACGATCGGCAAGGTGTTTGTCGGGCTTAAGCGCCCGTAAGCACGTTGTGTTTTTGACACATTTACCAACAGTTTTATTGCTGTTTTCTCTACCGTGCAAGTGCGTTTCAAATCATAGCCTCGCCGGCGAGGAAGCCTGAAGCGTTCAGGGCCTTTCCTTTAATTCGCATCTCTTGTGGGAACGCGCGCATGCGCACAAACACTTCTGTGCGAAAGTGTGTTTCCGGGCAAGAAGACGCATCTTTTCCCAGCGGAATAGAAATGTATTGCCTGCATCGCTTCAGCTATGCCCAGATATATATATATATAGCACAGAAATATGGCCCAATTTAATGATGACCAATACAGGGAATATGATGCTGGTCAATTTGATCAGCACATGGAGGAGCGCATTGTTGAAGCCCTTGACTTCCATGTGCAGGGCTCTGTTAACAAGGCGTTGGTCAAAGCCTTATGTCCTTTTGCGCAGCCTATTTCTAACTTTGGATTCAGGCGCTTTGGCGCAGGGCTCGGGGAACCCCACCCCTGTAGAGGTCAATATTACTGAGCCTGGACGGTCATCTGATGACCTCCTTGACCAGACTGTTAATTCGGTCTTAAATGATCATGAATATGGGGCATTTTAGTCTCTCTCTACACCCTCTGGCCAAACTAGCCAATATTCTGACTCAGATTCTTCCATTCCAGACAGATCCCCTGTTCAGGATAAAATTCAAGGTAAACACAAGCGCAAGGCACCTCATGCCGATGATCCCGGGACACCAGTTATGGGAAAGAACTTACAATTTGATCCTGATTCCATCATTCATCCTCGTTCCACTGAATGGGTTCCATGTCAGGAGGTGGCAGAGTATGTGCAATCTATATTGCGAAACAGTTTTGAGAAGGATGTCAGAAACGCCCTCCGCTCTGAATGTCCCTGTCCAGCACTATCAGGCAAGATCGCAGAGACGCCAGAACTAGATCCACACATGGTGACTTTTCTAAAAAAAGTATGCTAAAGACCCCAAGAAGGGTATTGACAGGGCCTGGCGAGGTTGCCAAGACAAACTGTTAGATATCTCTGGCCCTCTTACTAAAATGATACGCTTCGGCCTGGAAGCGATGGTTGGATTGGTGCGGTCAAGGGAAATTGGATCCCATGTGGGCCTCTGTGCATATGATAGCAGATTTTTTATCTCATCTAGCCACTCAGGGCCTGACTTATAGAACAATTAATAATTTCAGATCAGCCATGTCAGCAAAGCATCCTAGAATAGATGGTAAACCAATTGGGGAACATCCTCTGATTTGTAAACTTTTGCGTGGCATCAGATTGGTTCAGCCCCCTCATGAGGGTTTAACCAGAAAACAATTGTCGGCGAAACTAGCTATGTTGCTCTGTATTATTTCCTGCAGGAGGGTATCAGATGTTAAAGTCCTGGATATTGCAGGTAGAGTATTTACCCCGTTGGGGGTCACTTTTAGAATCTCTAAACATACCAAATCTCATTCTACCTGCATTTCTTATCCTAGTTTTAGAGATAATGCTAAGCTCTCTATAGTTAAATATTTAAAAGTATATGAAGATGTCACTCGTGAATTTCGAAGGGATTTGAGTGGACAATTGTTGATTTCTCTTCACAAACCCTTTGGGCCTGTCTCGGCTGCAACGCTGGCCAGGTGGATCAGATGGTTGCTCAAGAAGCGGGCATTGACACTGCAGTCTTTGGAGCCCATTCTGTTAGAGGGGCTATGGCTTCCAAATCTTTTAATGTGGGTTCTAGGTTGGAAGATATTATGAAAGCCGCAGACTGGTCTTCCGATTCCACATTTAAACTTTTTTTATCATAAACCTATTGTGGATGTGGCTTCGGTAATCGTAGATTAGCTTTAAACAAGCATAATCAGATGCCTCTGGTCCTGACATAGAATCCAAAATTTTCTAGCTTACGCTACAAGAATTTTTAATTCTATTAAGGACACAGAGGCGAGGATTATCCCACTGTGTTTTCATTGATTAGAGATTATTGTAAAATACTGTATTTATTGTTGACTAACCCTCCCAGACTTGTTATGTATGATTATACTGTTTCATCATTCAAGAGATTATGGCACTATATTTCTGTTTTCAGATGAGAAAACTTACTGAGAGATCTACAAGGACTGGACCTTGAAGTTGGACGTTCCGCACCAGTTGTGTTGTTCCTTAAAGTTGAGAAGTTCTTGGTTGGACTTAATTCTTTATTGAAGTCCTTATAGAGCAAAGAAAGAGGACGAACTTTGTTGGATATGTTATATATAGGGAGGGGTAGACCCTGATTGTCGAGGCTGTGACCTCATGGGTATTGTAGTTTTCATACCTCATGGGTATTGTAGTTTTAATTTTCATTGGCTGCTATATTTTTGACAGTAAAGAAAGAGAAGCATAATCCTCGCCTCCGTGTCCTTAATAGAATTGAAAATTCTTATTGCGTAAGCTAGAAAATGTTGGATTCACTGGGAACAAACACACAGTTGTATTTCCTCCTCTCCTCCGTCTTCATCCAGCACAGACAATGAGAAGGCTGTTTTTCAGTGAAATAGAATGCAGCTCTCTCTCTCTTAACACTAATTGGCTGATGCCAACCTATCAGGGTGAAGGTGTGTTTCACAAAACTGAAAATGTGCTGGTATGACTGAGGGATGAGGAATGAGGAGCAGGGATGATGGATGAGGAGTAGGGATGATGGATGAGGTATGAGAAGAAGGGATGATAGGAGATGGATTAGAAGTAGGGATGAGAAATTGGGGTGATGTATGATGGATAAGAAGTAGGAATGATGGATGAGAAGTAGGGATGATGAAACAGAAGTAGGGATGATGGATGAGAAGTAGGGATGATCCATGAGAAGTAGAGATGATGTATGATGGATGAAAAGTAGACATGATGATGAGAAGTAGGTCTAATGGATGAAAAGCAGGGATGAGGAGTAGGGATGATGGGTGAGAAGTAGGGATGATGAATGAGAAATAGGGATAAGGGGTGAGAAGTAAGAATGAGAAGCAGTGATGAGGGGTGAGAAGTAGGGATGATGGATAAGAAGTAAGGATGATGGATGAAAAGCAAGGATGATGGATGAGAAGTAGGGATGATGGATGAGAAGCAGGGATGATGTATGATGCATGAGAAGTAGGGATGATGGAAGAGAAGTAGGGAAGATGGATGAAAGGTAGGGATGATAGCTGATGCATGAGACATAGGGACGATGGATGAGAATTAAGGATGAGAAGTAGGGATGGTGGATGAGAAGTAGGGATGACAGAAGAGAAGTTGGTGTGATGGAAGAGAAGTAGGGGTGATGGATGAGAAGTAGGGATGATGTATGATGGATCAGGAGTAGGGATGATGGATGAGAAGTAAGGATGATGTATGTTGGATGAGAAGTAGGAATGATGGATGAGAAGTAGGGATCATGTATAAGAAGTAGGGATGATGTATGATGGATGAGAAGTAGGGATGATGGATGAGAAGTGGAGATGACGGAAGAGAAGCAGGGGTGATGGATGAGAAGTAGGGATGAGGAATGAGGATGCCCTAAAATGGATGCTGTTCGGCCAAGCTTTCTCAGAGAATAGTCCTAGAGTATGGAACTTCATCCCTTTAAAATAGAATGATGAAATAGTTCAGAACCTTGAAGAAAAAACTCAAAATCCTTCTGTTTCAACCATTTTTCAACTCAATGATCCTCTCTCAGAGAGTTTATGGACATTTATCTAGATCCAACTGTGTTAGACACTCTGGAAGCTATTCCCAAATTGCATTTTGTTATTCCTTGTAGTATTATAATAGTATTACAAACATACTACAAAATGCTATTCACAAACTTCTGTGCAGAGTTTCCACCTATGTCTCACTTATCTTTTTCTGTGCAGAGTCTCTGCACAAGTAAGTATATGTTTTAGTTGAAAATGTGAAGACACTAGGGGAGTGGCTGGAAAAAAAGCATACTTACTATTCAAGGGGATGGCATTACGGAGGAGTACAGAGGGATATAAAGTGGGATGTCACTGTTGGATAAGGTCTTCTCTGCCGGTCACCCCAAACGTTTTCGCTTCACCCCTCCTGTTTTGCTGAATTTGTTTTTGTTGGCTTTAGGACTGTGTACTTTAACACTAAAAGCCTCTACCACATCCAGAAGAAGGGCATCAGGGTATTAAAAGGGGACCTCAGACACCAACTCTTCAGTACACTTCTGGACCAGTGGATACTCTGCCAGGAAGAAGGACTGCTGTGCTGCTGGAAGGACTGTCACTCTGTCGCTCTGATGGACTGCTTCCCTGCCGGAATGCTGCCATTTTGTCCTGCATCTCTGCTACCTTCCGCATGGGTACAAGCACTGGATTTTCAATTGTCCCAGGTCTTCTAGAGTGACTGACAATGGTTAGTGTGCTGGCCTCATGTTCAGAACAACAGGGTCACAAAAGGCTTTTACCATCTTGATCCTACACCTCGACCACGTCTGAGTGAGTGCTGACCCTGCAAGAGGTTCCCCTCCTGTCCTGGACCCTTGGATGAGGTGCTAAGGATACCCAGATAGCCAAAATCCATAAGCGGGGACCTTGGCTAAAAACTGCTCTGAGAACCAGTAGGAGACAGAGACCAACCTATCTGCCTGTGCATCACCAGTCAGATTGACTTTGCAGCTTCTCTGCTAAGTTCTTCTCTGCCAAAGCAAATCATTTTTCAGCACTCCTTAACCAAAGCAGTATTCAGACTTATGGAATAGTCTTCATCTCCAGCCCTCTGCCTTGACCCAATGGAGATTTTCAGCTTCCACTTCAGAGACTAAGGGCCCGATTATGAGTTGGCGGTCCGAGGACCACCAAACTCGCAATGGCGGTTATACCGCAGCACTCCTGGCTAGCACTATGATCCCCATGGGGTGGCGGAGGTCAGCATAGAGGTCAGCCACAGCGGTGCAGAGTGTGGCACTACCGCGCTGATCACAACTCCACTTTCCGCAAGGCTTTCCATGGTGTTTTCACTGCCATGAAGAAGCTGGCAGAAAGCCAATACTGGGGACCACAGAGGGGCCCCTGGCAGAACCCTCGGAATGTGCTCTGTCAGCTATGTAAACAGTGCACATTCCAAGGGTGTCGGTGTGCCACAGCATTGCCCGGTGGCAACGTCCTATTACGACAGGGGCTGAGGCTGCCGGCTTGATGGCGGCCTCATCTCTGCTGCTTTGGCTGTCCGACGGTTGGACCGCACAAACTCATAATCAGGCCCTAAGTCTGAAATAGAAATCTTCACCACGGCTTCGACCTGAAGCTATCCAACGACAATATTTCCTTCTCGGACACCTCCTGCAGCCTTGCCCTGCTGAACTTTTCCTCCTCAGGACATTTTACTGAGTAAAGTCCCATGGTAAGTGCTGCCTGGGCCTACTCCACTCTTTGTATCCAAACCACTCTCCACTGCAGTCATCCATGTTTTTCAACTTGACCTGGTCTTGCACGCTTAGCTGTTGCCGATTTGAACTTTTAGGCACTAGTTTTTACTAAAACCTTTAAAAAATCCTAATTCCAGTTCTACTGATTGGATTTTTGTTGTTTGGTGTCAAATCATTTGTTAAAATTTACTCCATTGTTCTAAATTGGATTGGGATTGTTCTTTGTGTGCTGAATAAATACTTCACACATTGCCTCTAAGTTAAGCCTGACTTCTGTTTGTGCCAAGCTACTCAGGGTTAAGCATAGGTTAATTTTGTGACTTTTTGTGGTCCACCGTGCAAGGGATTTTGGCTGCTGCTTGATGGGGGCTCACACCCCAGTCAACCAACAACTCAGTTTCTCACAGAAGCCAAGGGTCAGTTGACTGACCTCTTGTTCTAAACTACAGGGACACGAGCTCCGGAGGTATCCCTGCAATTGCCCAGCTGATATACTGCAACTGGACCTACCCGAGCCTTGCTGGCCTCTCCTAAAGTGAGTTCCTGTTCCTCAAGAAGTGCCTCCCAGGTTCTGAACCCTCAGCTGGCATCAGAGTGTATTGCTTTCAAGAAAAGGAGACATACTGAAGTTTTGGGCTCTTTGCAACTGTGAATGGGCCTGTTCTTGTTGAGTCCCTACTGCCTGGGATGACTACCAATGGTAGCTCTGGTTAACCTGATTCTTCATGCTACAGATTTCTTATTCCTCTACTTCTCAAGCCCTCACTTACATAACTTCCTCCAAAGTCAAGCACTGAACTTAGAATGTTTTTGATTTGTTGATCAAGCTCAGCATCACTTAAATTGGTAAATCTATTTTCACAAGCGGTGCACAAGCCCATGTCTACTCTTCGGTAAAGAGTTTAGGAACACTTGTTCAAACATAATGCAACTGGTGGCATGAAAATCAAATATCCCATAGGCACTCAATGTTTTGTTTTGAAAGAGTGCAGAAAGAAAATTAAAATAGACTGTCAGACGCCCCTTACAAAACAATGAGACTGAAATAATGAAATTGAACAGACCTTAGGCCTCTTACACCTTGATTTGTGGAAAGCATATGGAAAGTTCTTGCAAAAACAGTTGACAAACTGAGAACATTGTTTTCAATCTTTGTAATAGAATCAAAAGTGAATTAACACAACTCTTCCAAAATGAAGCTCACAGTGATGATCGTAATTCCCGAAAGTTTGTAGGCCGATCACAATTCCAGAAAATTTGTAGAACATTAAAATGGCACTCAAGTTTTCTCTGCAGGTGTTCCAAAGGTTTAATATCAACGGACAACAGAGCTCCCCCTGAAATAATAAGGCATCATTTTAAAGAAATGATGCAGCCCACAAGAGCATCTGATAATGCTTCAACACAGAAACAAAATGAGCAAAAAAAGCCAAAATCTAGATGCACTTTTTAAAGCCATGCTAATTAAGGGCTGATATTTCAAGGACTGAGCATTTTCAGAAGTTGGTTTTCCTGTTTTCTCTGTACTGCAATTTGACTGGGCCTCAATGTCATGTGCTTTAAAGTATTGCTGCATCAGCCATCTCAGTAATAATTGTTTATTGAATTGGGTGTCTGGTTTATTGTAGTACTCCCTTTTATTATATGTACAAGTCAAATTTATTTTAGGACATGTCCCAGTCAATGAGCAATGAGGTGACAGTCACATCAGTTTTAATGCATGCCATATAAATTTCAGTCCATATTTTTCACTAAATTGGATATCATTATTCGTTTTGCAAGTGATATATTAGTTTTTACAATGTGGCATTCTGATTCAATGTTTGTCATATTAACTTCAAACTATGGCATATTAATTTCAAACTATGTCATATACATTTAAATGCATGTCATTAAATGCATGTCATATTCATTTCAAACTATGCCATATTAATTTGAGCCTCTGTCATATTATTTGTAAGGCATGTTAAATTCATTTGAAAGGGTGTCATATTCTTTTCAATGTGACATTCATGTCAACTTATGCCATGTTACTTTCCGTGCATCATATTACTTTCAATTCATGCCATATTGATATCAAGAAATTCATATTCTATTCAATATAGGTCATTTTCAATTTAGTGGTAGTCATAGTCATCCAAACTCAAATCATATTGATTTTGATGTTGATTATTCCTATTTCCAAAGGGGTCACATTCATTTATAACATGCGTTATATTCCTTTCAGTGCTTTCCATATTGATTACAATGAGTGATATATTGATTTCAACATATCTCATATTCATTTCTACATGTGTCATAGTCATTACAACAGAGGGTACATTCATTTCAATATGTAACAGAAACATTTCAAGATGCACCTTATTGATTGCCATATGTGTCCTATCCATTTCAGTCCATTTCATGCCCATTTGAATGAAAGTCATAATTATTTCACTGCAGAACATATTCAATTTATTTTGACTAAGGTGACAGCATTTCAACAAATGTCATTTTCAACATAATTCAAATTAAATTTACCACTGGTCATTTGTTTATGCATGCCATATAATTTTTAATATGGGTCATATATATTTCAACAGATTCAATATTAACTTTAACTGGTGCCATACTCCATTAATTTTGTAGTGTTTCATATTTAATTCAATAGACATCATATTCACTTCAACACTTCCCATATTCATTTCATGAGATGTCCTAATATTGTGATCATCTGTCAGATTTATTTCAAGACATGTCACGTTCATTTCAATGGATGCCACATTCAATCCAAAGCTCCTTATACCAACTAAAATGTTGTCCATTTTTATTTTGAGACATAACAAATTCAATTCACCTGCAGTCATAATCGTTTCAATGCATATCAAGTACAGTTCAGTGAATGTCGCATTTGTTTTAACCGTAGTCAGATTAATTTCAGTGCATGCCATAATCATTTTATTGTGTATCACATTCATTTTATCTTAGAACAAATTCATTTTAACAGTTGATATATTATTTCTATGCCTTAGCCATTTTGTCATGAGTTTTCTGTATTCATATTAGTCACTAAGCAGTATATTCAGGGCCTCAATATGAACCTGGCTGTCACCAGGCTTAGGCCTAGGGACAAAAACCAGTAGGGCTTCTGTAAATGGGGAACATGTTTTCTGGAACATGTCCACTTCACCTTCCCTGGAGAATGTTAACCTATTCATTCCAAGTAAATGCCAGATCCTAGGAAGCCAGTTGAGGTGATCAGTGATCCGATCTGTGCCCTGGAAGGAAAGAATTACGTGATGAGAATAAGCAGGATTTATGTACCAAAGATTTTGTCTGTGTAATTTAAGACCCTCTACCAATATCAGCATAGGACAGTTCCCTTTTTTATTTTTACTTTTTTTTTTAATTTGGCGAACACTAATCACACACATAACATTAGCAAGCCAAATAAGAAAAATCATTCTAAGTATACACAACATTTGTAAAGTCTTGATTGCAAAAAATAAAACACTAGAGCTTACACGGGGGACAAAACAAAATGAAAAAAAAATAAAGAGAAGGCTCAGTGTGCATCGGAGCCTTAACCAATCAAAGACCAACCCAAAAGAAAAATGCTGTGATATATAGTCATGAACAGCCTGAAACCCCATCAGAAATCCACTCAAAGGATCCCAAATTTTCCTTACTCTAGCTTTCTGCTCATCATTATTAACAAGCAGTATTTCAAGAAGGCCAGTGTTTAGAAATTCATGCCACTAAGGCATGGGATTAGGGGCCTGGGCAAGTATCCATACTTGGCCAAGATTAGACACCCCAAATCAATTGCAAAAATACCCTATTACAATTAATTTAGGGTCCCAAGCTACATTGGTCTGACAGCCAATTACGTTTTGCCAAAACTACCTGCCAATAATGAGCAATGATGGGACAGGTAGCAAAAATGTGCACAGCTTTGGCTTGGTCCGCAGAACGTTGAAAGCATTTGGCATCTTGTTTGATGTTCATGACAAAAAGACGATAAGGAGTAGAAATCATTAATGAATTAGAACTGATGAGTTTTAACCCTTGAAACGTTCAAAACACTATGAGCAAGAATATCTGTAGGACTTATATCATTGGTAGTTACTATGACCCCAAGATGCCTGCGCCACTTTTCCACCCTACTGTGAAATAGATTAGCCCACCTTCCCACCTCAGCTGATAGAATCATTTTATAAACTAAGCTAAAAGCCTTCTTAGATCTCACCATTAGCCAAAGAAGTTGTTCTCAGTGCAATCACGAGAGAGCGAGAACCTCTGGCACAGAGTTTCATAAGAAAGAAGAGTATCACCCTCATAAAATGTCCCAGTGTAATAAGAAGCCTGGAGCTCTTCCAGCACTCCCCAAAACCCTCATTAACATGCTTAGGAAAATTAGGATTATAACCTAAATACGTGTAAGTATTATAGAAAGTAATACCCGGCAACCGCTTTCTTAGATCCAACCAGATACAGTGGCACTCCCTCAGCGTCTTGAAATGGGTCCTTTTGAAGTAGACCATGTTTATAATGGCAGCACAGGGAAAGACAGCTGCTCCCCACTGTAGATATTCTGAAAACATAAGCCCCAGATTCCACTACTCCCTTCGATGGGTCCGAGCACTGAGTGCCTTGTGAGACGCCGGGAGAAAGCCAAAGAAAAGCAGGGCAAAGCGCACTGGGGTGCGAGGAGAAAGTCACAAGGAGAGAGTCCTGGAATCCTGCTATCGCCGACCATTAAACCCCTCACTGGTAGCAAGCAAGCAAGCCCAGTGCAGGAAAGGGCAGGAAAGGTCCGAGCGGAGCAGTGGAGGAGCAACAGTGTTACGGTGATGGTGATAGTGACTCCAGAGACCCAGACCGACCTGAAGAGACGCGGTGTGTTCCTGGTTTCATATCCATCCATATCCTTCCTTCCTTCCTTCCGTGCTCATCGCCGCCGTACAGCATACTCCTTCCTGTCATTCATCAGTTTGTTTTGCCTTGCTCTGCCTTGCCTGCCTTTTCTAGGAAAAGACCTGGGAAAAACCTCTGGTAAACCTTGGGAAATTGAAAAGACTTAAATATTGACAAACATTGATAAGCAGAAGCTCGTCAGCCTGAGAGTACAATTCTATAAAGACTGTCTTACTCCTGTGTAGACACACGGGCCAGTGGAAGGGTTTCTGCACAATACCCCAGCCCCAGCCACCCTCATTTCCCACAACTTCTCAACTTGGCGCAACAACAAGGAGTACAGGCGCACGCAAGGTCAGCTACTACCATCACCACTATCCTTTGGAACAGCAGAAAGTCCAGCACCTGCGACCAACGTCAACGACCTTGCTGACTTTGTGCCCGTGACTGGCTGAGATTGCGGATACTGTGGCCCTAGCCTTGGTCAGGGCATAGGGCAAAAAAATCGAGGAAACCAGCAAGCCGCAAGCAGCATCGAATAGCAGTGAGTAGTGTGTTCGTGCCCCCTCCCACTTCATCTAAGGGCGGGTGTGGCAGCGCTTAACCCACTCCAGCATACGTCCAGTGCAGGCCACACAGTTTGTTCAAGTGCCCTCCTGGTCCTGTGTCCTACTAGGTGTATTGCGCCTGCAAGCACTGTAGCATCAATCGGAATGAACCACTATGAAGGAGAGGACAACAAATCAAGTGCTATGGTAGGCCAGCAACTAGTAGATGAGGACAAATCTCCAATAGACCCCAAGCCCACCCTCAAGCGGAAAACCTCCAGCTTTAAGAAAATTTACATTCGCAACTATTTTACAAGAGCAAGAAGTGGGGCAGGAGAAGGAGACGAAGAGGGTGACTCCATCATTCCCTTGGCTAACCCCACTCCACAAGCTCCACACGCTCCAGCCACTCTGCTATCCCCAATACAGGAGTTCGACTCAGTGCCAAGGTCAGCATGATCTGAGCACAAACGAGAATATGGACAGGAGCAGGAGCAAGAGCTGGATCCCAGTGGATGTGCGACAAGCTTTGGTACGGGCTCTTCAATAATCGAAGAATTGGCAGACACCGTCTTGGAAGAGTGCTGGAATAGTCCCAACGGTAAAAACAATGATAAAGGCAATGACAAAAACGTGCCTGGTGAGGGAGTCAAAAGACGCAATTTGTACCCGGTGAGTTCCGAGTACAAGCTGAAGGTATCAGGTCAGGACATCCATTAAAGGGATCATTAATCTGGAACCAGGAAAAATGAAGACAGAACCTCCAAGTGGGAACAACTGGGCTATAGTGGTTGAGATTCACCAGCAGTCTTAACCACAAATAGAGGTGGTTGAAGCAAATTAGTCCACAGACAATGGACAAATTTGCTCCACCCCGCTACATGGCTTATTGAAAGCGTCACGGGAATGGCCAACCATAGTAGAGCAAGATGATTGGCCACTGCGAGAAACAAACATGGGAGCACCATGCACCGGGAAAGGGATCAAGAGTCCCCAGGATGAAAAGTCACCCCACAATATCCCCCACAAGGACAGGGGAGATGTGGTTAGATTAGAGTACATCATAGAGACCATCAATGCCTCCCTTTTAGCTGTTGTAAAAGCCTTAACTTGGCAGTCACACAAAATGGAGATCCACCTAGAACTAACCCACATGCTAGCCCAAAGCGTACTAACCGTAGACAGTAAACTGAACTCACTTTGTGGGAAACTAGACAACTGGGACCATAGTGGGAGAGAGGACAAGGTGGCCACGGGGGCACGAAATGATGAAATAATAGATAAACTAGCAACCCTCCCAGATTTACTAACTAGCATTATTCAGCACTGTAAAACAGCTGCCAGAAACATAACTGGTATGGGAGCAGTGGACATCCAGCAAGAGACTGTCCCTTTCCGTTACCCTCTAAAGAGGGCCTAACAGTGCTTACAGAAGGGGAAGAGGAAAGTGGGGGAGTCTGAACCAGACACTTTGCAACAAAAAGCGAAATCCTTGGAATTGCAACCTCCTGTAGCAACTACTATGCCAGTTAACCGTATAGAAGAGCAAGTTTCTGATGTATTCCACAAACCACTGTGTGAGCATGATCCTAGGGTCAACCAACAACTACAATTAACAAGAGGGCAGAAAAAGAAGCTAAAAAAAACACTTAAATTCACAAAGCAAAAAAAAAACATAGACACAGCGTCTTTGGGGATCCCCAGCCGTTATCTGGGCAGATTGAATCCTATCCAATCTTCCGGCAGAGATCACAATCAAATGTGGTATATGAAACATGTGCCCAGGAACATACTTTTATAGTAATCGATCAGGCTGGAATAGGGAAGGCAAAGCCTTATAAGGGCATAAAAATAGAAGACTGCTCTACTATAGGGCCGAATTAATACAAAGTGGCCACAGATCAAACACTTTCTAATGGCAATGAGCATGAAAAAGTAAAGGGAAACTCTACTTCAACAAGAGAACAAGCAGTCTCATTGACTGATGTGATAGAAGTTGTGACAGCCCCAGAAAAACTGACCGTGGTAGAGGGAGGCGAGGCAGTCATAGAAGGGACTGTCAACAAAAAGCAGCCCCTTATGACCGGTCAGCCGGTCTCAGTCGATGGAAGGAGCATTGCACGAGATAAGGGATCAGGGATTCCCTCATATATTAACAATGATGTTCCTAAACGTATGAAACATACAATAGAAAGGTCACAACGAGTCATGTAACTCGATACCAATACCAGGAACCACTCACACAAGGACTCAGTAACCAACCGAATGGAATAGAATGCAAAGGGCGACAGGAGGAATACCTCCAGGAATCTAGCCCAAGCAAAAACAGAGTTGACTGGAAGTCCATTGAAGGTTTTTCTACTTGCCCAGTTGCAATGGAGTCTACTCAGGGGGACGCCTGGAGTAGAGATCATAGACAGCAAATATTCGTACATGCTATCCAATCAGAACACTCGATCATATATAAGCTAGAAAAAGAGCGGGTGTACCAGGGGACTTCAAATACAAATAGCATAAATTGGAAGGAAACTGGCGAACCGCCGACAATAATATTCTCCCCCTTATACATATCACTGGGCCCCTGGGATATAATAAACAGGTCAAATATCTTGAGATTATTGCACCACATACAATCATTATTGACCCTCACATCAGGGGCCTCCTAACAGTACATTTTAACAAATATCCATGGATCTGCCAAGGACAATTTACACTAACATCTTGGATTAACCAGGCCTTGGTTGACAAAATCTTCGAATATGAAGGACTCCTAGAAGACTGGGGCATAAAAATGAGCAAACCAAGAAAGGAATGTTATCCGCAAGTGCTGACTAGGGAAACTCAAGCCATAGGCCCGATTAAAAAAACATTCAGTGCTTTGAGACGCACTCCGGCGGTATTGATAATAGATAAGACGATCTCTGTACAGCTAATAAAACACGCTGGAAAGCCCCAACTGCAGAGCGCAAGAACGGACTACAGCATCCCGGGTAGGTCAACCTGGGATTGGCTCCCAACAGCCCTGAACATCAATGAGAAAACGTGTCTTTAACTATCATGGTCCCCCACAAAGTAACATAGATAATATGATTAAGGTCATCAGTTGGAATGTGGCTGGTTAGCCTCTCTTATTACTAGCCCCAATATTGAGAACTTGTGGTAGGCTGCCTTACGAACGGATCAAGTAGAGTCAGAGAAGGGGTATTTGCTTTTTGTGTTTGAAGTCTTTATTCTCTGTTTTATTCACAGGATATTCTCTTATTCACTGTTTTTAAATATTTGGTAAGCCTTGTGTTTTCTGCTCTTCTCAATTTCTTTCCTTTTATTTTTTCTTAGGTTTCTTCTCCCTCTGGTCGGTTCCGGTTGTGAAGGATGTGGGCGTCTCCCTCATACTCCGGGCATGAAGGGAAAAGAAAGGAACAGGTAAGTCCTTCTGTGGAACTGGGCTATTTATTGTGCTCGTGAGGGAAAAGGCAGCAAGCAGGGTAAGTCCGTGAGGGGGTGGTCAGTGGTGGGGTTCAGGGTTCCTGGTGTCCATAAAGTGCCTGGTTCCCTTCCTTCCCCTTCCCTTGTGCCTCACTCACCCTCCCCGTCCTTCCTCCCGCCTCCCTGGTGACTTTCCCGGTGCCCCTGAGTCCCCGTAACCCTCCTGCCCCTAGGAGGGACCGTACCTTGTTAAGCCACAACCCTCCGGGATCGTGGCAGCATTCACGTGTCTCCGGCGTCTCTCTTTCCGCCGCTTCCCGCGTTTCTGTACACCTTCTGTGCTCCAACTCCTGCTTCCTCGATGGGGCTGCTAGTGACTCTGTTTTCTCGGTCGGCGTTCTCTCCTGCTCGCTCTGTTCCTCCGTCGCGTCCTTCCCCTTCGCCGGATCATTGTCCTTCTTTTGTATTGCTCCCAGAAGTCGTCGAAGCTGTTCCGGCGTGGCGTCCCCTCGTTGCCAGGGGAACGCAACGTCGTCTCCGGGGAGCATGCCGAGTAAAGACGGATTCAGGGTAAGTAAGACGCGGTCTCCGAGACCCATCTACAGTCCCCTACCCATGATCGGGACTGCTCGAGGACCGAGGAGGACGAAGGAGGGAACCGGGAGAGGTAGTCGGCTGGACCTTGTTGGGAACCAGGGATGTGGCGTACCTGGAACTTAAAGGGTTGGAGTTCTAGGAACCATCTCAAGATTCTGGAGTTAGAGTCTTTGTGAGAGGCAAGCCAGGTGAGAGGAGCATGGTCAGTAAATAAAACAAAGGACCTGCCCAAAAGATAATATTGCAAGGAGTCCACCGCCCATTTAATGGCGAGACAATCTTTTTCGATAGTTGGGTAATGGGTCTCTCGCGGAAACAGTTTTCTACTTAGAAAAACCACAGGGTGGTCGAATCCCTCTCCATCTGGCTGAGTGAGTACAGCTCCGAGACCGACGTCCGAAGCATCAGTATATAAGTGAAAACTGTTTGAAAAATCGGGTCATTTTAGTATCGGGTCTGTGGTAAGGGACTGTTTTAACCGTTCAAAACTACTCTGTTGGGAGTCGGTAAATGGAGCCAGTTTCGTGGGTCTTTGTTTGGTCAGGAGATCAGTCAGAGGGGCTGCAACGGTAGAATAATTGGGGATAAATCGGCGGTAGTATCCTACTAAGCCTAGGAATGATCGTAGGTCTTTCTTCGTTCTGGGTTTAGCTGCTTGAAGTATGGCCTCAACTTTGCTTTTCTGCGGTTGTAAAGTGGCACTTCCTATGATATAACCTAGATATGAGACTTCAGTGTTTCCTAGTAAACATTTCTTAGGGTTGGCAGTTAAACCGGCTTCAGTTAAGGCGGAGAAGATTGAATTTAGATTCAATAAGTGATCTTGCCAAGTTTCGCTAAAGATGACAATATCGTCCAGGTAGGCCGCGGTAAAGGTCTGGAAGGGTTTTAAGATTTGATCCATCAGGCGCTGAAAAGTCGCGGGAGCGCCGTGGAGACCAAAAGGCAAAACCGTGAATTGATAAAGGCCGGAGGAGGTTGAAAAGGCTGTCTTTTCTTTGGCATCGGGGTGGAGGGGTATCTGCCAATATCCCTTGGTTAAGTCAAGGGTGGATAAATAACGGGCCTTCCCTAATTTCTCTAAGATGTCATCCACTCTGGGGATAGGGTAGGTATCGAAAAGGGAGATCTCATTAAGTTTGCGAAAATCAAAACAAAACCTTATCGATCCGTCTGGTTTAGGAACCAACACTACTGGGGAATTCCAGGGACTGTTAGAGGGTTCAATAACCCCTAATGCTAACATAGTTTCGACTTCGGTTTCAATGATGGGTTTTCGTGCTTCAGGGATGAGATAAGGACGAAGACGCACTACATGTCCTACAGGTGTTTTAATTTGATGATATATCAATTAAGTTTTTCCCGGTATTTCTGAGAAGAAATGGGAATGTTGTTCGATCAGGGTGTTTAATTGGGTTCTTTCAGTTTCGGTTAGTTCCTTGTTAATATTGGGTTTCTCTTCTGGAGGTGTTGTTCTTAAAGGGTATAGATCTAGTTCTCGTTCTTCGGTAGAAGAGACTAAACAACCGGCATCAGTTTGCTCTTCAGTCTCTTCTGAAGGTCTCCATTGTTTTAATAGATTTATATGATAAATTTGGGTTTTCCTCGGGCCGGTGTTTATTTCTAATAGGTAAGTAACAGGAGAGACTGCTCTAATAACCCTATAGGGTCCTTGCCATTTAGCAATCAGTTTATGTTCAGATGTAGGTCGCATGATGAGGACCTGGTCATTGGGGAGAAAAGAACGTATTTTGCTTCCCTTGTCATAGTATGATTTTTGTTGTTTTTGAGCCGTGACTAAATGACTATGGACATCTTCCCAGAGGGTCTGCAACTGACTTTTGAGTTGGTGGATATAGTCAATCAGGGGTTTCCCTTCTTCCTGTTCTTCCTCTCACATCTCAGCGGCCATATCTAGGAGACAACGAGGCTGTCTCCCGAAAACTAATTCAAAGGGACTGTGTCCCGTGGAAGACTGTTCGTGGGTTCGTATGGCATATAGGACCAAGGGAAGTTTCTGATCCCAGTTGCGACCGGATTCGTCCACGGTTTTCCTCAACAGTGTCTTTATAGTACGGTTATATCGTTCTACCAGCCTGTCTGTCTGGGGGTGATAGACCGAGGTCCGTAGTTGGGTGATCCCTAATATCTGACATATCTGTTTCATGAGTTTTGACATAAAGGGTGTACCTTGATCTGTCAGTATTTCATGGGGAAAACCTATTCGGGAGAATACTGTTATCATGGCTTGTGCTATTGTTTTGCTGGTCATGCTGGAGAGGGGTATGGCTTCGGGGTATCTAGTCGCATAGTCAACTATGACTAAAATGTAAGTATGTCCTTTAGAAGAGGGAAGCAGGGGTCCTACCAGATCCATACCCATCCGTTTAAAAGGGATATCAATGATGGGTAAAGGGTATAGTGGTGCTTTCCTGGGCATTCCGGGTTCAGTTAATTGGCATCTAGGACACTGGGAACAGTATCTGCGTATCTGAGCATACACTCCGGGCCAATAGAATTTTCGCATCAGATATTCTTCAGTTTTTTCCCGACCATAATGACCTCCCCGGGTTGATTATGGGCTAAAAACAGTACTTGGGTTCGAAATGGTTCAGGGACTACTAATTGCTGCTTGGTTTCTCCCTTAACAGTTATAGTTATTCGATATAGGAGGTTTTTCTTGATAAGAAAATAAGGACCCACCTCATTGGTGATCTCTGTTTTGGCCGAGCTCCAGGCGTGGGAAAGGGTAGGATCTTCTCTCTGGCTGGTTTGGAAGGAGATGGGCCTGCTGCTAATTTCCGCTACTGGTTTAGGAACTTCCTTCGTCTTTCTGGTTTCCTGATATTGTCTTCTCTCAAGTCTTTTCTCCTTTCGTGTGAGTTTCTTTCGGTGGGGTGGTACTTCTATGGTGGAATCGAAAAAAGGGGCTTCGGTCCACCACTCGGGAGTTATAGTGGCTCTGCGGACTTGATCTAATAGGTCATAGAATCAAGTATAATCAGTCCCTATAATGCAGTCCTCGATTAATCGATCCATCACCCCTATCGAGACCATATCCTGAAAGGGACCCCATTCAATTTTAACCGTTGTGAGGGGATCCTATACAGCAGATGGAGACCCAGCGGTCAGTACCCGAAGTATCAAAAGGGATTAGCCACTTTCGGATTACAGATTGACTGCATCCTGAATCAATTAATGCCGAAATAACCTGTCCATTTATGGTGACCATGTATCTAAATTTCTCATTCCCTTTTCCTGTACATAGAACTCTACGTCGCGTGACCCCGATTTCCATGGGTTCTGGTCCTTCAGCTTTCCTTGTACATACTCTTGCAATATGGCCCCACTCTCCACAGTGGAAACATTGTGGGGACTGCATAGGGTGATGTTCAACGGGTTTAGGGAACCGTGCTTTTTCTGGGAAATACCTGGGAACTGGTTTTGATGGAGGGATGGGAGGTTTTTGGAAAGGTCTCGGAGACAAGGGCTTAATTTCTGAAGAGCGATGGAAAGCACAAGCCAAATCAATAGCAACCTCAGTGTCCACCTTTGGATGTTGTCAGATCCAGTTCTTAGTACTAGGGGGTAGGGAATCTAAGTACTGTTCTAAAATAATTGTCTTAATGACATCCTCCCGGGTTGTCCCTATGGGTCCCAACCATTTTAGGGCCAAGTCTTTCACCCGAAAGTAGAAGGAGCGAGGGTCTTCGTTCGTACTCCATTTTATTTTTCTAAATTTTAAACGATAATATTCCGTATCATGTCCAACTCGTCCCAGGATACTTTTTTTTATATCTTTGTAGGGGGTAGTACCGTCAGGGTTGGCGGATTGGTATGCGGTCTGTAGAAATCCAGTAAGCAGGGGTGCCACATACTGACCCCAGCGGTCCTCTGGCCATTGAGCAGACGAGGCTACCCTCTCAAAATTAGTAAAGAACAAGTCTGGGTCTTCCCCCTCTTGGTACTTTTGTAGGACCGAACTGGGAACGTTTGGATGTACCTTACTGGTTGCTATTGTATCTGTTAACTTTTGTAATGCGGTCTCATGCACTAGTTGGTTATTGGCTAAGATTGTAGCCTGACTTTTTAAGGCCGATTGTAAGGCCTCCCGGTCTTCCTTGGCCTCTCTTTGGTGCGCTTCCCACACCAACTGTAGATGTCTTTGTCCTTCTGCAAGTTGCTTAATCATATCCTCGAGGGATGGGGATTCACTCATGGTAAACCACGCTCGTAAGCCCACCTGGGAACTATATCCCACTTCTGACACCACTGTGGTAGGCTGCCTTACGAGCAGGTCAAGTAGAGTCAGAGAAGGGGTATTTGCTTTTTGTGTTTGAAGTCTTTATTCTCTGTTTTATTCACAGGATATTCTCTTATTCACTGTTTTTAAATATTTGGTAAGCCTTGTGTTTTCTGCTCTTCTCAATTTCTTTCCTTTTATTTTTTCTTAGGTTTCTTCTCCCTCTGGTCGGTTCCGGTTGTGAAGGATGTGGGCGTCTCCCTCGTACTTCGGGCATGAAGGGAAAAGAAAGGAACAGGTAAGTCCTTCTGTGGAACTGGGCTATTTATTGTGCTCGTGAGGGAAAAGGCAGCAAGCAGGGTAAGTCCGTGAGGGGGTGGTCAGTGGTGGGGTTCAGGGTTCCTGGTGTCCATAAAGTGCCTGGTTCCCTTCCTTCCCCTTCCCTTGTGCCTCACTCACCCTCCCCGTCCTTCCTCCCGCCTCCCTGGTGCCTTTCCCGGTGCCCCTGAGTCCCCGTAACCCTCCTGCCCCTAGGAGGGACCGTACCTTGTTAAGCCACGACCCTCCGGGGTCGTGGCGGCATTCGTGTGTCTCCGGCGTCTCTCTTTCCGCCGCTTCCCGCGTTTCTGTACACCTTCTGTGCTCCAACTCCTGCTTCCTCAATGGGGCTGCTAGTGACTCTGTTTTCTCGGTCGGCGTTCTCTCCTGCTCGCTCTGTTCCTCCGTCGCGTCCTTCCCCTTCGCCGGATCGTTGTCCTTCTTTTGTATTGCTCCCGGAACCCGGAAGTCGTCGAAGCTGTTCCGGCGTGGCGTCCCCTCGTTGCCAGGGGAACGCAACGTCGTCTCCGGGGAGCCTGCCGAGTAATGGCAGATTCGGGGTAAGTAAGACGCGGTCTCCGAGACCCGTCTACAGAACTTCCTGGTTCCAGGAAACCTGGAGGAAGGAACCACAAACCATTCCTGGTTTTGCAACAACGTATACCCCTGCAAAAAAGAAAAACTTGTTTGGAAGACACATGGGTGGTCTCACAACCTATGTCAATCTAGAACGAGCTGTGAAATTAGTCCAGTGGAGGAAATCAACCAGTGAGGTTCATGTTATAACCACATATGGTTTTGCCTTGATTAAAAAAGTAATACCAATTCCAATCATACACTTATACATAAATCCCAACTGAGAAATTAAACAGACAAAGCTTAAGTCAATCCTGTCCACATCAAAGGAATATGTATATGAGTACCCGGAACATGAACTTTTAATTGCAGGAGATTTCAATATTCGACAACTTGGGCAGGGTACGAGTCTCCCTGGAGATTTCTTAAGATCCACTCTAGAGACCTTTTTCACAGAACACCAACTGAGATCATCACATGTTAAGACCACGAGGCAGGGCCCATCTATTCCAACATTTAAAAATATCTCTACATTGGATTATATATTCCTGAGTCCGGTTTTATGGCATAGATGTCTAAACTACGAGGTGACCCAAAGACCTGAGAGTAATCACATCCCTGTTACAATAGAAATAACCCTGGATGGAACAAGTCTGCCGTCCAACATAGCCAGTTGCCTGCAACTCGTGGCTAGCCTATGTCCATTCACAAAGAGAATCAAATGGAGTGAGAAGGATAAGGTAAAATACTAGCTTTGGAAGAAGGCCTTTGGATTAACGACCTTAGAAGGAGAGATTAGTAATATTGGTAAACAGTGGGCACTTATGATAAAGAACTTCCATTCCTCATTAAGCTTCCCAGCTCATCAAGGGCACACAGACAACAGACAAAAGGCATGGGTGTCCAACACAACAAGGGAATATTGTCAGAGTAAGCGAAAGTGCAGACAGCTAGAAAAAAGATTCAGAAGGAACAAATCCTCTGCAGTAGAAATTCTCAGGAGAAAGGCGAGGAAAGATCTTAAGGGAAAGGTATGGAAATTGAAGCAGAAGGAGATTGAAGAATGCTGTATCCACCTACGAGATTTGTTGCCCCCTAACAAAAGTACAGAGTTTTGGGATTATATAAATACCCTAGAACATGGGCCAGCAAGTAAGGCTAACTCAGTAGCAGCCAGTGTCTGGGAAAAACATGTGGGCTCCCTTTATGTGGACCCAGGATGTATTGAAACTCAGGGCATCATGGGAATGCAATTCGATCGCGAAGGCCTAGAAAATACTACATTAATGGTCACAGCCGAATCGATTAAAATGATCTTACAGCAGTATTAGGCGGGATGGAGCTCCAGGCACAAACGGACTACCGGGGAGCATATTTAAGGACGACCAAGATTTCTGGGCCACCCCTTTGACCACTCTTTTCAACAACTGCCTACGCCAATCAGGCGTTCCAGGAGTCTGGAAAGGCTCATTATTGCATCCCATTTCTAAAAAGGGTGATTCTACTCTCCAGTGAAATTATTGATTAATAGATCTATTGGACGTGGACGGCAAGGCCTATGCATGGGTCCTGCTTTGAGAACTGGAACAATGGATTACATAAAATAATATACCAATGTACCAAATAGGATTTATGCCATGCTCATCCACACTAGATAATGTGCTGGCTCTTGTATATCTAGGATGGCAAACCTTGAAATCAGCTGCTCAATCTCTCTTTGCATGCTTTATCGACTACAGTGTGGTTTTTGATGGCGTAGGACGCCACATACTCTGGAAGAAGTTGGCCTCATGGGGGATACTAGGGAATATATTGGAGGCAATAATGGCACTCTACTCTGACACATGGGTGAGAGTAAAGATCTCGAACACGCATGTGACAAAAATAATATATACTAATAAAGGCCTAAAACAAGGTTGTGTCATTGCTCCCACCCTTTTCAATCTCTATACGGCCGACCTTGGTAAGGACCTACTCAGAGGAAATACATTTCCCGCAAAACTGGGAAAGATGGTGCTTCCTATAATCCAATATGCGGATGATCTAGTCCTGCTTGCCCGGACCCAATTAGGCTTGAAAAAGGGCCTGGTCATCCTGCATGATTACAATAAAAAACGCACTGCAGGTTAATGCTGCGAAAACCAAGGTTTTGGTGTTTGGACGCCAGTCGCAGAAATATCTAAGAGCATGGAAGCTTGGTGCTTTACGAATAGATACGGAAGAAAAAAAACAGTACCTTGGAGTGTGGCTATCTAATGCTGGTAAAATAGAACACCAGGCAACAGCACTAAGAACGAAGGCAGAGAGAACCACCTATGCTTTAGCTAACCTCTATTTTCGGCTCCAAGCACCTACATCCGAATAAATTAGGAGAGTTATAAAAGCAAAAGTTCTACCCACTATCACTTATGGCCATTTAGCATACCCAGGCAGGATAACAAAAACTCTGAAGAAATGTCAAATGAGAGCATACCAAAGGATCTTTCAAATCCCTAAATCCACCAGACATGCAGGGATACGTTTAGAATTTAACATAACAAGTATGGAAAATAAATTGCAAAATGGACATAATTAAGTTATTTCATGGGATCTCCAGGGCCAATATTGACTGCTTGAGGAGCTCGCTGAAAGTAGACTTCAAAGACGTTTCTAGCAGCTGGGCCATCTATCTCAGGCATGCAGAGTTGTTGTTTTTTTATCTAGTTCCCACATACTCATCAGATCCCCTAACGTCGAAGGCCCTCCTGTAAAAGATATTGAAAGATCATGGCACGCAAATCTCCAGAGAAAAGGATATTGCCATAATCAGGGAAATCAGGGGAGCAGAGGGTTTAGCTGAGTCGTACAGTGTCGCTAACCTCCAGCCATATATGAAAGCAGCCCTGGGAGCTCGAACTTTTCAAAGCATTTTACATATGCGACCCCTAACATTACCGGCTTGGGAACTTAGATACAGTTGGAAATCAATGTTGCAGCACTCCCAGGAATGTATTTTATGCAATTATCACACCAAATTCATTTGTCACTTAATATGCTGCTGCCCAGGTTTGGCCTCAGAGAGACATGGACTTTTAAAACCTCTTTTTCTGAAATATGGCCAAAGGACATTCAAACATAAATGATAAAATCAGACGTATTATCAACTCACAATGGCATAGTCTTAATGTGAGGTCAGACTAGGAACCATTAGAAAAAACAATTTTTGTTTTAAAAAAAAACAGTAACCTGAAAATTTTTACAGTCAGGTCAGAAATGAATATCTGCAAGGAGCCTATACAAAAGTCCATCGTAGGCTTGGAACCTATTACTGGCAATCATAAGTGTTGAGCCTGCATTGCGTGTAAGGGAGCTATAGTTTCAAATAGGATTATGTGTAACAACAAGTCGATTGAGCTGAAAACAATGTCTAATTGTAGATCAAAGAATGCGATCTATTTGATTCTCTGCCCATGTAACATAGGGTGTGTTGGTGAAACATCGAGAGAGTTTAGAACAAGGTATTATGAACACAGATTGTCTTTGAAGACTCACAGATATAGTGCTCCTCTAGTCGCTCATTGGATGGAACATGATCATAAAGAGGATGACATTAGATGGACCATTTTGGAGAAGATTGTGCACAAAAGTGGCTTTGATACGGAGAGAGTGAGGAAGAAGCGTGGAGTTTTGGGGATTTTTTATTTGGATACATTTCGTAGAGGTTTGAATGAGGAAATTCCCTGGAAGAATACCTTAGAAGAGGGTTTGATTCTTACCATCACACCTAGAGAGTGTGTCTATCGTTAACATTGCTTTGGGATTTTTCCCTGTTGGTCGTTCTAAGAGCGATAAAGTGAGTATTTTTAACCTTTTTTAGGTTTTGAAGTTATCCTTATGATTTTTTCTTATCATCATTTAATCTATGATGAACTATGTTGCTCCCAGTATGGGTAGAGGATTTACTCCTTTCCAATATGGCCGACACATTTTGTTTCGTATTTGCCAGCCGGTACTCTGAAGACTCCTTTTTCTATGTCCTTTTTCCATTTGCAGCTCTGTTGTAGCGGGTATTAGAAGATTGTGATAGTGAATACTTGTGCACATTGGATTGCCTTCAGTTATAGTAGAGATTCAATATCCTTTTCTTCTCAAGGTGTGTACTGTAACTCAGTTATATAGGACTCACCTTTCCATTACATCTAGAGAGAGTGTGTCCATCTTTAATATTGCCTTTGGCTTTTTTAAGAGCAATGAAGTGAGTATTTCTATCCTTTTTGAGGCCTTGAAGTTATCCTTATGATTTTGTTCTATCATCATTTGATCTGTGATGACCGATGTTGCTCCCAGTATGGGGAGAAGTTTCACTCCTTTCTAATATGGCTGACAAGGTTTCTGGTGTTTGCCAGCCTGTACTCTGAATAGTCCTTCTTCTATTCCTATTTTCACTTACAGCGTTGTTGTAGCAGGTACAAGAAGGTCAGGATAATGAATATTCACGTTTTCCTCAATGGATTGCCTTCGGTTATAGGAGAGATTCGATATCCTTTTCTTCACAAGATGAGTACTATAATCTAGAAAGTTAGTTTGGTGAACGTTTTTGTTGTAAAATTCAGGCACACTATGATGTGCTGCACCAAACGGTTTTAGCAAGACGTTTTACTGTCATGTGTTTTTTTAGCCCATCGGTTTGCTAGGGCTGTATTTTACATCAGGATGCTAGCGTGTTAATCATTTTATCAATTGCCTGTGATCTTCATTGAAAGTACACACGATTTTGATGCAACACCGGTGTTTTGTCGTATCTGCTAGTTCTTAGGGTAATTACAAATCGAAGTTGGTAAAGTTTCTCAGGATTAACATAATGGAAAGATGGACCTTGATTAGTTTCATTTTGGTTATTTACCCGTTTGTTAGCTTCGATGTAGCTGACATTTATTCAATCTTGTTATAGTGTAATAGACAAGGAGAACTTAGACAAATTTTTGTAAGGCAAAATCCTACCAGGTACAGTAACTGGTTAGTAATCTATGTTGTTATATGGGAGAGGAGTTCTTACACTTGGTGATTTGTATATATCTTGGTGTTTGTGTTTCTTTCCTTTTTGTGGTGATGGTGCACATGCCTGTTTCTGGTTTCTGGGTCATTTGTTTTTGGTAACTGTTATCGATTTCACCGGAAAGCATTTATTAGTTAAAAAATTATTTTTCTCTTTCCTTTTTGATTTCTCTTTTCTATTATTTTTTTTAGGTGTGTGAAGGTAAAGATAACCCACATCCATTCATTGATCAAACCTCTTTAGGTGAGTATTAGAAGAGTTTGAATAAATTATTTAGTTTTACTCACAACACAGTTGTTACATAGATATTCATATTAATAAATGATACATTCTTTTTTTGATGTAGATGAACCATTGTGTCTTCATGCTTTGTTATACGTGCCCTGATGAAGGTGGCTGTGTGACGATAAGTATATGTGAAAGTCTAAATCCACCTAAACGCGTGTTGGCAATGGAGTACCAAAGTTGGCAACAGAGTATTTAGGCAATGGAGTATTAAAGTTGGCAACTGAGTATCTAAGTTGCACATATCCAAAGATGGACCATGATACTTGGACCACTTGAAGGATTTGACAGCGTTTTTGTCGATGTGCTGTCCTCATGAACTAAAAATCACTGGATTGTGAAAAAGCCTTATAATAAGCCTTGTATGGAGGACTTGTGACATACAGAGACATAGGTGGATAATAGATACAAACTTGCCATTTATAAAGAGAAATATATTGAGAAAGAAATCCTTCTTTTTGTGATGCATTTGCTTATATTGATTAGTTCATTCTATATAATGCATTATGTTTGTTTGATTGTTGTCAGTATCAGTCTGTGTTGTGTTGGTGTTATATGTTTTTTGTGGTATGTTTATTTGTCATGTTATAATTAGGATTAGATGGTTAGGTTTTTGATTTTCATAATGGTAGTTGTTTTATGAGCAATCTGTTATTCTGTAATAAATACAATTTTTCATTGCTGTTTTGTACTTGTTTCCCTGTTTTTCTCTCATTATTAGTTCAAGGGACCCCTTTTTGCTTGTTTTTCCAAGAAGCTGCTAAATACATACTGCAGAGATTCCCATGGAGCTGGCCTGTTTTGGGAAAGTCTTCATTATTATGGGGAAAAACATACTGCTAGTACATGCCCATCAACTTACAGAAATTAAAAAGGGGGAGGCAGCATCCAAAATAACGTTGTTAACTAAGTGTTTGACACACCGCCCTAAAAGCTGACTATGAGTAGTTTCAAAGAGGGCAATTGCACATCACATCTGCACTTACTTATGAGATCTAACAAAGACCCTGAAAATTAGCATTACTACACATTGCTACAGGGGGGAGGAGCTGATGGTGGTGATTTTTGCATTCAGGGTACCTGTATCTCTGTTTTAAAGTCTTTTAGCAAACTTTTATACACAGCTACAGGTTTGTTTTATTTCACATTTTCGGTATACTTACTATACTCCTTTTGGATAATAACTGTATTTGTAATCTATAACAATCATGTTTATTTATGCTGTGCTTGCCTGTATACTCCATACATATAGCGGCTTCTATTACATAATCCCCTCTAATATGCTCTTGTAAGGGCATCGTGATTCTACAATCTTAATAGGAGCAGGCACTCTATTTTAGGTAATGAGTTACTAAAATGTATCGCAAGACGTTGGCATGTTACATTTTAAAGATGATCTTCATGCCATTTACTATTTTGTAACAACAACCAAGTCCTGTGATTTAAGTCTACTCTAGTCTAAGAGAACTTTAGGTAATGCATGACAATAGATGTTGCGAAGAATATAGTGTTTTATTATGAAGTGCAATTCTAATTTGCTCGTAGTTTTAATGCATTTTCGTCTATTGTGCTTTTGCAAAGGTTTTAAATAATCATGCAAGTAAAGATTATTCATTCATTACTCCCTTCTCAAGACCTTGATTAATTGACCAATAAATGCAGCCAAATAATAGAACCATAGGTTTGGTAGGGTGAGACCTCCTCTTTCTCAACACATCTGGAGAAGCTGTAGACTCAGTCTTGGCTTTTTATAGCCCTAGATAAATTTTTGCCAGGAGGCCTCAATCTGACAAAAAAAACCTTTCATAAAATAGAGCGGTATACATCTGAACAGATATAAATAACGGAGCAGTACAGTCATTTTGATAAGGTTACGCCTTCCAAATAGCCTGAGATGTAATCTGTTCCACTTATTAAAGGTCTCTAACATCCTCATAAAAGTTTGACCATAGTTGTACTCGATTATCTCTTCCATCTTCATCGACAGTTCTACTCTTAAATATCTTGCCAAGCTGAACCAACGCCAGTCCGGGGGGATAAATATTTTGTGGGGACCTGTGACTTTTCCAGATTAAGGCCCTCCTTATGAACTTGGCGGCAATCACCGCCGACCGCCGTGGCAATGGTGAATAGAAAACCGCCAGTGGTGGAAGACTGGACTCTGCCGAATTATGATCCAAAAAGTAAAACCTCCAAAAATCCTACAACCTCCACCCGTGTTAGGGCCCACAACGGCAGAAAGGCAGTACACCCCACCCCACCACCGTCATGCAGACAAATCCTCTGCCCACCAAATAATGAAGCACAAATCAATGTGGCGGATAGTGCATGCCGAACGACTACTGGCGGTATGGACCGCCACAGCCAGCAATGGGACCCACCAGCATCGAATGCACACATTGGCAACTTTGAAACCCACACACCTGACACACAACCACACAATAAAACACACTCATACACACCCCACAATCCTTTGCATAGCCAATAGCACAACTGAGATTGACAAAACAACACACATACACTGAACACAACATAACACAAGTCACACACACAAATACAATCCCAAAAAACACATAGAAACCCCAAACAACTTTATAAGCCACACACAGAACCACACAACAGCACCCTCACCAATACACCCACAAGACACAACACCCACCATGGCACCCCCAAAGCACCCCGCTTCACAGATAGGGAACTAAGGACCATTGTGGGTGAAATACTCAGGCTTGAGCCACAACTATTCGGGGCACAGGTGCAGCAGACACCCGTGGCCAGGAAGATGGAGCTATGGCAGACGATTGTCAATAAGGTCAATGCAGTGGGAAACCATCCACTCACAACGGATGACATCTGGAAGAGATGGAACGACCTGCGCAGGACGGTTCGGTCAATGGCATCCAGGTGCAACATCGCCGTACAAAAGACTGGTGGAGGTCCCCCACCTACACCCCCGATTACACTGACTGGGAGGAGAAGGTCCTGGCTATCCTGCACGCGGAGGGCCTCACTGGAGGACTGGACTTGGGTAAGTTAACACAATACCTTAACTGTCTCCCCACCTATAATGCGTGCATCACCTCACCCCTCTCACTACCACCAGGACCCCATCCCCAGCCGGTCCACAACACCCACATCCAACTACCCTGCATGCCCACAATCCCACAAACAGACCTCCATCCTGCCCCCTGTGCACTGTCACCTACCCCTGCATGGATTCCCAGCGTCACTACAGCACCTACGATGCACCTCCACCCCCCACATAAAATGCAAAGATATGTACACAAAGGGACCTTGCATGGTAATATAAGCACAAAATAGGGCAGTGCTGTGCATCAATTGCCGAAAAAGTACCTGACATCCACATGTCCATTCCCACCCACAGGCACCGCCACCCATGCCACCCGGACGGAAACACGGAGGTGTGCCAGCGCCCCACACGGAGACAGAGGCCCCACTCAGGAGAGTGGAGAGGGATGTATGGAAATTGAGGAATACCCTGGCCCACGACACAGTCCTGGACTATCACCCTCCAGCAGCCCCACCCAGGATACCACTGACAGCCCTACCACCCAGCCACCATCATCAGCTCAAGCCAAACGAACCCACCTCAGTGTCTCCCGGCCACAGACTGGCGGCCCACATGTACAGAGGCCACAGTTTCCACCCACCAACAGGAAGGATGATGAAGGGCCCAGTGCAAGTGGGGCTACCAGACCTGTGCAGGGGACACAGGCACAGGGGGCTAGGGCCAGTGGGAGGACATCAGTGGCCCAGGGGAGTAGCCAAAGGATGGATGCAGCAGCCCAGGAGGTGATATCTGACATCTGGGGAGATAGCATCATACCCAGGACATGATGGGCCAGATCCTGGCCACCCTGGAGCAGAATCAGAGGATGCAGATAGCACACCACCAGGAGGCCATGGAGCAATGGAAACAGCTCAATGCCACCATTGCAGGGGTCCTGCAGCACCAGTACCGCAGCCAGTCTCAAACCTCCACCCACCTGCAAGCCCCTACCACTAGCCAAAACAGTGCCCTGCCATCTACATCTGCAGCAGCTACTGGACTGGTGGCACTGCCAGAGGACACCCAGGAAACCAACACCCCTACCCCTACACCCCAGCTCCAGTCACGCAAACGTGCCCTCAGACCCAGACATGCCACAGAAACACCAGCCAAGACCATGCCCACTGCTAGAAAGTGACTCTGCTCTGAACTGTCACCCTTGTGTGCCACTGTGCTCCCTTGTTGACTTGCCACTGCCATCACACCATCTACCAATGGCCACATGGAACAAAACCCAGTGCTACCAACAGCTGACCATATGTACCTGAGTATGGATATGCACCATGTGCCTACTCCCTATCACTGTTCCAAGAAATATGTATATTTTGTCACTTAATAAATACACCTACGCACTCAAATTGTATGTCCCTCGTCAATATGAGATATCAATTGTGAGTGAGTATGCATTAGCCAGTCAATTTTATAATCATACCTTTATTGCAGGAGGGGATCCAATGCACTGTAGTGTCTGAAGTATGTCACACTGTACCTACTATTGGGTTACCTGGCACATGCCACTTAAGTCATCAGTTAACAGTGTCAATGACTATAGACACCACATTACCAATTACATGAGTCAGACTGAAACTATGCAGTGAAGACATCAGCATCATTGAACAGTACCTCATAATCTGTGGAAGTATAGGCGGATCAGCTGGTTCCTGGAGTTGACCTCTTCCCCCTCTTCTTCCTCACCATCACTCTCATCCCCTCTGTGGGGTTGCTGGGCTAGTTGGACAGCACCCTCCTCTTCCAGAAGGGGGTAGCTTGTCTCACAGCCAAGTTGTGCAGCATGCTGCAGGCCACCACTATCTTACACACCTTGTCAGGGACACAGTACAGGGATCCCCAAGAGAGATGGAGGCAATGAAATCTAGCCTTCAGGAGATATATAGTGCGCTCAATCACCCTCCTAGTACGTCCATGGGCCTCATTATAGTTCCTCTCAGCATCTGTCTTGGGATTCCTCACAGGTGTCAGGAGCCATTGCAAGTTAGGGTAGCCAGATTCACCTGCAAAAGCAGGTGAAACAGGACCTTAAGAAACTGACTTTACATGCATATTGTCTGGCTGTCAGCTATGTACAGATCCAGTGTCATACACACTCACCTATGAGCCATCCTCTGTCTCCTTGTAGTTGTCCCATCAAATGTGGTACACTGCTGTTTCTCAGGACAAAGGAATCATGGACTGAGACTGGGAACCTGGCATTGACATGTGAACTGTACTGGTCAGCAGTACATGCCAATTGTATATTCATGGAGTGATAGTTCTTTCGATTCCTGTACACCTGTTCATTCACTCTTGGGGTATGAGAGCTCTGTGCGTTCCAACAATGGCACCAATCACATGTGGGATGTTAGCAAAGGCATACAATCTAGATTTGATGGCAGGAAGTTCAGCCCTTTGGGGAAACTGGACACATGTTTGCAGGTGTTGGACAAATGCATCCAGGAATTTTGACAGGATGAGGCTGAACATTGGCTGTGAAACCCCTGCACACATGCCCACTGTCACCTGAAATGAGCCTGTAGCCTAAAAATGGAGTACAGGTAGCACTTGCACAGTTGTAGAGATGGCACGCTGAATCTGATTAGCCGGTTTCAGTGCAGGATCCATTAAGGCACAGAGGTCATGGACTCTAGCTCTATTGAGTATGTAGGTGACAATGATGTGACGTTCCTCCATAGTTTCCAAATCAACCAAAGGTCTGTAAACAGATGGGGCCCTCCCTCGCCACATGGGTCTGTACCTATGGTGGAGGAAAGAACACATATTGAGTGTAAACATACACCTGCATCACATGATGTCAATGTATCTATGTGAGTGCAACACAACACGTAAGCAACACACACAGATGCAAAGTATGAAGTACACCGTCAGGCATATATTTGCTGAGTCAACTCTGTTATAATGGCATCCTAGTGTGGACACAATTCCAATGATGGGTGCATGTCAGGATCCTAAACTCATGTCAGAAAGCGACTAAGGTCGGAGATTTTAAGGCCCTGGATGAGGCCCCGGGCAAGGCTATGGTGACGTGCTGCTAGCAAAATGGAGGCCTCCTGCCATCCAGGTATGAGGGAGTGGAAGTGACTTCATTCCGCTGGCGTTAGTTGTCATGGCGGTGTTCACCCCATCATTGGATTACATGGGTGTCAATGGGCAACCTGGGTCAATCATGATCGCCGCTGGCAGAGACGGAGCAGTCCGCCGCGGTACCTATGCTATGTTGTCAGACCCTTGACACATGACTCCTGATTCCTGTGCAGGGTAGTACTCCACTGCATGTGCTGTTGAGTCCTGACTCTGGTCCCTGAGATGGCGTGGGTCACAGGGGAAGGGGAACAGGCCCCGGCCTTCACCGCGGCGGAGCTGGAGAAGCTGGTGGATGGGGTCCTACCCCTGTATGCCAAGTTGTATGGGCGACCAGAGGAACAGGTAAGTTGGCATCTGTCATCCTTAGATGTGTGTGACTGTGGCGGATGCATGTATGCATGTGGGTTTGATTTGTGGCTGCCCAGCCGTAGACTGTCTGGCATGTACTGTATGTGAGTTGATAACCTGCCTTTCAACAATGGCCATTCCATAGGGAACGACATGTCATCTGTATTCGATGCACACATACTGGCATCTGTTTCTTTGCTCAGTGTGTCCCATGCAGGTCTGCGCCCATCAAAAGAAAGGCCTGTGGCAAGCCATCGCCAAGGAGGTGCGGACCCAAGGGGACTACAACCGGTGGCGCACCCACTGCAGGAAGCAGTGGGAGGACCTGAGGCACTGGGCCAGGAAGACTGGAGAGCCCCAGCTGGGGAAGGCCTCCCAACGAGGAAGGGGTGCCTGTCGGACGATGACCCCCCCCTAATGGCCCGCATTCTGGAGGTGGCCTATCTGGATTTAGAAGGGCGCTTGAAGGCAGCACAGCAGCCACAAGGGGGTGAGTACCAACACTGTTGTTATACTGCTTTGATGTATGTATGTTGGTGCTGTGGTATGTATGCTTTCTAGTGCCAGGCACTTGGACAGGTGTGTTCCTGCAGTCCTGCCCCCTCACAGTCCCTGTAATGGTGTGAGGGCAAGTTTGGGCGGTCTCAATAGGCCCATGGGGGTCCCCTTTCTGTCATCTGTTATGCTTTGTGGCCTCATTGACTAGTAAGTGCATTGGCTGGACATGGTCTCCCATGGGTGTACTCCACACAGTTTATCAGGTCTGTGTTTCCTGTGGCTAATGTTGGGTATTCCCACCACCTCTGCCCCTTCCAGCACCCCACTCCCTCCACCGATCCCAAGCACACATACAGACAGCCATGCACACACGTCAACACACAAGAAGCACACAAGCACCACACTTCCCACCACAGGCAGGCACCCACCCAACATAACAAAGCACACACAACAACCTACACTTCCCCTAGTGTGTCATCTTCCCTGCCAACCTGTCTGTCACCTCACCATGCACACCCACATGTACTTCACCCTCAGTCACTGCTGCTGCCCCCATTCATAGTCACCACAACATCTGAAATCCAGACATGCACCCCAGACACCACACCTGCACTCACAACTACACTGACAAACACTTGCAGCACACTCAGCAGACCTGCAGACACCCAGACAACATCCATGCACACTGGCAGCCTGTCTTGTCCCACTGTGTCCACCCCCCCCACCTCCCAAAACACTCAAACATTTGCAGACATCCACACCACACACAAGCATACTTTACAAGCACCTGCATCCACGTCTGGCACATCTACACCTGGTACAAGCACTCCCTCAACCTCAAATCCCAGACCTGTCTCCAAATCCCACCCAACTGCCCCTAAGAAGCTTTTGCTCTCCTGTATTGACCTGTTCGAACCCACTGGCCCACCCCGTCTCGTCGCTATTCGGACCACAGGTGCAGCAGACATCCATTGCAAGGAAGATGGAGTTATGGCGGAGAATAGTGGACAGGGTCAACGCCGTGAGACAGCACCCAACAACCAGGGATGACATCAGGAAGAGGTGGAACCGCCTACGGGGGAAGGTGCGTTCCGTGGTATAAAGACACCAGATTGCTGTACAGAGGACTGGCGGTGGACCCCCACCTCCTCCCCCACAACTAACAACATGGGAGGAGCAAGTCTTGGCGATCATGCATCCTGAGGGCCTCGCAAGAGGACTGGATTCTGGTAAGTCAAATCTTAACTACCATATCCCCCCTACCTTACCTGCATGCCATCACAAACTCCTACCCCTACCCTCACCCCCATCACTCCAACACCTCACCTATACCCCACTAGCAAAACCCACCCATCCCAATACCAAGCCCTGCATGCACCAACAATGCATTGACACCCATCACGGACCTGCATGGACAGCCATCACCCTAGCATGCCCAATAGAGAGACTTACCCAGCCTACAAAATCACCACTCACACAAGGCCAAGCCAACAGGGAAATCACAATCATCCCGGGAAACACACCCATGAACAAGATGGAAAACGCAGATACATTAACAATGCATTTGCATCCCAACAGGATCCCTACCCAAAGTCCCTGGCGAGGAGGTGCCAGCTACATCCAGTCCCCCCCCCCAGAAGAGGCCCACAGTGATGACAGCAGCTCTGCTCGCATTGATCAGGATGAACAACCTGGCCCATGAGGTACCTCTGGACAATCGGTTACCCTGCCACAGTCCCAACCCACCACAGAGCCTCCCCCCTCCGGAAACACCAACACAGCACCCATCCAGCAGGCCCATGCCACTGTCCCCAGGACACGTCAATCAGCAGTGTGTCCACCACTACAAGGACCCCAGGCAACCCCACAAACCCAGGACGATCAGGGACCTGGGGTCAGTGGAGGGGGCACCCGGTTCAGGGGACAGAGGCACAGGACAACAGGGAAGCTGGGAGAACTGCCGTGTGACAAGGGAAGGACAGGCCCAGGGAACCCACTCTCCACAAGGCACTCTTCAACATCCTGGGAGCATACCGCCATTCCCAGGAGACCATGGGCCAGGTGTCATGACCACACAAACTTGCCAAGTCAAATCAAAGAAGTGCATGAGAAAAGCAAAGAGATATCCTCAGTGGAGACAGCAAAGCCCAAACTGGAAGAAGGTTTGCAGAGTAATCTTGCGCTTATTTCAAAGGAAGAATCAAGAAGAGAAGATCCAAGATGGCCGCTGTGAGTCCTGAAGGTTAGTTACAGTTCTAGTCTTGCAATCGGTTGGTTGCTAGGTTACGAGCTCTCCAGCTGGAAGCCTTGCACTTCAACTGAGGTCTGACAGGAATCAGCTGTGTGGCGAGAGAGCGCGCTTCAGAACAGAAACTCCTGTGAGGTAAAATTACATTTGAAGATTATATTACAGAAAACAGATAAATATTGTCAAGGTTTATTCAAAGAGTTTGAAAGTAGACCGTTCCCGTGGGAGTCGGCAAGGCTACAGAGTTAATGTATGAATTAACCTTATGTTTACAAGGTTCTTGTTTAAGATATTAAAGTCAAAGAAAAAACGAACTTTAAAAGAGCAAGTATTTACAAATGTCAAGGTGATAAACGAAGGCCAAGTTTAAAGGAGAAAAGAACTGTTAACAAATAAGCATTTACAAATTCAATGGTAATAAACCAAAATTAGAGTTTAAAAGAGAAACCAACTTAAATAAACAAGCATTTACAACTACAAGTTATCGACAGACGTCGAAGTGAGGAAGGAGAAACTAACTGTAATAAACAAGCATTTACAAATACAAGTTATCAACAAATGTCGAAGTAAGAAAGGAGAAACGAACTTTAATAAACAAGCATTTATAAATACAAGTACTGACAGAAGTCACAATAAGACAGGAGAAATTAAATAACATTAGCTGATTTGAAGAACGCATTATCACCAACTATATATATGTGGAACGAGTTGAGTTCTTAGGATTCATTTTGTCAACAGAAGGAGTTAGTATGGATCCTGCCAAGATAAAGACAGTGCAACATTGGCCTTCTCCTTGCAATGTCAAAGAGATCCAGAGTTTCTTGGGGTTCGCTAATTTTTATCAAAGATTCATATCCAATTTTTCTCAAACAGTTACACCCATTACTCGATTTTTGAAGAAAGGAGTGAAGTTTGAGTGGACAAAAGAAGCTGAAAATGCTTTTAATTTTTTTAAGAATTCCTTCGTCTCAGCTCCAATCTTGCTCCACCCCAATCCAGATGAGCCATATTATGTGGAGGCAGATGCTTCAGATGTTGCCATAGGAGGTATCCTTTCCCAGCGTCATAAAGATACAGGTCAATTACATCCAGTGGCCTATTTCTCTCGAAAATTAACACCACCAGAGATAACTTATTCAATTGCGGATAAGGAGCTATTGGCAGTCAAAGAAACTTTTAGTGAGTGGAGGCATTACATTTTGGGAGCTAAGCATAAAGTGACCGTTTACACGGACCACCGAAATTTACAGTTTTTAAAATCAGCTTGAACTCTTAACAGCTAGACAATTGCGTTGGTCCCTATATTTTGCAGGCTTTGATTTTGTTATCACTTTCAGACCAGGAAAAGTAAATGGGAAGGCAGATGCTCTATCTAGAATTGATACCGGTGCAGTTAAAGAGCCTCCAGAAAAAGAATTGATTATTCCACAAGAGAAGTTCATGTCTGCCATATTGTATGAAAATTTAACCAAAGAAATTCAAGAAAACTTAACATTCGAAGGAATGCTGAAGTGGTCCAAAGAAGGCCAAGGAAGAGAAATCAAAAAAGGTTTGCCATACTTTAAAGGTGCACTGTATGTTCCGACTGTGGAGCTGCAAGAAAAAATTGTTCAGGCTTATCATGACGATCAATTGGCTGGACACAAAGGAATTCAAAAGACTCAAAATCTAATACAACGAGAATTTTGGTGGCCAAAAATGAAAACTCAGATAAGACAATATGTGTCAACTTGTGACAAATGTCAAAGAGGGAAATCAAATAGAACAGCTTCACAAGGTCTGTTAAGACCTTTGCCCACTGCACCCCATGCCTGGCATACTGTTACTATGGATCTTATAGTGGACCTCCCTAGTAGCCAAGGTTTTAACACTATCCTAGTTTTTGTAGACACTTTCACTAAAATGGCGCATTTCATTCCTTTGAAAGAAATCCCTCGAGCCCCACAGGTTGCACAGTTGTTTACACAACACATAGTACGCGCCCATGGTATCCCAAAAATTCTAGTTTCAGACAGGGGGTCCCAATTTGTTTCTCGCTTTTGGAAGGCCTTTAGTAAAAGATTAGGAATTGATTCTCGTTACTCTACCAGTTACCATCCTGAAACCGATGGGCAAACAGAGAGAGTGAATCAAGAGTTAGAACAGTATTTAAGACTCAATTTATTCGATAAAGAGAAGGAATGGCCCGAGTTGATGTGGGCAGCTGAATTTGCTTACAATAATGCTGTTCATTCCACCACTGGGTTCACCCCCTTTTATCTGAACCATGGTAGACATCCTAATGTAATGTTGGGTAAAGAAGATGATTCAGTGCCTGCAGTAGAAGAGATGGTGAGGGAGTTGCAGACCACGTTAGTTAGGGCTAGAAAAAACATCATTCAAGCAAAAGACTCATATAAGACTCAGGCTGATAGAAAAAGAAGAGAGAGCCCCATTTATTCGAAAGGAGACAATGTTTGGTTATCCACTCGTCATTTACGTCTCAAAGGAAATCGCAAATTTCAGCCACGATTTATAGGCCCATTCAAAGTTGACAAGATGATCAATCCAGTGGCAGTTAAATTGCAGTTGCCAGCTCATCTAAAGATACATCCTGTTTTCCATGTCTCCTTGTTAAAGAACAGTCCTCCAAATTTACGTCAAAACTCCCCTCCAATTCCTATCCAGATTAGCTCTGCAGAAGAGTATGAGGTCAATCAAATCTTAGATTCCAAATCCGTAATGGGCAGCTTTATTATCTAATTGATTGGAAAGGTTATGGTCCAGAGGAACGATCCTGGGAGCCGTAAGAGTATGTACATGCTTCAAGATTAGTGAGAAACTTTCATAGAACCTACCCAAGCAAACCTAAATTGGAGAACTGTTCCTTGAGGGGGAGTACTGTCATGACCACACAAACTTGCCAAGTCAAATCAAAGAAGTGCATGAGAAAAGCAAAGATATATCCTCAGTGGAGACAGCAAAGCCCAAACTGGAAGAAGGTTTGCAGAGTAATCTTGCGCTTATTTCAAAAGAAGAATCAAGAAGAGAAGATCCAAGATGGCCGCTGTGAGTCCTGAAGGTTAGTTACAGTTCTAGTCTTGCAATCGGTTGGTTGCTAGGTTACGAGCTCTCCAGCTGGAAGCCATGCACTTCAACTGAGGTCTGACAGGAATCAGCTGTGTGGAGAGAGAGCGCGCTTCAGAACAGAAACTCCTGTGAGGTAAAATTACATTTGAAGATTATATTACAGAAAACAGATAAATATTGTCAAGGTTTATTCAAAGAGTTTGATAGTAGACCGTTCCCGTGGGAGTCGGCAAGGCTACAGAGTTAATGTATGAATTAACCTTATGTTTACAAGGTTCTTGTTTAAGATATTAAAGTCAAAGAAAAAACGAACTTTAAAAGAGCAAGTATTTACAAATGTCAAGGTGATAAACGAAGGCCAAGTTTAAAGGAGAAAAGAACTGTTAACAAATAAGCATTTACAAATTCAATGGTAATAAACCAAAATTAGAGTTTAAAAGAGAAACGAACTTAAATAAACAAGCATTTACAACTACAAGTTATCAACAGATGTCGAAGTAAGGAAGGAGAAACTAACTGTAATAAACAAGCATTTACAAATACAAGTTATCAACAAATGTCGAAGTAAGAAAGGAGAAACGAACTTTAATGAACAAGCATTTACAAATACAAGTACTGACAGAAGTCACAATAAGACAGGAGAAATTAAATAACATTAGCTAATTTGAAGAACACGTTATCACCAACTATATATATATATAAATATATATATAGCAACATAAAACCAATCTCTAACAAAGGTTGAGAAGTTCTTCCAGAATCAGTATAAGCATTTTTTTTTTTAAGAAGAGCTATCATTTATAGAGAGAAGCAAGACTACAGAGAACTCAGGGTGAGTGAAGAAATAATAGAATTAAAGAGAATTAAGTGTTGAGAGTAGAAAGTGAAAAACTGAAATTGTATGTCCCTAGTAATTGCGACTGTGACTCTTGCAGGTGCTGTATCCAATCTTAGATGTGAAGAGGCAGACTGAGTACTGGCGTTCATCATCTCTGTGGCAGTCTCTCTACCATCCCATTCCCCTTTCCCCCTCTGGGGTACTCAGCACGAAGGATTAATATTCGTTGTGAGTAGCTCGGGTCGGGACTGAGGAGTTATCTTCTGCTTCTGAGGAAATCGAATTGAAGTATCCTGACACCAGGTACTGGCCAAGTTGCAGGAGACCCAGAGGCTGCAGGAGGGACAGTACCTGGGGATCAGGGAGGACTCAACCAAAATCTACACCATCCTGGTCACCATTGCAGGGGTGCTGGCTGACATGGGCAAGGCCATGAGGGAGGCAGTGGCACAACAAAGGGCACCTGACACTAGCCAAACTGAGGAACAGCCTTCCACCTCCGCTGGCGCTAGTGGACAGGAGGCCCCTCCACAGGACCAACAGGCCACCAGCACCCCACCCCCTGCAGAAGGAGAACTACCCCGCAAACGGTCCCTGAGATCCAGGCAGAAGACAGAGAACATTGCTAAGACCCCCGCCAGGAAATAGGACTCTCCTGATAGTCACCTTTCTGTCCCACTCAGTTCCCCTGTCCACCTTGAACTGCCATTGCTCCCCTTCCTATGCCCCCTTGGACAATGCACCTGTGATACCAAGAGACTGGACTCTACCATGGACTTTCCTCCACCATCACCCCAGCCCATTGCACATACCCCTATGGTTATTAGCACCTAAATAAACACCCTTGAAACAAATACCAATCTGGAGTCAGTGTAATGAATCTCAAATGTATTAGTACAATATTTTCAAAGTATTGCAACATATATGTACAGTGAAATATACTACAGGATGACCTTTGGTGGGCAGCAGTACATATAGCAGGAGCCAGAATGGGGAACACAGATCTGAAAATAAGAGAATCCAAAGGGAACAGTCACTGGCCATAGACATAGGGTAAGAGGCTGGCATGTACAATGTCCAGCAGATTACTGAAATGTTAAGTGGAGTTACAGTCTCTTACCAGTGTGTCACTGGAAGTACTGCTGTATTATGTTTGTTCTGTTGTCAACATCTTCCTCTGCCTCCTGTTCATCACTGTCCACAGGCTCCACCACTGCCACAAAACCACCCCCAGGCTCATCCTCCTGCAGAAAAGGCATCTGGCGTCTCAATGCCACGTTGTGCAACATACAGCATGCCACAATGATCTGGCACACCTTCTTACAGGGATCCACCAGTAAGATAGAGGCACCAGAACCTGGCCTTCAGTAGGCTGAAGGTTCTCTCAATTATCCTCCTTGTACGCCCATGTGCCTCATTGTAACGTTCCTCTGCCTTTGTCCGGGGATTCCTCACTGTGGTCAGTATCCATGACAGGTTGGAGTAACCAGAGCCACCTGTAAATATTGAGGGACAACTGTTAGACGCACACTAACCCTTAGGGACAACCCCATACCCAGGCACCTACTTATATTGGGTGGGGACCTTGGGCTCACCTATTAGCCACACCCGGTGCCTCTGGAGTTGGCCTCTCACATATGGGATGCTGCTATTCCTCAAAATATAGGCGTCGTGCACAGAGACAGGATATTTGGCATTCACATGACAGATGTACTGGTCCGCCAAACACACCATCTGCACATTCATCGAGTGATAGCTTTTTCTAGTCCTGTAAACCTGTTCATTTCTCCGGGGAGGGGGGACAAATATCACATGTGTACCATCAATGGCACCTATAATGTTGGGGATATGTTCCAGGGCATAAAAGTCAGCTTTCACTGTGGCCAAATCATCCACCTGGGGGAACACGGTGTAGCTGCATCCCACATGGGCAGACAACACTCTGGTCAACACGTTGGAGAACATTGGCTGAGACATCCCTGATGCCATGGCTACTTTAGTTTGAAAGTAACCACTTGCCAGGAAATGGAACACCTACAGGACCTGCACTAGAGGGGGGATTCCTGTGCGCTGGCGGATAGCTGAAATCAGGTCTGGCTCCAATTGGGCACACAGTTCTTGGATTGTGGCACAATCAAGTCTGTATGTGATGATAATGTGTCTGTCCTCCATTGTCGACATTTCCACCAGGGGTCTGTACACCAGAGGATGCCGCCATCTCATAATCTGCCTCAGCGGTTGTAGCCTATGGAGGAGAACGGTGAGCAGAGGGTCATATTTCCACATAGATTGCATTAATATTGCTGAATTTACGTCACAGAAGCAGTATGTGAAATCGAGAGTCAGATAATGTGCCAATATCTGCTGTGATGCAGTTAGGTGCCATGCCATGTGCCCCCCTGAAATGACAAGCCTGACCTGTGAGGAGGGACAAGTGGAAATGAGGTAAGTGCGCTGGCGTTGTATGCCGTCGCGGTAGGCAATCGATGACCGCAGAGCAACTGCGCATTGGTTATCATTGGGCCCTCTGGGTTCCATGAGCCAATGGCGATCTATGCCGGCGGTGACAGTACGCACTGCCGCGGACGTCACTGTCATTATCTATCTCTTCACTCACTTGCTACCTGACCTTCAACAGGAGAGGACCTACACTGTAAGTGCTTCTGTGACTTGAGTCTGGAAGCGACAATGGCTCATGTGTCTGGGGTAAGGGCCCCTGCCTTCACTGCGGAGGAGTTGGAGAAACTGGTGGATGGGGTCCTATCCCAGTACACATTACTCTACGGTCCTCCAGACAAACAGGTGAGTGCACTGTGAGCATGATGTGTGGGCTATGCATGTTTGGAGTGGTGTGGATGTAAGCCACATGTTGTGGGGTGCTTATGCGTTCTGGCCTGAGTGCTGCATGAGAGGTGGTCTGTGTATGTGTTTGAGACATGGGTGGGAACTAGTGGGCAATGGGTATGCTGGTCCGGACTTGTAAGTGATTTCCTTTTCTGCTGTCTTTTCCCTCCAGGTCAGCGCCCACCAGAAAAAAGGGTATTTGGCATGCCATCGCCAAGGAGGTGCAGACCCTGGGGGTCTATCACGTGCGGAGCACCCACTGCCGCAAGAGATGGGAGGTCTTGCGCCGCTGGACCAAGAAAACGGCAGAGGCCCACCTGGGGCTGGCCTCCCAACGTGGAAGGGATAACCGTTGCACCATGACCCCCTGATGTTCCGCATCCTGGCGGTGGCCTATCCGGAGTTGGATGGGCGCTTGAGGGCATCACAGCAGCCACAAGGGGGTGAGTACAGATTCAGAAAGCTGACTTGGCGCGCTTTAGGAGGTAGCTGGGTGGAATGTGGGCTGTGGGTGCCCCTAGGCCAGGGCGATCATGGCAGGGTAGGTCCCTTGTGTGCAGGCTCTGGCACACTCCTACCCCAATGGTGTAAATGGCCATCTACTACTGGGCAGGGTCCTGTGGGTATCAGATGTGCAGATGCTGGCATTATACATTGTACACCATGGGCTGGTGACTATCTTAGTGACTGGTTGGGCATGGCCTAGTGCATAGGGCAGCTCACTGTGTGTTGTGTACTCCAATGGTAGTGTTGTTGCTGGCATTGACCAAGTGTATCTTCTGTCTCTCCCCCCCTTTTTGTTTTGTCGCCCTGTCCTTGTGTGCATTAGCATCATCTGGCGGAGGAGCAGAGGCACCAGCGACGGAGGGAGCTGCATCCCACATGGGCCTTGAGGCCGAATCCACAGAGGGTGAAGGCACCAGTGGGACGGAGGTCGAGGGGAACACCACGACGGGGACAGGAGGGGAGACCACTGACAGTGACTCCTCCTCAGATGGAAGCTCCCTGGTGGTGGCGGACACCTCTGTGCCCACCCCAACAACAGGTACAGCCGCCACCCCCCCACCAGCACCACCCTCCCAACGTGTTTCTTGTGCCCACTCACCCAGGAGAGTGGGCATCTCCTTCGCCCCAGGCTACTCAGGCCCTGCCCTAGTCAGCCCTGCTGCCCTCAGTGAGGAGGCTATTGACCTCCTGAGATCCCTCTCTGTTGGGCAGTCAACCATACTGAATGCCATCCAGGGTGTAGCAGGGCATTTGCAACAAACAAATGCATACCTGGAGGGCATTCACTCTGGCATGGCGGCCCAACAGAGAGCATTTCAGGCTCTGGCCTCAGCACTGATGGCAGCCATTGTCCCTGGGTGCAGCCTCCCCCCTCCAACTTCCACTACCCAGACCCAATCTCCTCTACCTCAGCCTGTCCCAACCACACCTTCAGACCAGCATGCACCCAAATCACCACACAAAAGTGGCTCAGGCAAACATAAGCACCACTCTTCATCTCACAGGCACTCACACAAGCACCATGCCCATGCAAACACACCAACATCCACTGCCGCCTCCACTGTGTCCCCCTCCACCACCTCCCTCCCAGTATTGTCTCCACTCACATCTGCATGCACTACATCTTCATCCACTACCTCCATCACTAGTACGCCCATTACTACACGCCCCTCACTGGCAGTCACCACCCCCACAACCATGCACACATCCCCTGTGTCCTCTCCCAGTGTGTCTGTGACCCCTCCTCCCAAAGTACACAAACGCAAGCACCCACCCACCCAACAGCCACCCACCTCACAACAGCATCCAACCCTTGCACCTTCACCCAAACTCAGCAGAAGTACACCTCCTACAACCACTCCCTCTTCCACCACTCCCAAACTCTCGTCATCTTCCCATTCCAGAGGGTCAAAAACACTTTTCCTGATTAACGTTGACCTCTTCCCTACCCCTCCCCCTGTCCTTCCCCTCCGGCCAGAGTGTCCAGATCCCAGGCTAACACCTCAGCCACCAAGTCAGCGTCGCTGTGGTACCTGCAAGTCCCAGAGGATCAAAGGGGACCCCTGTCAGGGCAGCCAGTGTGCCACCGACCCCTGCTGAGGACCAAGCCATCCCACCACTTGCCAAGGTGAGGAAGGGGGCAGCATGCAGCACGGGCAAGAAGGACGACCCACCCAGCAAGGCCTCCTCCAAACCTCAAGTTGCCAGTGCCAAGGTCCCAGCAGCATCAGCCAAGGTGGGGAAGGGGAAGAAAACCCAAGGCAAGCCACTCCAGGCCTTGGAGGCTCCAGGTGAGGGACTAGTGCCCACCATTAGTACCGACTGACGGCCCTTCAACATTTACTGCGGTAAGCACCACCGCAGGCATTGCCACCTACACCGCCACCTCCCCTGCCACCTTCACCGGCCCCTGCACCGCCACCTGCACTGCCGCTGCCACACCAACTGTGAGCAGCATCATCCCCAGTGGGCAGGCGTCCGGGGCTGCAGGAGACTGCCAGGACCATCCCACCACCACTTGAAGCACCCCCACCAGCACCGGCAACACCACCAGTTTGCAGCCTTAGTCACCGCAGGATGGGGTCTGGCTCTGCCTCCATGGGGTGTCATGCTACCTGTTCCCTGAAAATCTCGTGCCTCAGACACCCAGGTGAGGGTATGTGAAATGCCACACCCTAAGTGCAGCATCACTGGGCACCATGCCCCCTCCAGAACCAGTGGAGAAAGGCATCTTTCACCCTATCCTTGGCAGGATGAAGCACACTGGGAACCATGCCCCCTCCAGAACCAGTGGAGAAATGCATCCACTAACCCCCCTCCTTGCCAGGATGAAGCACACTGGGCACAAAGCCCCCTCCAGAACCAGTGGAGAAAGGCATCCACTCACCCTATCCTAGGCAGGATGAAGCACACTAGGCACCATGCCCCCTCCAGGACCAATAGAAGAAACCATCCACTACAGAGACTGTGGATTTGCACTCCCCAGGACCAAGCAGTGGGCAAACCACCCACTTGAGAGACTGTGGCTTTGCACTCCCCAGGACATCGCTGTGGGCAAACCACCCACTTGAGAGACTGTGGCTTTGCACTCCCCAGGACCAAACAGTGGGAAAATCACCCACTTGAGAGACTGGCTTTGCACTCCCCAGGACCAAGCAGTGGGCAAACCACCCACATGTGAGACTGTGGCTTTGCACTCCCCAGGACATCCCTGTGGGTATGTAGCCCCCTCCAGGACCAGTGGCGTAGTACCATCTTCCGGGTGAGGTGCTCCCCCCTTCCCCGTCCCCCTGAGGTGCCTGTGTGTTGTCGACCTGATGCCCCTGCAGTGTTCTCTCTGCTTTGAGGCAGGAGTCAAGTGTGGGCTTCGCCCATGATTTTTTGGCCCAATGGGCCATGGACATTTGCAAAGGACAGTGTACGGCCTTCTGTACATATTGTAAATATTTGTATATACTGTTTTTCTAAACGTTTTAAATGTCTGCCTATTTCTCATATATCACTGATTGGACTCTATTCCTTTTGTTCTTGCGTTCTTCCAGGGGATAATGGGGTGTAAATGTAATGTTGATGCATGTTTTTGTGAGTATGGTGTTGTGGTTGAGGGTGGGGGTGTTGCGTGTGTGTGTGTGTATGTCACTCTCTTTTTACTCCCCACCCCTCCCTTGTGTGCTAGGTGCAGTACTTACTGTGGTCGTCGCTGCCGCCTTTCATATCCGTTGTGTATGAGAAGATACACCACCATGGGGAGGACCTGCAGCTCGGGCTCCATGGCGTCCTGGTTCTTCGTTTCTTGTCGAGAGGTGAGTGGATTTCCTTAAAAGTCCTGTTTCCGCAGAGCTTTTGATGCCGTTGGTACTGCCCTGGAAAAGCTGGCGGATTGGCGGGTTGTGATAGGGTGGGTGGTACATTGTCTTCCGCATGTGTGTTGGCGTTTACCGCCGTGGTGTTTGTTGCTACCTCCGTGGCGGTCGGAGTGTTAAAGTGGCTGTCTATGTTGGTGGGTTCCACCATGGTTGTGATTCTATTTTTTTTACTTCCGGCCTGTTGGCAGTATTACCGCCGCTTTAACACCGACCGTCAGGGTTGTAATGAGGGCCATAATGTATTACTAGAATTCTTGATTGGTTCATGGACAAACCTGCATAATTTAACAAATCAACAAAGATACCAATCATTCAACTTATACTGACATATTAGTTCTGATGGTGGCGTACGAAAGTCATTGGTTACAGTTGCCTTGCTGAAAGGCTGTATTGTTTCTCTACAAGATTTAGTTGCTCTAAATTTCTCCGCCAGTGGGTCTAGTGAGTATAACAGCCTGAGATCTGGTGAATGCTGACATTATTGCTTGACCAGTGTATATTAACCTGTGTCCGCTGACTCCTTGCACGTCCAAGAGACCTACACAGAAGGTCCACTACTATTGAGAAAATTTTATCAATAGATATATACTCCTGGGATTTCAGACATTTGAGCCCTTTCACATTCTGTGCACAGTGGCGTCCACAAAACACCATAGCCAAATTACAAGCACACAGCCTACTCAGCAAACAAAATTATTAACTTTAACATGGATTATAACACATTGTGCCTTACCACCCTTTCTAAAAAAGAAAGATTTTTTTATTTTTATTTCAGATGCATCACAATTTTCAATATTCAAACCATGTATGGAATTAAAGGGCCCACTTCGGATAAATAACAACTGAAACCAAAAAGGATTGTCCATTGTATATGCTGGAATATATTATACTTTATATTATTATGCTGCACATGCAAGTATATATTTATTTTTTCCTTATCAAAACGAAGGCATTTTTTACAACTGGATTTAAAGAAAAGGGCTTTTGTAAAATCAGTATGATTGGCACACTGGGGCTCAACAATTGTTATGGCAAATAATTTGTTATAATTACAAGCTTTGAAGATGGTTTGAAACAAATTGTATCTGTACAAACAGTTATAGTAGAGAGATGGGGCCAGCAAGATGGTGGGCTAGACATGCCTGAGTGAAGCTTCGGTTGGGCCTACCAAAATCCTTTCATAATCCCGACCGCCCGAAAACACAGGACCCCTCCAAACAATCAAAATTCGTCCTCTTATTATATAACCACAACGTGACTCATGCGATGTATCGGAATGGCGAGCCATTAGACAAAGGAGCGGCCAGCTGGGGAAACGGGTCGCGAGGAGTCCGCAAGATGGTGGCTGTTCGCACATAAAGGGAGCTCTGTACCTGCTTGCCTGATATACGGACGACCGCTGCACTACACCGGCCACCAACGGAGCAGGGCGTACGCCAGGAGAAGCTGACCACAGATTAGCCTCCACAAAAGAGAAAGACTAATGGGCCGATCTGCCACCAGAGGCCAGGTGGCTGGGGGGAACGCAGAAGTGAGTGCCCGGCCTAGAGAGCGGAAAGCAGTCTGTGCCTGAGAGGCGGTGTCCGTTCACCTTCCCTCACCAACACAGATATCAGGAGGGTCCGAAAGGATGGTGGTCGACCGGGGAGGACATAGCCCTGAACTGTGTTGCAGAGGAAGATGCCCTCCTCAGTGGATCAGCAGCACAAGCCTGATCTGACTGGCGGAGTCCTGATTCAGCAAGGGAGGTGAGGTCTAGCACAGGATGGAGGTGAGCTGTGAAAAGGTGGACCCCCTCCAAAGGCGAAGGGGAAGAGACTGTAAGCATTGCGACCTCTTCCCTTCTTCCTGAAACACCCACATCTGAGAGAGGAGAGTCAGGGGGAGAGAGGGGCTGACTGCCAGGCAGACAGTCAGAGTCTAGAATGTGGCACTATCACTCTTTGCTGCCACAGCCACAAAGTAGACATGCCTGCATGGAAGGCCCCCACAGGGGACTCAGGGGGATGCCCCGCCAATCCCAAATAGGCGTGAGGCCTTAATTGTGAGTGAGCAAGCCGCCACACTAAGGGAACTGTACTGACATTCTGACAGCACCACAAACCCCTGCATTGTCCATTGGAAAGCCTTGTTTGAAAGTGTGCAGGGAAAAACTCACAGTCTTGGAGGGGCCAGACTACTATATCCTGCCTCCACAAACCTTGGGGATAAACACAGTAAAGCGTGCATTGTCATCCTCCCTATGACAGGGGATACTTGGGAATGAACAGAAGAAGTCCCAGGTACATCTCCATCCCAGAGATTGTCTTTAATAAACTGCACCTGGAAACACGCCAAACATGCTCCCTGATTGGTATCATGGTGAAATATAAAGAGTCAAAGAAATAAAGACAGGGAAAACTGGACAAATATACTGAAGTGACAGAACATCATCAACCGGAGGGAGCACAGTCGGCGTCACTGGATAACACAGCACTTTTGTTGGCAATCAGTCAATTAAGGGTGGCACTGGAGTTCCGAATTGGGGAGGTCGGCTCAGAGATTACTCTACTGCGGCTGGACTTACGAAATGTTGCAGAGAGAGAGAGACACACAGCTGCAGCAAGTCAGGTGTCGGAGTTGGAGGATGCCCAACATATACTGACCCATGGGATGGGAGCAACCAAAACAGTTGTTAGGGACCTGCTGTGGAGGGTGGACGAGGCAGAAAACCGTGCGAGGCGCAACAACCTACTCTTTGTAGGGTTTCCAGAGGAGTTCGAATGCCTCAAAGTCCTGGAATTTTTGACCAATTGGATACGAACCACTTTTCTAGAGGGTGCGTTCTTGACTTGCTTTGTTATAGAAAGATGCCCAACCACTGTGGGGGGTCCCCTCAAAAGCGATAATAGCCAAACTTCTCAATTTCCAGGATAGGGACATCCTGCTCTGAGAGGCCAAGTGACTGGGTGAGATTAAATACAAACGTTACAAGATAATGCTTTTTCCTCACTACTCCAGTGATGTGCAGAAGCAACACAGGTCATTTGACGGAGTGAAAGTCAAGCTCCGTAACATGTAATTGAAATATATGTTGCTCTTCCCGGCCAAATCAAAAGTCATATACAAAAACAAAACATACTTTTTTACTACCGAAGAGGAGGCATGGGAATGCATAGAAGAAAGACGGCAGCTCCGTTCATAGTCAGGACCAGCAAAAAGCGTCAAAGATGTGCTACGCTCTCGGCCACCAGTATGGTCCCCCACGAAGAAGGACAGAGAGCAGTACAGTCAGCCAGTAAATAAACCCCAGAAGACAACAGACACACCTGAAAGTGGAAGAAACACCCTCATCGGATGCAGAGAGTGATGAGGGAATGGCTCAGACTGGGTGTGGCTCCCTATGACTCAGACTGGGTGTGGCTGGATGCAGCAGGTATTTAAACCACACCCGGCCTGAGTGAATTGCATGGTGTAAAGGTCACTGGCTGCAGAGAAGGAATCTCTGCTCCTCGGCTTTTGATCTTCATGTTCTGTTCCGTCCGCATCTTGGAGGCCGCTAAAAAGGCGGAAACTTGCTGCACTAGAATTAAGAATATTTATTGCTAAAACGCGATACTTGCTGACTTGAAACTTGATAAGCGAATGTTCCAGGATGCAATGTGCCTAAAAGAGCACATCTTTGGGTTTTCATTGGGATGTTCGCCGCTTGTCAAACTAGAACCCTTAGTATTGTTGCTTGCATTATACCACAGAAAATAGTTTCTATTGAACAATTATTATGAAAACGATATACTGTGAATATGTTTATCACTGAGTTTATTGTGGCATTACTATTGTTGTTAGCGATATGATGTTGAACGCTATTGATTAATCTTATGTTTTCATAGAAATACAATGTGAACCGTAATCATTGCTATCAACCCTACGTTTTCAGTGTGATCTAAATACTGAATTGCGTTTCTCGCAATACCAGCACAGTGCAATGATTAACCCATCAACATCTGGAGAATCTAACTCCCTGAGAGTTTGTTCTTATTATTGTTGCCTATGTAAATGTCTATGAGTCAAGGGAGTCAGCATCTTGGGTAATCTCATCAAGGTGAAACACACAAGATATCCACTGAACGTCAAGGAGGCATCTAGGTAGGCGTAATTGAGGTGATGAGGGACAAATCTGTAATCACAGTGGGAGTAGTTATAGACAGTATAAGAGGTTCAAGGCTCTTATTTAATTACAGGTAATCCACATTGTTTCCGAAAATTCGGAGAGCCATCAAAAGTTGGAAAGGGGTCTCCAACAGGTTATCATCATAGTTTAACAGTAGAGTATACATGGGTTATGAGATATTAGTTATTTGACTGATGTGTAATTTTTCATAGGAAAGACCGACTCTTCAAGAACCATCACTAGGCGTCCGGATCCAGCCCTGCGACTCATGTCTCTCCCCTTCTCTCATCCATCCCCTTTCCACCGGGATGTTACAGGGCTAATCATCTAATCATCTATATTAAAGTGGGAGTCACGCAACATTTAGGTGGAATTCGGGACAAGCAGCTTGGTCAACATTGTGTCTCCGTGGGACGAACAGGTTAGTGCTTGAAACTAACTGCCAATTTCTTGCCCGAGGGGCATATACTCTCTTAGCACATGCAGGGTACACCTCAGGATCCCGAGGAGTCGCAATCATGGTTAGGAGGACTTCCCTGTTTCAAATACAGAAGAAATAGGTAGACCAGCAAAGGGTCTATGTAGCAGTCCAGGGGCTCTGGTGTAGAGAAAGTGTCACCATTATCAGTGTATATGCCTCCCCACAACCACCTCAACCCACCCTTCAAAAATTGGCTGGCATTCTACTGGAAGCCACTTCCTCCCTCTGTATCCTTTTAACAATGTTATGTCACCGGGGATGGATAGGGACTAAGAAGTAGCGAGTGAGGTCACACCTTTGGCCCGATTCGTAGACTCCCTAGGTCTCGTAGACCCATGGCGCCGAAGGCACCCAGGTGACAGAGTCTACTCCTATCACTCTAGGGCTCATGGGACCTCCTCTAGATTGGACTATATATTCACTCCAGCAGGCGACATAGGTGAAATACTCCGGGGAGATTATCTGGCGAGGGGATTATCAGACCACTACCCATTATTGATAGCAATGGAGCAGAAATCCCATGGGAGTGGTAGCTCATGGTGCCTGAATGCTTGGGAACTGCGAGATGCAGCAACCCTAAAAGAGATTCGAGTAGACTCTGATCCCTACTTTACAAAGACTAGGGATTCGGTGGAATCAGCAATAGTGATCTGGGAAGCATACAAAACAGTGATGTGGGATAGAATACAAAACATTATAGCCCATAAAAAGAAAAAGGTAATCAGAGATCTGGAAGAAATGCAACATCATCTCTTGAAGGCAGAAAAAGACCATACAAGTGGACCAACACATGACACAAACGCGTACTTGATACCATACGAGAGGAATGCAACGCGTAGGCGACTAACGAAGTGCACAAACATATATTGGGGGTCCAGCATTGCCTTTACAAATCTGGGGATGAGGCAGATAAACTCCTGGCCTGGTTGGGGCGCCTTGAGAGAGAGAACCGATGGGTACAGACTATTGAGGGGGCAAAAGGTGAAATGCATGACTCGGATGAGGTAATAGCGAGGGAGTTCACAGACTATTATCAGACCCTTTACAAGGCACGACCCTAACAGACAAACCTCAAATAGAGTTATCTGGCAGGTACAAAACTGCCCACTCTCCCAGCTGATGATAGAGCAGCCCTATACTCAGAGCTATACCTGGTGGAAATACACAACGCAATATCCAAATTGAACGTGGATAAGACTCCTGGACGAACGGGCTCCTGGTCGAATTCTATAAAAAACAGTCAGACCTTCTGGCCCCTTACCTTTTTCTCTGTACCAACGTACCCATGAACACAATATCCTTCCCCCGACCTTTATAGAGCCCCTAAAGTGGTAATCTGCAAGGAGGGCAGGCCACCCATTCAACATGGGTCATATCGACTGATTTGCTTACTTAACATCGAGACCAAGATATTGATCACTGTGTTGGCTAACAGAGTAATAAAAGTAATCACTCCATTAATACACAAGGATCAATCAGGCTTTATGCCGAAACGGTCAACCAAAGGTAACCTCCACAGACTCCATAACTGGATGGCAGAGGTACGTAGGAGGCACGACCCCCATCTGTTCCTTTCACTTGCAGAGAAGGTCTTTGATGCCGTACTGTGGCCCTTTATGATGCAAACCATATGGCAAATGGGATTTGGACCCTAGTTTATGAGATGGGTGGCTCTGCTCTACAAGTGACCTACAGCTGCGGTAAAGGTAAACGGGTTGCTTTCTCAAGAATTCCCCATAGAGAGGGGAACCCCGCAGGGCTGCCCCTGTCACCTCTCCGGTTTTCTCTGGTATCAGAACCCCTGGCGTGGATAATATGCACACATCCATAGATTTGGGGATGTGGACACCCAGAGTCTCCAAGCACTCAGGAGAAGATTTCACTATATGCCGGCATCCTTCTTTACCTTACCCATGCCTAAGACTCACTATATGCAGTCTTTCAAACTTTTGAGCGATATGGACAGCACTTTGGGTACACTATCAACTGGGACAAATCAATCCTAGTCCCAGTGGAGGGATACCTCATCCCAACAGACCTACCGGAGAAGCTGAAGATGGATAGGGAGGGCTTCAAATATCTGGGGATTTATGTCACACAGTACCAAGAACAAAGTATAGAACGTAAAATTAGCAGGATACTCTCTAGTTTTCAGGCAGATGCAGAGCGGTGGAAAATGCTCCCCCTCACACTTCAGGGGCGAGCTGCAATGTTTAAAATGATCACCCTTCCAAAAGTCCTATATGTCCTTCAAAACACCTATTACCGGATACCCAATGAGCTTATTATTTTTAAATTTAGGAAATATTGAAAAATCTACTATGGAAAGACACTCACCCGAATAGCCTTCCGAGTCCCGCAATGCAACCAATATAATGGGGTATAGCCCTTTCAGAAGTTCGTTCATACTACTGGGCCTACCATTAATTAGTCATAAATGACTGGGGACATTAAGAGGGAAATGCCCCAATCTATGCCCTAGAGAGGCTGCAGTTTCAAGCTCACTCTTATCATAACTATCTCTATGGGTGCAGCGGCACAAGCCACCTGTTACCGGCCAAACGGATTGCACTAGAGACGTGGGAGAAGACAACCAAATGCCGAGGCTGGGCAAAATATTTGCCATGTGAAAGTCCGCTATGGGTAGGGAACAGTTTTAGAGAACTTGAGAAATGTAAAAGTTTTGCTGTCTTGGACCGCATAGGCATCTCAAAGCTTGGAGACCTCCGGAAAGGTTGAACCTTGATGCCCTTCCCCACCCACCAGGCAGAAATCCAACTTAGTAATACACAGTATTATAGATATCTGCAGCTCAGCCATGCATGGAAAGCAGCAAACATACCTTTAGATCTTCCTGAATATGCTCCTTTAGAGGGCAGACTACTACAGGAAGCACTACCAGGCAAGGTGGTGTCCACTATCTATAAAACCATCAATAACAATATGCCTCACACCCTCAATAGGCTTATAAATAAGTGGGAGAACGAAGTAAGAGAGCTAGAAGATCCAGATTGGGAGGCAGCTCCGAGTTTTCCATGGGAGATAGCTATCAAATCACGACTCAGTTTAAAATCTTACACTGAACATACTATGATAGAGCACTACTGTATAAAATGGGTAGAGCCTCCCCTGCAGGAATGTTTGAGATGCAGAGAGCAGAGAGGCTATCTCTTCCATACACTCTGGGGGTGCCCAAGACTGCATGTTTATTGGGTAAATATTCTTTCGGAATTGGGTGCCATAATAGGGGCACAGGTGCCAGAAGACCCCAAATATATTCTGCTGGGAATACCAAACGACATAGATCTCCCCGTCATAACCTGATATTTTCAAATCTGGGTCTGGTGCTGGCAAAAAGAGAGACAGCAAAACATTAGGGCTCTCCTGAGACATCTCCACTCCGAGAGTGGGAGTCAGGTATGGACCTCTGCATGGTGGCGGAGAAGGTTACCTACAAGAGTAGGAGTTGCCCATGCAAATTTTGAAAAATATGGGCCACTTGAACAGATTATTATGGCTTAGAAACAACACAGGAAGAGGGCCATGATTGAAGTCTCTGACCAACTAGGCTGGATCTCATACTCTCATCACCCTTCCCTGATAATGTTGAGAGGGCATATATTATCAGAAGGTATAAGGAAGTGTAAATCATTTGGTGCTACAAATGCTCATCCTCTGGTTGCTAATTGTTATGTCGTGCAATGTTCGTTGCAATTTTTTAACATTTTATAAAATGCAATAAAATACAAAACAGTTAGAGTAATGGTATTGTCAAATGCATCTGACATTATACATGGAGACCAGGGTTTGAAACTTGTGTTATACATTATGAGATATCAAATATATATTTCACTTTTGTTGGTCATGTTTTTGAGAACATTTTGTAAGGAACATTATTATGTCTTTTGTTTCTATTTTGTTGCTGAATGTTTAAAAGGAAGCACCCAGAAGGAGGGGGTGTTTTTTTGTCTGAGAAAGGCTGGCATGCCGAAACCTATTACAATATCCATGTTGAAGTGAATAAACCTTTGAATCCTATCTCCCTGGAGTGACGACTTTTTGTTTACTGAGGACATACATGCTGATGTGCTTCTGAATGTCAGTGGTGCAGGGAAACAGACATGTCCACCACCACATCTAAATTATTCCAAACCTCTCTCTCACCATAGTAAAGAGAGACTGGAACACCAAAAGCCACTTCATAGGTAATTATTTTCACAAGCCGAGGAATCAATATCAAAGCAGCTTGGCTGATAACAACCTTGGTCACAGTGTTCCGAAATGCATTGATTTTGTGTAGGTTACTTTTTAACACTATTGTTCTTGAAAAGAGCTCAACAATTGTTATATCAGAAGCAGTTCTAATGAACTTCGGAGGTCCTAAATAGGACCACAAAAAGTGTACTAATTAGACAAGTGATTAGCATGTTTGATGCAGGTAATGGTAAAATCACTACTTTACGTGAGACGATATGAAGAGAAGCAGCTGTACATACATACATGGGGACATGAGTCCCACCAAATGATGTCCTGATCTTTTTTTGGCCATGATGTCATGATAATCTAGCTTGTCTGCAGAGGCCTAGGCCTGTCCTTGACAATGACATGTAAATGCAATGTCCTGTATTATAGTGAACTTCATTTGCGATCTTGGGTTTAGCACAAAAGGTGGTGGTGATAGCTTTCCGTGTTTGTGATGTCCTATATACAACCAGACCTTTTTATTTGTGTCAGTGAAAGGGTGCCTACTGGTCCATCTTGTGTAAAGTTCCACTGCTATGTGAAACCCAGAACCTTGTGCTGATATCTTGCGAGTATGTCAAGTGTGTGTGCATGTACTGAATGTTCATAGCATGTGTGTGCACGAGTCTGTGTACTGAAGCTAGTGGGTTATATTTTGGTTGTCCCTGGTTTACTATGGTGGACGATGGAGTATCAGGGCAGCTCCCCATACAATGAAAGTGTATTGCCTGAATTCCAATGGCTCAGGCATTCAGGTCTGGAAACTGGAGACAGGACTACCTTTAGCAATTTCAGGAAGTCTTTGATGGTAAGGGTCTACTGATTAGTTCTACCTGAGCACTGCCATATGGTTGACTGAAGGGGGAGCCTCTGCTGCATAAGGTGGGAAGGCCTCCCTTTTTGTTTGTCCAGAATTGCTGCTGATAACAGCCAGGTGTAAAAACCTCACACTTCATTGTGCCCATGATGCGGATGCTCCAGTTTGAAGATGGCCCCTATTCTATCTGAGTTGAGAAGCATCACTTTTTACTAAGTCTGTGTCTAGAGAGCAGGCTGAGAAGGAGTCTTGAAAGAGAACCACTCCAAACTGGTTCTGAAGTTTGAAAGAGAGGAACACCATCCGGGGCTGGTGTCTGACTGGCAGTCAGTTTCCCAGAGGTGGGGAAACGTCACCCGAAGTCTGGACTTTCTGCTGGAGGAGCTGAGGATCTCCCTAGTGCCTAGACGCCTGCCTGAGGAAAGTATGCTGCCTGGCTCTGTGAAGTGAGAGACTTTCCAGCAGAATAAGCCTAGCATGTTCACAATGTAAGGAACACTCACAGAAACTAGGACTACCCGAGACAGCAAAGACAGTGTGGGACAACCTGTACTGCAGAATGTCTCCTCATCTCCATCGAAAGTTCTGGCAAGAACAGCTAAAGTCTAGGTACAGCGGCACACTGGCTTGTGGTTGGTTATACCTACCTTGCATCTGTTTCAACCCAGGTTGGAGCTGCACCTGCCTGCTCGGAACAAGGTTGTATCTGCCCTGCTATGTCTATCGACCTAAGTCAGGAAGCATCAACCTTGCTGTATGTATTGGCAGAGGCTGGGGGGCCATCTGCCTTGCTGGAATGTCAGCCTAGGATGGACTGGAGTCTGCCTTGCTGTATTGACTGGGATGGGGACCATTATGCCTCAACATGCTTTGGATGGGGCTGTTATGCCTCAATGTTTACAGACTTAGGTCCGGCTGCAACTGCCTGGCTGTCTTACCAGAATTGGACTACAACTACCAAGGGGGCTCCCACTGCTGCACCTGAGGCTTCCAAGTGGTATTTAAGTATAGGGCAGCTGCACTCATAGAACACAAAAGCCATATCCGATTCCCTGTCAGCGGCTGATGAGTCTGCATGTGATTACTGTGTGCCCTGTCTGGATTGGAACGGAGTCACTGCAAATGCACTGAGGAGAACACAAGAGCTGAAGAGTGATTTCCCACCTAGTACAGCAAATGGGGGATCAAGAATGGGGAGAGAACGGATTGTGCATTTAAATTGTGGTAAGCATACTTTGATTCTGAGCCTTATTGGATTGTGCAGTATTACGTACTAATGTTTATTAAAAGCACTTCCTTTTCCCAAAGGACAAGCTCTGAGATAGGCATTCAAATTATTATATCTGTTGGTTGAATGTTTAATTCTGACTTCATGTCCATGCTATTACCTCCCTAAAAATCAGTTGCCTGCTCGCCCTTGCTACCCTCGGAGTTAATTGTTGAAATGGTTGTCCTTGGCTCACTATGCAGACCCACAGTATGGCAAACTCCAGGGCACCAGTGGCAAACAACCTCAACCACTACTGTTTAGGGCCAGTTTCCTCTCACTGCCCTGTGGACTCAGAACTGTGTCTGACATTATTTCTAAAAGAACCTTTATGAACACACTTGGGTAGGGATGAGATTCAAAGGAAGATACAGGTATGGATAATGTTGATCTAGTGTCATAAACCTCAGAAACGTATGGTGTCTTTCTTTAATGAGATTGTGACAATATGCATCTTTGAGATTTCATTTAACCTCCAACCTGCTGAGCCTTCACCATCTGGGCTGGGGTGCCCTATTGAAAAGTGCCTACCACAAAGAAACTGCTTATAGAAACGAAGGACCAGATTTTTTGTGGGACAACACAGCACCAGTTGCTTTTTTTGCCTAAGGAACTAGTTCACTGGCCCAGAGGTGACACATGGTTTTGACATTTTTACAAAAGCTCCGGGGTGACTTCTCGATTTAGAAAACAAGATGGAGGGACTGAAGGAAGGTTTAGGTCATCATCTACCTGAAGGATTTGTAGAACCTATTGATCTTGAGATAATTGCACCCATTAATAATAAGAACACAACAATGTATCTCCTACAGGGTATGTATGCCCCAACATTTGCATCAGTGTGTCCTGCACCCACAAAAGTAAGACAGCCTGTCTCTCGTGACATCGCCATGAAAACTGCTGAAAAGAAGACTTAGCTCAAAATCTATGTTTTTGCAAGAAGCCTATTTCTTCTTCTTGGATAAACATTGCTTTTGAAATCTTTCAAATCCTGAGGGAGCTGAAAAGGTCCTTCTTTTGAAGTGTAAGTATTAATGTACTCAAGAATAAGTCATTACATTCCCTTCCATACATTTTCCCAGTACCTCATCTGTCCATAAAAAAAGCATATTTTAACCTAAAAAATGTAAAGCCATAACTTTGTTCTGGAATTCTTGGTATATGGGCCCATATACAGCTATGAAAACAAAAGAAAACATTATATCTTTATGGATTGTGTCAAACAGTTCCTTGTTAGCCCGCAGCTGTGGCTCTGTTGCCTCTTTATATTCTGCAAGTCAAAACACACAGGTACGGGGATGTATTCTGCAAATGTATCTAAAATATCACTTTTGGAGATTGTAAGTAGCTAAAGATAAGCGGCAGTGCCTGAGTTCAAGTCACATGTTTTATTTTTAATACCCTATCAAGCCTTTACCTCAATGTCTAATATGAAAGACAGCTACAGAGCCAGATCCAATCCCTTACCAAGTGCTGTAGTGGAAAATGAAGATTGAACAGAGTTATTTCCATAACAAAGGACTTAAAAGTGAGAGTTCAGAATGTGGCCTGGACACAGCAATGGACTGAACAATTAGAAGTTGGTTATAAGCTGAGGATGGTTATAAGCAGGAAGAGAACGTCTAGGAAAAGACATAAATAAATCTATTTGGAAGGAGAGAAACTGAACCATCAACATAATTGTATGGAAGGTATTATTGGGTGCAAAGTCTCTAGTTCTGTATCTTTGTCTGGAGTATCAGACCCAGCATCAGTTCTTTATTTCTTAAGAAGATTTATTAATCACAAAAAACAAAGGCAAACAAATCCTGTTCAGAACCAGTATTCAGGATAATAATTTCATTGAGCTTGCATCATTTATGTGCTACTATTTGAGCTTACTGATGCCCATTAATGGGGGGTATTCAGTTATTATAATTAGTGCTGAACAAGAATACATTTTGTAACTAAGTAAGCAATTTATCTCAGAAGTGTCATAAAACCTATGAGTGTGCTCTCACCAGCAGGAAATTGCCTTGCAAAAGTGGACTGTCCATGACACACCAGTCGGCTATAGGTATAAGTATGTCAATATAATTCTGTTAACTGACTTATTTTTTATAAACGGACAATAGAGAGTGAAGAAGACTTTGATTATTCTATATAAATGAAAAAGTGATTTGCCTCCAATTTCTACAGTTAATGTTTGGACATTTCTTTAAACCAAAGGGTAACCGGTGTTGGAGGAGTGTTAGCGCTGAGTATTTCTCCCTTGTACTCATTTTATGTAATTTTTTCTATGTATGATAATTCAGGATCTGTAGACAGAATGATTGGGTTAATAGCTGTTTTTTTCTGAAAGAGGAACAGGAATAAGCCCCTTAACCACATAGCAAGACTGTTCAAGAACTGGTCAGGGAAACAGACTGCATTGCTGCAACAGTAATATTTTTGCTAATTCTGCTGACTAGTCAACCTGCTCCATATATTTCTCAGGAGAAACAGACAATGGTGAGGCTGTGAAACTCCTTGCAGACAAAGAAAGTGTTGATATGAATAAGGGAAGGAAGAAGCAGTGTACCATGTTTGATACACAAGAATTACTATATGTCTTGACACCTATAAAAATGCAAAGCAAGGGGGCTTTTTTGTCCATTAGAAACATGGCAGCAGGAAAAGCAAAGAAAGAGCACAATCCTCAAGAGCCCCGGGGCTATTTCCTACAAACTATAGGCCACTAACAGATAAATATCCAAATGATTTACAGATGTGGCACAGTATCTCTCTCATGCCTCAGGCACATAGCTTTCATTATGATGACAATTCTCCAAGATTAAAATATTCTTTGACTTGAAAAGAGGAAGGGTTTAAAGATGTCGCTTAGACAATGCTACCTAGAACCCAGTGAGGGCACCCTAGATGTCCCAGATCTTTTAGACTGCTGAAGAGGGACCCAGCAAATTTACAAGTGAGAATGCTCAAAGGAGCAAACTAAGCGGCAGTGGTGCTTCTTAAACCATATGTTTAGAGACCAGATTCTTGAGCACTTCCATTGATATGACTAGCGGACAGTTTGCAGACTATTAGATTCCAGACTCTTCAATGCCACTCTGAAAGTATAGGCTGTTTGATGTGCTCTCTGTCTCCCTGTGTTCCCTAGTTGGAAACTCAGGCTTTCAACCACATCTGTCAGGGTATAGTTTATTTTGTGGAAAAAACAGATGTGAAAACTAGGAGATCTCTTTAGCATGGAGGTCATTTAGGGCCTCATTTCGACTTTGGCAGTCCCACCAAACTCGCAGGGAGGAGGACACCAGCGCCATGGCAGCGGCGTCCCCACTGCCCTATAACAATGTTCTCGCTAGTCTGGAACAGTGCTACAAGAAGGCACTCGGCTCATTTAAAGGAGCGATTGCTATCTCATAGCACAGTAAGGGCTGACCAGGTCCCTAAGTATGCGCACTGTCTGCAAAGCAGACAGTGCGCATTCTGACGGTGCTGGGCAGGGGAGCCCCGAGGGAGCCTCCCTGTGGCCCCCAGCACACCCTCACAACCAGCCTTTCCATGCCGGTCAGACCACCATGGAAAGGCTGGTGGTGAGGGGAGTTGTATACAGCTAGGCCGCTCTGGCCGCTGTCATGCCATCAGGAACCATGTTCCCAGAAGTGATGCCGGTCCCCTGGTGGGCCCTTGTGCGTCTGCCCGCCAGGGTTGTGATTGGGAGGTCGACCTGACTGAAGTGAAGTGGTCTGACTGTCGACGCGAGAGTGGCGGTCCTCAGACCGGCACACTCGTAATGAGGCCCTAAGACCTTCAAACAATTGAAAATTGACTTTGGACGAGGACAAACAATGTTCCTACACCTAGAAATGGCACTGGACCCTACACTACACAGTACAGGGAAAGGAAACAAAAGCACCAAGCCCATTTGAAAAACGTTTACCATGAGCAGACACATACCAAAATCTAATCTCTAAGATACATTAAGAATATCAAAAGAAGAGTCAAAATGGAGCTTCCAGGCTGCTTGGGAAAACAAGCTGGGAGCTGACCTTATTGGACTGACATCTTTTGCAGCACATTCGTGGGTACAGTGAGTATAGACGGAGTGGAGGCCAGATTAAAATTGTTGCTGAGATGGAACTACACTATAGCAAGGCCTGTCCTATCTTTTTATGTGCAGTGTTCTACAACCCGACTTTGGAGTCTCTGCACTCATAAGCTTGCTATTAAAATGAAGTTTTGTGAATACTGGAAAAGTCTAAACCTGAAATAGTATTTGGATGAGTGCATTTTCATTTTAGGTTTAGTTGTATATGTATGTTCTGTGTGAAAACATGTTTGATGCTGGAAATAGGGCATGGTGGGTTTTGAAGTTAAGGTAAAAGAGAAGTGGAAGCTATGATTATGGTATTGACATAACTTAATTTCAAGGCCTTTTATGTTTTGTGCTGCAGCCACAGTTAAATTCCTGTAAACCATAATGTCCACATTAATGGAATATCACAGTTTTTAATTATGGCTGTGAACAGTGTGCTGTTTGAGCTAACAGCTGGTTCAGGCATCCTTTACCCTAATTATTCCTATTAAAAAGGAGGCCAGAGTGCACAATTGCGAAGAGGAATGGAGTACAGCTTTCAGCTGGCCTAAGACATTTTGTGCCACAAAATTGTTAAGGTAAATGAGGACAAGGGCAGCAGACATCAACCTCTGTTAATACTCACTCCTGGAGGGCAGCGTGGCAGTTGATCTTAGTAGCTCTCACTGTTCTCACCACCCCTGCTTTCTCCAAGGATAGCCATTTTACATGGCATTCCAAAGGACATGGGTAAAAAAAATATCACCTGCCTTGCCCAAGGGCTAGTTTATATTTCTTAATTCCTCACCTTGCAAGAGGATGGTGGGTAGCTATTTTTGCCTCTACTTTGCTCAAGGGCAGAAAGTATTTATTGCACTTCGTCTGGGAGGGGGGTCTTTTTTACCCCATCTTGCCCAAGGCGTGGGCAGTATTCTTGTGTTCTCTCCATGCCCAAAAGGTCCCACCTTTGCCTAGGGCCCTGGAGATATTTTTTGGCCCTCGCCTTACTCAGAGATGCATTTGTTTCCAACAATGCCTTTGCTAAGTGGAACAGTGGAGCTCTGTTTACCACACCTTACATAAGTTTTGGGATGGCATTACGTATGTTTGACCACTGATTTTGTGTTTCACGACTGCGCATATTAGTTCTTCAATGTTCACCAGTAGCACATTACATTTTGTATTCAATTTAGCTGCCTATTGGCTTTATTGTGGCATTAGACATTACATTCTGTATTCAGTTTAGCTGCCTATTGGCTTTAACGTGGCATTAGACACTCAGTTTAGCTGCCTATTGGCTATATCGTGGCGTTAGACATTGCAGTTGAGACATTGCAGATAAGCTGTGTTTTTCCACATGGTAAACTAAGCTTGTGTTTTTCTCCCACCGAATACTATCATGATAAGAAAGTGCATATTTTGTGTTTTTTTTCCTCTAGTCAGCCTTGGGAAGGAACGGGCCTTGGAGACTTGGCCATCCTTCGATGCTTGGTTTTTTCCCAACTCTGACCTAGAGTAGCCAGCATTTTTTTAAATAATTCTCCTCTAAGGGAGAGGGCTTTCTAGAAAGTTCTCTCGTAATTATTCAAAGATATAAAAAAGATTACTCTGTTCAGTAGCGTGGAATTCTGAAACTTCAGTCAGGAGCAGGCGCCAGCTGCCTGACCTGTCCCGTGGGGGTGGAAAATCTCTTTCTCGCAGTTGGACAGGAGTCGTTCTTCTTGCTGGCATTAGAAGGATGAAGCATTTGGTGGGCCCTACTACAGTGATGAATTTTGACTTTTATTCTTTGCTTTGAAGTTATGCTATAATATGATCACATATATTGGCTGCGTACACTGCAATTGAGAATCACTTTGATATATTTTCCTTTCATTGCTGTGACTACTTTCAAACGTATGCCTCCAACCTACTAATCTCCTCTCTCAGGAACCTTGTGGTGAAGTAATAATAAACTAAGAAGTGCATTCCAGAGATTGTTTTGAGCTCGGTCATTAGTGAAAGCAAAACAGCATTGTCCCATTTCCCCTTGCCTAAAGGGCAGGGAGATATGTCATGCCATACAGTCACCCTGACTTGTTCAAGATTGAGGGGGGTATTTGTTTGCTACCCACCCTCACTTAGCCAAGGCTGGGGAGGTCATTTCCCCTATCTTGATGAAGGACAAGGAAGGTCTTTGTTACTTCCCCATCTTGCCCATTTGCATAGGGGGTGTTGGAATTATTTAAACACCTGCTGGACCTTTTTGTTAACCAACCTCACCTTACCCAGTTTTCATACTTCCCATGCCTCAATGGGCCTCAAAATACTTTGCCCAACTGTGTGTTTGTGCATGTGGAGGAGACCAAAGTTTTTCCTCCTAACAAAAACTAAGAAACCTTTTCATAAGTTCAAACAGGGTCAGGCAGCAGAACAGCTAACCTGGGTCTCCTTCACCCTCACAAAATAATGATGAACCTGATCACTGCCCTGTTAATAACTGATTTGTTTTGAATCATTTTAAGTACAGACAAAGCATACAAACAACAGACCATGTCATGGGCAGAGAAGCATGTTCGATAATCAAAGGCAACATTGCGGGAAGGACCATAAAGAATGACAAAAGCATGTTGCATAAGTCATAGTACGACACCAAGCATATGTTACAATGTGGAGATCAGCAAGTTAGCAAGCAATGCTTATCACAGCTAGCAATATCAGAAAGCCAACATAGGTTTCGCCCCAGGAGGATGTACCGGGCTGTGTGGTCTCAACATCTATGAAACTCAATCCGGTTCCTAGTGACGATGTTGTAATAGATAGTCTTGAAACTGTTGCCAAATATCCAACCTGTTAATGATTGTGAAAGGGGCCTAGCCAAGGCACCGACTAAATTGGCCTCTTATTCCTAACTCGCGATCCCCACATCTGCACAATCTTATCAAATCCCATTCTTATCATAAGAATACAAAGCTTCAATGGATCCCAAGAACAACTACCGCTGGCTCGGACTCAACTGCTGCTAGGTATTTGATTCTCTGGAAGGGACATTCCTGTTGAAAATATTAGAAAGAAATTAGTATTGGAAGATAAATAATTGTATTTTATTAAAACTTCTGTTGCTGACCCAACTGACCAGATCTATGATAATGGGTGCCTCTTGAACCCCATTCCTATCTGTTGGGTAGCAAGGCATGGATGCCTCCTGTCACCTCTGCTTTTTTGTTCTGCTAATGGGAGTTAGTGGCTAGCCCATTACAGGACAGGCACTGCAACAGAGGTGTAAAACTTTAACTAGTAACATGCTGATTATTCTTTATATTATGTCTTCATTAGAAATACAAACACAAAATGACCAACTGTCATCACAGAAATTATCACATTTGTTGCCTTTTTCAGGTATTAATATAAATTGGGATAACTCTGAAGTTTTCCAACTCTTTCCAGTGATTTTGGCTTATAATAGTGGGTAGCCCCTTAAATGGCCTGCGTCCAATGAAAAATATCTTGCCATCATAATATGTCAGGACAGAGAGATGATCATCAGGAACAACTATGGGACAGTTATCTCTAAATCAGAAGCAAAAATAGAAAAAGTATATTTAACCTCATGCCCCCCACCTCCTCACAATGGTGGACATATTTGCCATCATCAAAATGATAATACTTTTGAATCTTCTATACCTCTTTGCTAAATAGACCATCTCACTTAGCAAATTGTTCTTTACGGAGCTCACTACCCCACTCACTAGACTTGTGTGAGCTGGTAAGCAGCCAAAACCCAGGGAAGACATTCGGACGCGCCTGTCCAATAAAAGGGGCTTTGCTGCTCCAGATATGGAGTGGTAATTTTATACTCCACAGTCTCACTTCGCAATATACTTGATTCACCCTGAAGGTAATGCTCCATATATATTGTTGAAAAAGAGCATGTCAATGGAGGTACACTACAAACAATACTCTCTATCCCACTCCCCAGTCCCACTCATCAAAACCATACTATACGATCCACCCATAGGGCTACACTGCAAAACAGAATAAAATCAGGAAGAATACAAGCGTTTGCACGTAACTTACAAGTGGTTAACCCTCTATCATCCCTAACCCTCTACTACCCCTGACTCAAGAAAAAGACATTAGATATGAGTACCCAAACGTTGTTATGCCTCGTAGATCGCTTTAACAATGCAGAGATAGGGATACTCCTTCTCTTTCCTCTACTTTAATGTACTATAAGGTCAGCTGAACCTCTACATAAGTGTTTGCCACATTTCATAATGACCCACAAACCTTTACCCCATTACAACATATGATTTCATCCACCAACCTCTCTAAGCTATATCAAAAACCTGCTCCTTAACAGTGCACCCTGCTCGTGAACGATGGAATCAAGATGCAGGCTCTCTAGGTGAGGTTACATGGCTGTACCGATGCAAACCAACCAAATGTATATCCCTAATCTGTATACATAAACTGACACATTGTAAACTCCTATCACACTTCCAATAAAATTAAATAAGGTGAACACGAATATCACCCCTTTGCACCACCATTGAGCATTTCCAATTGTTCATTTTATACAGTTAGCCTGGTAATTCCCTATTAAACATACATTCTAGGAATCCATATTTAAAATTATCTGTACCGTTAGCTGGTACTTCCTTATTAAACATACATACATTCTGGGAATCCATATTTAAAATTATTTGTAAGATTACTGACTATCGGCTAAACAGCTCCCCAATAAAAGATCTACTAAGATATATGTGTAAGAACCCTCTCTACTGTAGAAGGCTAACTGTTGTGCTTTTAATCCTTGCCAAACGCAGGGTTGCAGGGGCAAGGATGCATGGTCTTCCACTTATGAAGCAAAAGCAGTTGAGCAATATGGGCTTCTGCAATGACCTGGAAAATACACCAAAAGACAGATTGGGTCGCTCGGATGTTGTATCTGGCAAATGTATGCACCTTCTCCTATGCGATGTTTAGCCCCAGTACTAAAGACAATTTAACTCATAATCATCACATCTGAGGTTATACTGACCAATACACTGCCAGTTTTGTACACAGCTGCAACATACTTATTCAACATGAAAATGTGAAATGATATCTTGTTTGAAATACTTGAATCCTATGTCAACTCCTCTAGTCTCGATGCTGTATCTGTACTACAGGTATGTGCTATTCTTCAGATGAGGTTGTGTGTACAAATTATACATAAATATTGCATATTTACTGCTCTGTTTAAACCATAATAAATAAAGTTTTAAAAGAGGACATTGGAATAGCTGTGAACTTTCAATGACCTCCTCCACTGTCTTGTTTTGCAAACATAAAGGAGGCCCAGTCAACAGATGCCTTCCTGGTAGCCTTTTCGCATATGTGAACAGGGCTGCTAGCAACTGCCCTATTCCTCCTTTATACATATGTTCAGGTAGGTTTAGACTACTTGTTGTTTGCCAGCGCTAATGTTTACACAACACACAGCCCCCTCCTGCCATTGGTTTCTTTGGTGGAGTCAGCTCTCGTAAACAGTTGCTTCATTGGGTGTTCTTCATATTTTGGTTCAGCCAAAAGGCATTTTGTGGAGGTTTACAGTTTGCATGTAAAGTTTACATTTTTGACTGGGTAAGAAAGCAGTTCCAGTACTTGCTCACAGCTGCTCCTCACGGTAAGGCTCCCCTTGCCCTACACGAGGATGGGTTCACATACTAAAATCACTAATTACTGCTATTCTTCGCAGGCCAAGTCTCCTGTTCACAGCCCTCTTCTTGCAGCCTGGAGCAAATATAATGGTATTAGTAATTATAAATGGGATTCATTGCACAGCAATCATTTTCAGTGGTGACAATGTTCATTGCTGATCATATTATTGGTAGGGTAAAAATTTGCAGGACCGTGAAGACCAGTGGATTTCTGCATGCGCTTTTTCCTTCTGTATATCATAAATGTATGATCGTTGGTACTGTACCCCATGTTAATTTAATCAATGTTTAGTTAAAGGTAAAACTCATTAACTGAATGTCTTCAGATCTGTAAACCTTCTGTTTGATTCTTTTCTTTATGTTGACATTGACTGCTCTATTGATTAATACTATGCCTCTTTACACAGACTTACGAATAGTCAATAAATAATCTTGAATCAGATATTTCTAAGTCACTGACATGTTAAAGCACCCTACCTCCAAATACAGCATATCGCTTACCAAACCTGTGAATTGGAAAAGTGAGAAAACAGCATTCCATGTGAATGCTTGACTAATCGCATACAAATACAGGAATTGTCTTAGCTGGTAGGTCTAGCCTATAACTGAAAACGAAAGCCAGACCTACTGTGTTTGCTGCTGCTCCTATTTGGTTGTTTGCAAATATGAAAACGGAGCAGCAAATCAACAGTCAGAATTTAGCAGGAGGCAAACTACTTATCATAATTTAGCAGCTGGCAAACCACTCAACCTGGTGCGAAACACATCTATAAAGCCTGTGCAATGTGGTGGTGGGCATGAAATACCATCCTCCTTGCACTAGAGCTCGGGGACACTTTGGCAGCAGTCCACTGCCCTCAGTGCAATCTTATGTTGTGAAAAAATGGCAAAATCAACTATACCCGCCTCTTTGCAAGGCTTGCAGGGACTATGAAGCCTGAAATTATCACCACCACCACCTTTTGAAAAAGCATGGGTTAGTACAAAATCCTCATCGCCATTATGCAAGGAAAGTGATTAGGCACACTGTGGCAGAGGGCAACCACTATGATGTTGACTACCCCAATGCTAATCAGCTACCACTTAATTGGGGAAAGGGGTAGCTGAACACTCCACTCCTAACACATTTGCAGCTTCTGCATTTGTGAATGAAGCCCCTTCAGATGGCACACTTCCAGATTCCTTTTTTTAACAACACTTTATTGGTTTTCATTTCATACGAACAGTTTTGAAAGGATTAATAGTCATTCTCTGAGGCAATTTCAATTTTGGATATTGCACAATATGTGCTTATTCTCAGGTTTACAGCATATGAACTCCCTATATCCAAAAGAATGTTCTGTGCAGCATGTCTAGGAACTGGCTATTACATAACTGTGCAGCAGTGTCAAAGATTCCCTCTCCTCTATTCCAATCCATATGCTGCCTTTTAATTTTCCCATACTATCTTGAAATTCTTAGGGCCGCCTCCGCTCTCTCGCATGGATCTCTTGGCCACCATGCACCAATTAATATTTAGCATCCACTCTTATAATGTTAGGACTTCTGTCATTCCTAGTTTTCTCTCTCTAACACCTCTTGCCATCATTAACCCCATTTCATAAGATATTTTTTCGTATTGGGAATTCCAAGTCTGAGTGAAGTCCCCCCATTTACCAGATTAAACTCTTTCCAATATTCATTCATTTTGGGACATTGACAGGTAAAATGTGCCTGGCTGAGTATGATTTCTGATGCTTTATATTATTCTGTGTCACACTAAATCTCATCACTTGCATTCTTGTATATGCAGCACCTTTAATTGCACCAAACGGAATCAAGAACTTATTGAAACCTTTCTAGGATGTCAACTTGTGTCATCTCAGTCTGAGTTGAGTCGCCCTATGTCTCTCTCCCGCCTCACCGTAATTTTGCCTGTGTAGAAGGGGCATAAATGAGCGTACTTTTTATATATTTGGGAGGTTGCCTTTTTATGGTGCACTCAATGGGGTGCTAGTTTTGATCCCTTCTTTCATATCGTGCTAGTGCATGTTTAAATTGTATGCATTTATATTTTTATGTGCTTAAAAGCTCGTATTTAATTTGGAGCTCTTCAAACATTTTGATCTCTGCCATGGCCTGTCCCAAGCCCAGGTGCGAAAGGAGAAGGGTTATGTGTGGGGCTTGCTACACCCACCATGCAAAAAAATCTTAACTACAGAAACCTCAACCGAAACACAGCCCGGCATTGAGAAGACAAGAATCTCCTTCACCGACAGCTATGATGCCGCGTGATGAAAGCCAGAGATCCCTGGAAGCCATAAACGTCGATCCACCTGCTTTTGACCAAGGTCATCACCATTCGGACATGGGCTAAGGTTGTTTTATCTAATAATATGATGCACATATGTGGACACTTTTGTATATGGCTTTGTGCTATTGTGACGTTAATTTAACTTACTTATGATTTGAGTATTTATAATCTTTTGTGCAAACGTTTTTGTGGACTTCGTATACGGAATGTACAAAATATTTGTTGGTTTTCAAAATAATCTAACAGGTCATTAGGTACAATGTACAATTCTTCATTTCTATATTGACTACACAAGAGTAAAAGGAGGTCACGTGTGGGTGGGCATGATATTGAAAACAATTTGAAGTTGTTTTAAGTAACTGGATACATATACCCAGAGAAGTTATGTGGTATATCAAAGGAAGTGGGCCAATCTATGGTAGTTGGGGGTTCTTTTGAGTTGAAAATATTTATTAATTTCCGACCCCCTACAATCATATACCATAATAATGTAACAACCAAATTCTGTGTAGCACTGCAAGCCATTATGCCTAATTTAAACTTGTAGCTCACAGCCATACAAAGTCTTACTAACCTTCTGTTAGACTACGGTATTATTAAATTTCCCCAATCATTAGGTCTCAAAAAACATACGCAATTCAGTTGATAGTGTGCTTTTCACGTCTCTTAACTGCCCTAGGGTGGCCACCTCCTTCCATGTCAATATGTAATGCACTTGATCTATAAACTGGTCTCAAATTATGTGATCCTAGGCAAATATTCTATTTCATTGAGTAGTGTTTCTCTTCAAACACTACATATGAAAGCATCTTCAAATAAGTGAGCTCGGCATGTCTGCTGTGCAAAAACAGTTTTGCTTGATTTAACAGACTAAACTTTTTCTCCTTGTATAATAAAAAATCTCACCCACATAAGAGTATATCTGACCCCGACTTCCAACGTAGCTCACTAATTGCATTGTCATCAGGGTGGGCAAGAATATTTCTCATTTCATGTTTGAAAACGTTTAAAAACTCTAACTTTTAATAAATATATTACTGATACAGGCTATGGTAGAAGAACTGTCCTTTACAGGCAGTACATTTCCATTGAAAAGGCCATGAACCTTCCCACTGACATGCAGTTTTATTGTTAAACCTACATAGTATAAAATAATGTGTAGAACTCAAGTTTCAGTGAAGATTTATCATTTGCACATACATCACTAAGTAAAGTGTTTTAATTTATTTTGCCCCTATTACAATCGGTGTACATCAACACTTCAGAACAACAACAAAAAATGCTTTTTTAACTATTGAATTTTTTTTAAATTCTGTACAGTTCACTTACAAGCTGTTTTTGTTTGTTAGAAAAGCATGACATCCTACAGCCTTTCATTTTCGGAGCCTGTACCTCAACACGATTCCCTGACAGTTAACTTTATACTTTTCTTTCTCTGACTGCAAAGTTAGAGGATTTTGTAAACACCAAACTTCCACGATAAAATTAGAAGCAATTGGTAAGAAGACATAAACTGCCATATGACATGTCTTTCAATGCACAGCAAGCTAGACAAGATAAAAACAAGATTTAAAGGCATCTCATTTACTTTCAAAACACCTGTTTTTTTTGTCCACAGTGGCAAAAACAAAAGTTCTCATTCAGCAATGGCTACTCTTACTCAATCAAGCAACGACTTATTGCAATTATACATTTGTATGTATGCAATTAAATGCCCCTGTCAAACATTCTTTATGCCTAGAACTATATGTGCACTGAAGATTCGTATACAGGTACACAATTGGAATATACATAAGTCTGATACCAAACAGTCTTAAGTTGAATACTTCTTAAGAGAACATGAACATAACAGGAATTTTGAGTTTTTGGAAGTTGAACATATTCATTTATTTCATGACACGTTCACCAAAGAGTGATCAACACATCTGTTTAGTAGTTATAAAATATACAAATAGTTTCTCATGTAGATGTGCATTAGCAAAGCTGATAATAGTCAACGAATAATCAACCTTTCAGTACCAAATATACACAGTAGTCTTGCTTATACATATTTAGCAGCAAAAAAACAAAACAGATACTATATATAACGATATTCTGTTCAAATAAACGTTCCATATGGAAAGCAAACATGGAGTCTTTGTTCTTGGGTGCACAGAAATGTACACGGTATCTCGCTCATAATTCCTCAAGTTAATGCATTCTGAGCATTTAAGCAATTACTAATGTCCTCCTGGTTCGGACCAGTTTTCCATATTTTGAATGCGGCTTCAAATGTTAATATCTCGGTTTAAACAGGGCTTTAAACGAGGTAAGCTCCATGTCCAGTCACTGTACGTACTGTCTCACTATTGGGTATTGCTGGAGACAGGGTGTGCGCACATAGCTCTTCTTTTAAAAAAATAATTTTGAATAAACCACTACACATTTGCTTGTCCAGTTTATCTACGCTTACATTACGTGCCTACAAAGGGTTGGCATTCGATGGCGCACATAAAATGTATAAATGTGAAAAATAGTTTCTTTAGAGGTTTTAAATATTAATCAGAATGAGACTTATATCATGCCAGGCCGTTTAACTGTGGAATATGGAAGCTGGCAAGTTTTAACGAATGTCGATAAAAAAAAACAAATACACATTTCGTTTACGCTTGTGTGCATGCATGGCTAAACAACTCCGATTTATTAATGGTCTCTTTTTAATATCTCCCTTTTGGATACACATTTACAAAAAAAGCATTAATATGCATCATAACGAACAATGTTTTCACCAAAAATCTTTTGGATTACCATTCCATCTAACTCCTTCCCTCTCCCCGCTTAAAAGTTTTTCTTGAAACACGCTCGCTCAGTAACGTAAAGATTTTAAGAACTCCCTTTAGAGGATTGATGCGTAGCCCGCTACCCAATTGCAAAACTGTTCCGTCACGACTAATGGTAAACACGAATCCGTTCCATATTTAGGCATAAAAAAGTAAAGCCCGGAGCCGCAAACATCGGAGCACAAGTGCTGAGCACACCGGTGAGCGGTATTTCAGACAAACCACGATCTGATCACTACAAACACAGAAGCTCCAAAGTTGCACCCTTGAGCAAGAGGCGCCTGCGTGACGCTGAAAGAGAACACGTTTCAAGATGTCACGTGGTGACGCACGGTTGCTAGGGCTACCAAGGGGCATTCTTCGGTTACTTCCACTCCCTCCACCAAAGCGTACATACAACGTACACCTTAGAGTTTCTCCGAGGGAAATGGAGGGGCACATGTCAATTAAAACAGTATCTAAGATTGCAACCAAATAAATCAATCCAACTAAGGATATTCATAAAATATAACAAATCGGTAAGTACTGTTCGATTTTTAGCACAACTACAAAAAGGCTTATCTTTTTCGTAGTATAAACACCCACCACTGTTTATATACATCAGTAATTAATTCTGGCTCACCAAATCCCCATACGTCCGGGTAATTATGCCCAGACCCCTACTACAATTAATTATACTGCCCATCCTAAGATGGCAGACGGGGAAACTGCGACACTCTACTTTCTCTATTTCCTCCTCTAGTGCTTCCGGCGGCTTTGAATGACTGGCTCATCGGTTGCATTGTGGTACCGGTTGAGCGTGCAGTTGTGAGGATGGTTCTTTTGGAGAGTGAACAGGTAAGGGGTTTTCCGACGGTAACGAAAGGAAAACTAGGGCACCAGCGTGGTAGGGAGTGGCAACGCATTTGCTGCGGGAGTTACATTATAAGAAAATAATAATATTCAGTAAAAGTGTTATAGAATGGCGTTACCCTGATTGTTAAATGCCACTTGCAAGCGCGATCAGGACCTGCTTCAAATCTGTAGCTATGTAATATTTATTTGTGTAATCTTAATCACTTTCACTTTTTTAAAATCTGTAACGAACATGTAATTTTGTGTATACGTAACTCTCACCATGAGCAAATGTAGTAGCCATACGTATTGTCACCTACTACCAGGTTACTCTGATGGGTCTCCTGTAACATTCTTCTTCGCTCTACTGCAAAGCGCTCTAACCCCTCTGGTAACATATGCGCCATATAAAATACATCAGTAAATGAAGCACCACCGTAGGAGCAGGGTTACTGATATATTAAGCAGTGGGGTGAGAAGATTGCGACTTGTTAAAATGGGTGCCACAGCGACGGAGAGGGCATTATAGAAGCTGGACACTAGAGCTGTATAAACCATACATGCCAACATGTCAAAACAGGAAAGTGGGATTTCTTGAAATGAAAATCTGGGAACGTAGTTTTCCTATTGACTTCCATTGAAGCAGAAGCAATTTCAGGTGAAAGACGACAAAACAAAATATTTTTTTACTTACAAAATTGGTAATTTCCCACATGAATTGGGTGTATCAGCACGTAATGTATAAACCTGGCATTGAAGGGGGCACTGTAGGGGTTGGTACATCATAAAATAGTAGAGGTTTTGAGGAGTTTCTTAGTAACGTGATCATATTTTTAAGACAAAAACTAGGGTATGCCACAGACAAAGTAGGAATGCAACTTGACAGTGGCTTTTTGTGGAAAGGCTACGGTAGCAGAAGGCACTAGCCTGCAAAGTACTGCCACTAGGGATATTGCAAGGCCTTGGCGGCAAGAGCGTAGTAAGTGCACATCCAGTCAATTTTGTGGTACGTAACAAGTATCCTAGCTTCCCCAGTGTTGCAATGTGCACTTCTGGCTGTGCGCTTTAAATGAACTGGAGGCATACACAACTACTGCGGTAAACTGGAGTCACGGGCAAACCCCTCTCCCGTGCTCCGCTTTATTATTTATATCCTCCTGATCCCCCTGTATCCCGTCCTCCCCCTTCCGGGTCGGTGTCACTGGTGACCGCTCCCAAAACAACTAGACCGTCACAGGGCACCACATCCCTACCCAGCTGGATCAAAAGTTAATACACAGGCAAAGTCCTTCAGCCTTTTGGCTGAGTAGGGAATTGGATCTCAAATTGTACCTCCCCGTCTGGGATCTGGTCCCACTGCATTGAGTCATAGGAGCACCGCTCACCAATTGTCTCAGGCAGACTGGTCCAGCCGCTTTTGGCAACTCATCCTCACAATCATGTTCAGGACTCTCAGTGGCCTACCGATCTGGGAATTGATCCTCCGCCTCCTGACCCCCAGAGTGTTCCAAAAAAGTTGCCTTTTTAAACCACAAGCCATTTCGTGTCACTCGATCACTCCCTTTCTCAGCTGTCACCATGGTCCCAGACACCCCAGTCATTGTCCATACTCTGGGTTCATAGGGTGTGCGGAATTCCCATCCACGTTTCCGATCCTTGATGATCACCTGGTTGCCGACTTGGACGTCTTTTACCATGGCACGCCTTCTTTTGCACGTCTTGCTGGCTTGCTTCCTCCTGGCTTGTCTGCTTCAGGTGATAGGGGGTGGGTCGCCACCCGGGGTCTGTGGGGATGGTATCTCATCTCTGTCTGGCAAGAATCAGTGACCAAGGAGTCTGGCCAGTTGTACAGTGGGGGGGTTTCTCTGTATTCCCATAGGAATCGATGAAGGCTGAGCTCCGGGTCAGTGGTTTCTAAGATGGCAATTTTAAGGGCCTTATTGAGCGTGCACATGAATCGCTCAACTTCTCCTTTGGCTTGAGGCCACTGTGGTGTGATTCTTCGATGTCTAATGGCCAATCGCCTCATCGTGTCCTGAAAGTCATTCCCTTGGAATGGGGGTGCATTGTCATTCTTGATCTCCTCCGGGAGACCAAACATGGCAAAGATCCTTTCAAGAGCTGGATCCACATGTGTGAAAGCAGTGGACGCAACTACCTCCATAATTGGATATTTAGAATACCCATCTGAGTGCCAGGGTGGTCCTGTCATCCGGAAAACTTCCAAAGTCTAAGCTGACTTGCTCCCACGGGTTTGTACAGGCTTCTTCTGTAAGGATATGGGCCGATACCTCAGGGGTGGCCGTTAGCTGACAGGCTGGGCATTGTCGCACACATTGGTCCACTCCCTCTTCAAGTCCAGGGAACCACACTTTCTCCCTCATGCACGCTTACATTTTTGTCATCCCTTGATGCTCTCCGTGTGCTAGCAGGATCACGCGATCTTGTAGTTTCCATGGTATCACTAATCTGTGTCCCCGGAGAAGAAGACCTTCAGACGTGGCGCTTAGCTCATTCCGGATTAACCGTATTTTCGATAAACGTTCCAGTTCGGCTGTGGTCCTGCTATCTGTATTCCGGAGAAAATTGTGCCAGGACCCACCTTTCAGCGGTTGCTTCACTCGTAGCAACACTTCATCTTCCAGGACAGCTTCAGAAATCTCCTTCATGTTGAGTGTTTTGGGACAACTCCCCTGAGCGAGTGCGTGCACCTGTGCCTCGTGGACACCTCGTCTTGATTGGGGATTTGAGCATGCTCAGGAGGGTGCCTGGATAGGAAGTCCGTGGGGTTCTTGGCCCTAGGTTGGTATACTACCTCCATACAATGATGTTGCAGCTGAATTGCCCATCTTTCAATCCGTGGAGGCGGATGTGGTGCGCACCCCTTGAACAGGGGGACAAGTGGCCGACAGTCCGTGACCACCCAGAAAGGTCTCCTTTGGAGGTACAGGTGGAAGTGACCATGCACCAAATTAATTGCCAGGGCCTCCCTCTCGGTCTGGGAGTAGCGCTGTTCGATTGAGGTTAAGGCCTTGCTGGCATATGCTAGGGGAGCCCACCGCCCTAGTTCACTTTCTTGGGACAGGACTGCACCGAGGCCCAGCAGGCTCGCGTCAACCATCAGTTCGGTCTTTTTCATGGGGTCGAAGTATGCCATAGTAGTGTCACCCAGAAGAGCATTCTTGAGTGCTTGGAACGCTTCTTCTTCCTGGCTCCCCCATACCCACGGTGCATTTGTTTTTGTGAGGGCTCAGAGCGGTTCTGACAGCGTGGCCAACCTTGGGATGAATCTGCCACAATATCTTGCCATTCCCAGAAAACTCTGCACTTCAGTCACAGTTTTCGGGACGGGAGCTTTCCTGATAGCGCTGGACTTTCATGGGTCTACTTGGATACCTTCCTGGTTAAATACGTATCCGAAGAATTCAATTGCCGTTTGAAAGAAAACAGACTTTTCTCTATGGAGGGTGAGTCCGTGTTCCGACAGACGTTGGGGGTTGTCTTTCACATGCCGATGGTGATCTTCGGCCGTCGCGGAGTACATTAGTATGTCATCACTTGCGTTCATGACTCCTTGTAGTCCAGATACAGTTTGTCGAATTGCATCCTGGAATACCTCCGCTGCCGATGACACGCCGAAACTCAGGCGTTTGTATCTTTTCAGCCAGAGGTGCGTCAGGAACGTGGTGATGTATCTGCTCTCCTCCGCCAGCCTGAGTTGGTGCTATCCGGCGTTTAAGTCTAATTTGGAGAACCACTTGGATCCGTTAAAATCGGCTATGATGTCGTCTGTTGTGGGTGTAATGTGTCTTTCACGCCTAATGGCCTAATTGGGCAGTCTCATGTCAATGCAGAGGCAAATTTTTCCGGGTGGCTTCTGCTTCTCTGCGATCACCATGGGCGATACCCAGGGAGTGGGGCCAGATACTCTTTCAATGACTCCTTGTTCTACAAGGCTGGTCAGCTCTTGTTCAGCTAATGGCCTTAGCTGAAACGGTATCCACTGGTGTCGTAAGGCAACCGGCTTCACAGCCTTATCAATATGCAACTTGGTTGGAGGGGCTTTGAGGCACCCAAGGCCTGTGAATAGTTCCGGAAATTCTTTTAGCAGCTCATCTGCCGCTTGACTGGCAAGTAGCGTGACCGCCTCCCTGTCGACTACATGGAATATGGTATCTATCGTTCTTCCCTCCACCTGCACTATCACTGCCATGCGTCCCTTTAGAGGCAATGGCGTGCAACTTCCGTAAGTAAATATCTTGGTGTTTGATGGGGTCAATGTTGGACGGTGCTGGAGGCAGCGATATTGTTGTACGCGCATCAAATTTACTGAGGCTCCTGTGTCTATGAGGGCCTTGACAGGGGATCCTGCTTCTTCAATCTTCAATGAACTGTGCAGGGGTGAGATGCCTCCTTTACCTCTTTCCACTGGTGTTGGTGTGCCACTCTGGCTTAGGGCTTGGCATTCTCCTTTACTCCTTCCCCCCAGTCTTATGTGCGCAGCTAGTGGTGCCCCCAACTTGATGACCTGTGCCCTAACTTGAGGCATGCTTGCCAGACAGCTCTCATCAGGCACAAAACACATGGGTGTAGAGGCCACCCTCGTCGCCAGTGTTGCATCGCACACTTCTGGCGAGCGCGATGCTTCAAATAAACTGGAGGCATGCACAACTACTGCCGTAAACTGGATTCACAGGGAAAAACCCTCTTCCGCGCTCTGCTTTATTATTTATATCCTCCTGATCCCCCAGAACCCGTCCTCCCCTACCAGGTCGCTGTCACTGGCGACCAGTCCCAAAACAACTAGACCGTCACAGGACACTACACCCAGGCTCACTTATTGTAGTTGATCTGTATAAAGAAAAAAAAACGTCTGACTAATAGAGCATCAAATACATCTCAGGTGGTATCTCCCAAGTTCACTTTGACCCACCCACACCCTTTCAATCATGAAAATAGTCAGGACACATCTTAGGTCTGAAATGGTCACCTGTGCTGGAAGCTCTCCTTCATGATGGCGTCCTCTTGTCATGTTTTAATTTATTTTTCAAATAAGAGAAATTTGATTCCTTTTTAACCCACACAGTCCATTTTGTTCGGAAATCAAGAGTACTGACCTGTGTTTAGGTCAAAGAGTAGGATCTCCATACAAGAGGTTGGAGCATTTCAAGGGAGTGCTAAGTTCATTATCTCATGTTAGGCCCTTAGGTTACAGCAGCCACAGGTAGGTCCTGTCAGGGCTCAATACCCCCTTTCACTCACCCTTTTACCATCCCCCTCCACAACACACACCAACATTGTATTACATCAATCACTATCGATATTTCAGACACCATCTCAAATATACAGAGAATGGTAACAAATAGAATGCTACTAATATCCCTCTCTTACTAATAGGTAAACGAATACCATCAAATCCCTTGCAAATAAAGTACAGGTGCAATAATTTAAAATTGTTTAAACTCCACCATGTCTACCTCACCCATTCACCCAAAAACAACCAGGTAAAATCCACAGTACCCATGCAGGCACATAAGGACAAAAAATAGAAGTCATAGGAACTCTGTGATGGGATAAGAGATGAGGCTTTTCACACCTGTTGTCAGAGGCAATAGACAGCAGCTGGGATCCAAGATGGCGGTTTGTACCTGACATAGGTCTCTGCCCTCTCAGAGAAATGCCGAAAAAATGCTTGTTACTGCCCTCCTGCAAGCAAGAAAGCCCTTGTGGGTTCGAGGGTCTGCTTGCTATATGGAAGCACATTAACTGGCACTGGTACATGTCCCTGAAATTACAAAACAGAAGCTGTGAGCGCTAAACAGGCCTTTTATCTGTCTGGCTGGTTTGCTGGGCGTCGCTCAGGGGTTCAGATGCAAAGATGGAGGAAGTGTCCAAGCTAAGGTAATCCCTGAGTTTGCAGTCATCAGATGGGGAATGCTGACCAGGCTCTGCCCTTGGCAGGAGCTCTGACGCGGGAGAGGAAGAAAGCGAGGATGAGGCTTGGGATTCTGGGCCCTCAGGGTAGTCACCTTTCTGGATCAAACCACCCACCTGAAACACCTTTAGACAGCTCAGCTGCTGGAACAACCGACAAGGGGCCTGGCAGAATTGCCCCATGGCATCACAAATAAGGGTGCCCAAATAGGCCAGCATGAAGCCCAAGAAGCACATAAAGCCCAACTGAGTCACAAAACCTTCCAGGACGCCACAATCGCTGGAAATAATCGATGCTGGAGAGGACTGCCAAGCCGTACTTATTAACGGGCAGTGAAGCAGACGCTATCCCCAGTGGGGACTTTTTGGTGGGGGTGACGCAAGGATGCTCCACAAGTGGACACGAAGATTCCTCTTCTGTAAGCCTGAGAAGGGCTGGGGTGCTCTGTACCCTTGTTCTATTCTATTTTTTTGTGTGAATATTCATGTTTAGGCAGCATTTATTTCAGCTGGCTCACCTAAGTAAACAATTTAAGGCTTGCGTCGGTGACTGAGGTCTTTGTCAGGTCTGACTTTTGCCAGGAGCCAGTACAACGTAGATGGCGTGTACGGCAGACCATTTTCTCTTTTCAGAAGCTTGGGTCTACTGTGTCCTTGCTGGAGCTTGCTAATTTAACAGCCAAACAACTTATCGTCAAGACCCAGGAAAAGCCCAGGACCTCTTAACATAATGAGGAGAATCAACTGCTGAGTGAATTGTTTTTTGGTGCTCTTCACATTCTGTCTGGATTATTAATGGCTGCGCCTCGCTATAAACTTATATTTGTCTTTTTTTCGTCTGATTGGCTTTATAATGTGCTAGATAAGGGCATATCACTGGTTTGTGTGGGTATTTGTTTGCAGCGTTCTTCCCATTTTTTTTTTTTTTTTTTTTTTTGCTTTTTAGTAGTATTTTGGAAATTGAGCTAGACATTGTCAAGTTATTTGATTCCTGGAAGGGGCTCTGTTGGTAGCCAATTAGGTTTTCAGTGTGGGTTCACACCACAGTTTTCTAAGTCCTGCTTGGGAATATAGAACTGGGTGAGAATGAGTGTTGGTGGGAAGGTTTTTTTTTCACACGCATGGGTTGGCAAGGGGGGCTCTAGGAGTTGCTGGGTCAAAATATAGCAATTCGGGGGACGCTGCAGGGGTTGTATGGAGTAAAAGATATAGCATTTATTTGAGATAATTATTACACCATGCTTGAGGGGAAAACTTGTCTGACTTCTAATAAACTATGTTTAAAAGTTGAAACCGGGATGTTCACATACACACTTAAAAGGTTAATGGTAAGCGGTACAGTGCTAAGATTAGAAATAAAAGGAAAAAATTATGCACTCTGTATCCTCATCTCCTCTGTGCTGAGGAGACTCCTCTTACTGTTAGCCTAAACTACTCAACTTATGAAGTTCACTATGTAGGAAGTTGGCTCTGTATGCACTATTTCAAAGTAAGGAATAGTATGCACAGAGTCCAAGGGTTCCCCTTAGAGGTAAGATAGTGGCAAAAAGAGATAATACTAATGCTCTATTTTGTGGTAGTGTGGTCGAGCAGTAGGCTTATCAAAGGAGTAGTGTTAAGCATTTGTTGTACATACACACAGGCAATAAATGAGGAACACACACTCAGAGACAAATCCAGCCAATAGGTTTTGTTATAGAAAAATATATTTTCTTAGTTTATTTTAAGAACCACAGGTTCAAATTTTACATGTAATATCTCATTTGAAAGGTATTGCAGGTAAGTACTTTAGGAACTTTGAATCATTTCATTAGCATGTATACTTTTCACATAAAACACAATAAGCTGTTTTAAAAGTGGACACAGTGCAATTTTCACAGTTCCTGGGGGAGGTAAAGTAATGTTAGTTTTAACAGGTAAGTAAGTCACTTACAGGTTTCAGTTTTTGGTCCAAGGTAGCCCACCGTTGGGGGTTCAGAGCAGCCCCAAAGTTACCACACCAGCAGCTCAGGGCCGGTCAGGTGCAGAGGTCAAAGAGGTGCCCAAAACGCATAGGCTTCAATGGAGAGAAGGGGGTGCCCCGGTTCCAGTCTGCCAGCAGGTAAGTACCTGCGTCTTCGGAGGGCAGACCAGGGGGGTTTTGTAGGGCACCGGGGGGGACACAGGTCAGCACAAAAAGTACACCCTCAGCAGCGCGGGGGCGGCCGGGTGCAGTGTGCAACCACGCGTCGGGTTTGTAATGGTTTTCAATGAGACCAAGGGATCTCTTCAGCGTTGCAGGCAGGCAAGGGGGGGGCTCCTCGGGGTAGCCACCACCTGGGCAAGGGAGAGGGCCTCCTGGGGGTCACTCCTGCACAGGAGTTCCGTTTCTTTAGGTGCTGGGGGCTGCGGGTGCAGAGTCTTTTCCAGCCGTCGGGAAATGGAGTTCAGGCAGTCGCGGTCAGGGGGAGCCTCGGGATTCCCTCTGCAGGCGTCGCTGTGGGGGTTCAGGGGGGACAACTTTGGTTACTCACAGTCGTAGAGTCGCCGGATGGTCCTCCCTGAAGCGTTGTTTCTCCACCAGTCGAGTCGGGGTCGCCGGGTGCAGTGTTGCAAGTCTCACGCTTCTTGCGGGGAGTTGCAGGGGTCTTTAAATCTGCTACTTGAAACAAAGTTGCAGTTCTTTTGGAGCAGGGCCGCTGTCCTCGGGAGTTTCTTGTCTTTCTCGAAGCAGGGCAGTCCTCAGAGGATTCAGAGGTCGCTGGTCCCTTGGAAAGCGTCGCTGGAGCAGGTTTCTTTGGAAGGCAGGAGACAGGCCGGTAAGTCTGGAGCCAAAGCAGTTGGTGTCTTCTGTTCTTCCTCTGCAGGGGTTTTTCAGCTCAGCAGTCCTCTTCTTCTTGTAGTTTCAGGAATCTAAAGTTTTAGGTTCAGGGGAGCCCTTAAATACTAAATTTAAGGGCGTGTTTAGGTCTGGGGGGTTAGTAGCCAATGGCTACTAGCCCTGAGGGTGGGTACACCCTCTTTGTGCCTCCTCCCAAGGAGAGGGGGTCCCATCCCTAATCCTATTGGGGGAATCCTCCATCTACAAGATGGAGGATTTCTAAAAGTTAGAGTCACCTCAGCTCAGGACACCTTAGGGGCTGTCCTGACTGGCCAGTGACTCCTCCTTGTTGTTTTCTTTGTTTCCTCCGACCTTGCCGCCAAAAGTGGGGGCCGTGGCCGGAGGGGGCGGGCAACTCCACTAGCTGGAGTGTCCTGCGGTGCTGTGACAAAGGGGTGAGCCTTTGAGGCTCACCGCCAGGTGTTACAGCTCCTGCCTGGGGGAGGTGTTAGCATCTCCACCCAGTGCAGGCTTTGTTACTGGCCTCAGAGTGACAAAGGCACTCTCCCCATGGGGCCAGCAACATGTCTCTAGTGTGGCAGGCTGCTGGAACCAGTCAGCCTACACAGATAGTCGGTTAAGGTTTCAGGGGGCACCTCTAAGGTGCCCTCTGGGGTGTAGTTTACAATAAAATGTACACTGGCATCAGTGTGCATTTATTGTGCTGAGAAGTTTGATACCAAACTTCCCAGTTTTCAGTGTAGCCATTATGGTGCTGTGGAGTTCGTGTAAAACAGACTCCCAGACCATATACTCTTATGGCTACCCTGCACTTACAATGTCTAAGGTATTGCTTAGACACTGTAGGGCAGTGGTTCCCAAACATTTTCGACCCACGGCTCCCTTGATCTATTGGCCACTAGCTGCGGCTCCCCGTTATGTTACTTTTTGTCGGCGGGTGGGGGATGTAAGCCTGGCCTAGGGAGTACATCCATTTTTCTCCCTGAAAAGAATTGGGATGACGCCAATGAAGGTATTGTAATTCTATATATAACTGTAAAAAATAAAAATGTAACAGTTGTTTAATTACAGCATGCATAGGGTTTTTTAGTAAGGGGAAAATATTGGTTGACGGTAACCCTAGTAAAATGGGCAGGTCTCATTTTTATGTAGTTATAACATAACTGTTTAAATATTGTGAAATGTAGAATCCCTTTAGTTGTGTTTAACCACCAGAGGGCGCTCAAGGACAAAATTAAAAAAGAGCTGCTACAACTGAGTAGTTTTATTTTGTACGAACTGGCCCAAGGGCTATAAATAGCTCAGTGGTTCCCAAACTGTGTGCGGCGCCCCTGGCTAGTTTTGATGGCGCACCAGCGAGCCGCGGCGCACAGATTGGGAACCACTGCTGTAGGGGCACAGTGCTCATGCACTGGTGCCCTCACCTATGGTATAGTGCACCCTGCCTTAGGGCTGTAAGGCCTACTAGAGGGGTGACTTATCTATACCTGCATAGGCAGTGAGAGGCTGGCATGGCACCCTGAGGGGAGTGCCATGTCGACTTACTCGTTTTGTTCTCACCAGCACACACAAGCTGGCAAGCAGTGTGTCTGTGCTGAGTGAGGGGTCTCGAGGGTGGCATAAGACATGCTGCGGCCCTTAGAGACCTTCCTTGGCATCAGGGCCCTTGGTACCAGGGGTACCACTTACAAGGGACTTATCTGGATGCCAGGGTGTGCCAATTGGGGAATCAAAAGTACAGGTTAGGGAAAGAACACTGGTGCTGGGGCCTGGTTAGCAGGCCTCAGCACACTTTCAATTCAAAACATAGCATCAGCAAAGGCAAAAAGTCAGGGGGTAACCATGCCAAGGAGGCATTTCCTTACACAACCCCCCCGCCCCCCCAAACGAAAGAGGATGAGACTAACCTTTCCCAAGAGAGTCTTCATTTTCTAAGTGGAAGAACCTGGAAAGGCCATCTGCATTGGCATGGGCAGTCCCAGGTCTGTGTTCCACTATAAAGTCCATTCCCTGTAGGGAGATGGACCACCTCAACAGTTTTGGATTTTCACCTTTCATTTGCATCAGCCATCTGAGAGGTCTGCGGTCAGTTTGAACTAGGAAGTGAGTACCAAAGCGGTATGGTCTCAACTTCTTCAGGGACCAAACCACAGCAAAGGCCTCCCTCTCAATGGCACTCCAACGCTGCTCCCTGGGGAGTAACCTCCTGCTAATGAAAGCAACAGGCTGGTCAAGGCCATCATCATTTGTTTGGGACAAAACTGCCCCTATCCCATGTTCAGAGGCATCTGTTTGCACAATGAATTGCTTGGAGTAATCTGGAGCTTTTAGAACTGGTGCTGTGCACATAGCTTGCTTCAGGGTGTCAAAGGCCTGTTGGCATTCTACAGTCCAGTTTACTTTCTTGGGCATTTTCTTGGAGGTGAGTTCTGTGAGGGCTGTCACAATGGATCCATATCCCTTCACAAACCTCCTATAGTACCCAGTCAAGCCAAGGAATGCCCTGACTTGAGTCTGGGTTTTTGGAGCTGCCCAGTCCAGAATAGTCTGGATCTTAGGCTGGAGTGGCTGAACTTGGCCTCCACCTACAAGGTGTCCCAAGTAAACCACAGTTCCCTGCCCTATCTGGCATTTGGATGCCTTGATAGAGAGGCCTGCAGATTGCAGGGCCTTCAAAACCTTCTTCAGGTGGACCAGGTGATCCTGCCAGGTGGAGCTGAAGACAGCAATATCGTCAAGATAAGCTGCACTAAAGGATTCCAACCCAGCAAGGACTTGATTCACCAACCTTTGGAAGGTGGCAGGGGCAGTCTTTAAACCAAAGGGCATAACAGTGAACTGATAATGCCCATCAGGTGTGGAGAATGCTGTCTTTTCTTTTGCTCCAGGGGCCATTCTGATTTGCCAGTACCCTGCTGTTAAGTCAAAGGTACTTAAGAATTTGGCAGCCCCTAATTTGTCTATTAGCTCATCAGCTCTAGGAATGGGATGAGCATCTGTCTTGGTGACAGAGTTGAGACCTCTGTAGTCCACACAAAACCTCATCTCTCTCTTTCCTTCCTTGGTGTGAGGTTTGGGGACTAAGACCACTGGGCTAGCCCAGGGGCTGTCAGAGTACTCAATTACTCCCAATTCCAGCATCTTGTGGACTTCCACCTTGATGCTTTCCTTAACTTGGTCAGACTGTCTAAATATTTTGTTTTTGACAGGCATGCTGTCTCCTGTGTCCACATCATGGGTACACAGGTGTGTCTGACCAGGGGTTAGGGAAAAGAGTTCAGCAAACTGTTGCAGGACCTTCCTACAGTCAGACTGCTGTTGGCTAGAGAGGGTGTCTGAGTAGATCACTCCATCCACTGAGCCACCTTTAGGGTCTTATGAGAGGAGATCAGGGAGAGGTTCACTCTCAGCTTCCTGGTCCTCATCTGTCACCATCAACAGATTTACATCAGCCCTGTCATGGAAGAGCTTAAGGCGGTTCACATGGATCACCCTCTTGGGGCTCCTGCTTGTGCCCAGGTCCACCAGGTAGGTGACCTGACTCTTCCTTTCTAGTACTGGGTAAGGGCCACTCCATTTGTCCTGGAGTGCCCTGGGAGCCACAGGCTCCAGAACCCAGACTTTCTGCCCTGGTTGAAATTCAACCAGTGCAGCCTTTTGGTCATACCACAACTTCTGGAGTTGTTGGCTGGCCTCAAGGTTTTTACTTGCCTTTTCCATGTACTCTGCCATCCTTGAGCGAAGGCCAAGTACATAGTCCACTATGTCTTGTTTAGGCTCATGAAGAGGTCTCTCCCAGCCTTCTTTAACAAGAGCAAGTGGTCCCCTTACAGGGTGGCCAAACAGAAGTTCAAAGGGTGAGAATCCTACTCCCTTCTGAGGCACCTCTCTGTAAGCGAAAAGCAGACATGGCAGGAGGACATCCCATCTCCTTTTGAGTTTTTCTGGGAGCCCCATGATCATGCCCTTTAATGTCTTGTTGAATCTCTCAACAAGGCCATTAGTTTGTGGATGATATGGTGTAGTGAATTTATAAGTCACTCCACACTCATTCCACATGTGTTTTAGGTATGCTGACATGGAGTTGGTACCTCTGTCAGACACCACCTCCTTAGGGAAGCCCACTCTGGTAAAGATACCAATGAGGGCCTTGGCTACTGCAGGGGCAGTAGTCGACCTAAGGGGAATAGCTTCAGGATACCTAGTAGCATGATCCACTACTACTAGGATGTACATATTTCCTGAGGCTGTGGGAGGTTCTAGTGGACCAACTATGTCCACACCCACTCTTTCAAAGGGGACCCCCACCACTGGAAGTGGAATGAGGGGGGCCTTTGGATGCCCACCTGTCTTACCACTGGCTTGACAGGTGGGGCAGGAGAGGCAAAACTCCTTAACCTTCTGGGACATATTGGGCCAGTAGAAGTGGTTGACTAACCTCTCCCACGTCTTGGTTTGTCCCAAATGCCCAGCAAGGGGAATATCATGGGCTAAGGTCAGAATAAACTCTCTGAAACCCTGAGGCACTACCACTCTCCTAGTGGCACCAGGTTTGGGATCTCTTGCCTCAGTGTACAGGAGTCCATCTTCCCAATAGACCCTATGTGTTCCATTTTTCTTGCCATTGGACTCTTCAGCAGCTTGCTGCCTAAGGCCTTCAAGAGAGGGACAGGTTTCTTGTCCCTTACACAACTCTTCCCTTGAGGGTCCCCCTGGGCCTAAGAGCTCAACCTGATAAGGTTCCAGCTCCATAGGCTCAGTTCCCTCAGAGGGCAGAACTTCTTCCTGAGAAGAGAGGTTCTCTTTTTCTTGCTGTGTTGCAGCTGGTTTCCCAGCTGACTTTCCTTTCCTCTTGGTAGGCTGGGCCTTTCTTCCAGACTCCAGCTCTACTTTTTCACCCTGAGCCTTGCACTGTGCCCTTGTCTTGACACACACCAGTTCAGGGATACCCAGCATGGCTGCATGGGTTTTCAGTTCTACCTCAGCCCATGCTGAGGACTCCAGGTCATTTCCAAGCAAACAGTCTACTGGGATATTTGAGGAGACCACCACCTGTTTCAGGCCATTGACCCCTCCCCACTCTAAAGTTACCATAGCCATGGGATGTACTTTAGTCTGATTGTCAGCGTTGGTGACTGGATAAGTTTGTCCAGCCAGGTATTGGCCACGGGAAACCAGTTTCTCTGTCACCATGGTGACACTGGCACCTGTATCCCTCAGGCCCTCTACACTTGTCCCATTAATTAAGAGCTGCTGCCTGTATTTTTGCATGTTAGGGGGCCAGGCAGCCAGTGTGGCCAAATCCACCCCACCCTCAGAGACTAATGTAGCTTCAGTGTGACACCTGATTTACTCTGGGCACACTGTTGATCCCACTTGGAGACTGGCCATTCCAGTTTTAGCTGGATGGGAGTTAGAAGTGGTATCTTTCTTGGGACAGGCCTTGTCTCCAGTTTGGTGTCCAGGCTGACTACAGCTACGACACCAGGCCTTTTTGGGATCAAAGTTTTTACCCTTGTACCCAGAATTGTTTTGTGAAGAGGCTCTGGGCCCACCCTCCTGTGCAAGTTTTTGGGGGCCTGTAGAAGACTCTTTACTATTTTTGTTTTTGGCTGTCTCACCACCTTTCCCCTGGGGAGGTTTTGTGACCCCTTTCTTTTGGTCACCCCCTGTGGAAGTTTCGGACACCCTAGTCTTGACCCAATGGTCCGCCTTCTTTCCCAATTCTTGGGGAGAAATTGGTCCTAGGTCTACCAGATGCTGATGCAGTTTATCATTGAAACAATTACTTAATAGGTGTTCTTTCACAAATAAATTGTACAGCCCATCATAATTACTTACACCACTGCCTTGAATCCAACCATCTAGTGTTTTTACTGAGTAGTCTACAAAGTCAACCCAGGTCTGGCTCGAGGATTTTTGAGCCCCCCCTGAATCTAATCCTATACTCCTCAGTGGAGAATCCAAAGCCCTCAATCAGGGTACCCTTCATGAGGTCATAAGATTCTGCATCTTTTCCAGAGAGTGTGAGGAGTCTATCCCTACACTTTCCTGTGAACATTTCCCAAAGGAGAGCACCCCAGTGAGATTTGTTCACTTTTCTGGTTACACAAGCCCTCTCAAAAGCTGTGAACCATTTGGTGATGTCATCACCATCTTCATATTTAGTTACAATCCCTTTAGGGATTTTCAACATGTCAGGAGAATCTCTGACCCTATTTATGTTGCTGCCACCATTGATGGGTCCTAGGCCCATCTCTTGTCTTTCCCTTTCTATGGCTAGGATCTGTCTTTCCAAAGCCAATCTTTTGGCCATCCTGGCTAACTGGATGTCCTCTTCACTGGAGTTATCCTCAGTGATTTCAGAGAGGTTGGTCCCTCCTGTGAGGGAGCCAGCATCTCTGACTATTATGCTTGGAGTCAGGGCTTGAGAGGCCCTGTCCTCCCTAGATAGGACTGGTAGGGGGGAATCACCCTCCAAGTCACTATCATCATCCTCTGAGTTGCCATCCTCAGAGGGGTTGGCCTTTTCAAACTCTGCCAACAGCTCCTGGAACTTTAGTTTGGAAGGTCTGGGGCCCATTACTATTTTCTTTATTTTACAGAGTGACCTTAGCTCCCTCATCTTAAGATGGAGGTAAGGTGTGGTGTTGAGTTCCACCACATTCATCTCTGCACTAGACATTCTGCCTCTAAAAGTTGGAATACTTTTTAAGAATCTAAAACTAGTTCTAGAATCTAATTCAAACTTTTACCAAACTTTTAAACTCTAAAAGCAATGCTAACAGGGACTAACACAAGGCCCTAGCAGGACTTTAAAGAATTTAGAAAAATTTCAAATTGCAAAAAATCAATTTCTAATGACAATTTTTGGAATTTGTCGTGTGGTCAGGTATTGGCTAAGTAGTCCAGCAAATGCAAAGTCTTGTATCCCACCGCTGCCACCAATGTAGGAAGTTGGCTCTGTATGCACTATTTCAAAGTAAGGAATAGTATGCACAGAGTCCAAGGGTTCCCCTTAGAGGTAAGATAGTGGCAAAAAGAGATAATACTAATGCTCTATTTTGTGGTATTGTTGTCGAGCAGTAGGCTTATCAAAGGAGTAGTGTTAAGCATTTGTTGTACATACACACAGGCAATAAATGAGGAACACACACTCAGAGACAAATCCAGCCAATAGGTTTTGTTATTGAAAAATATATTTTCTTAGTTTATTTTAAGAACCACAGGTTCAAATTTTACATGTAATATCTCATTTGAAAGGTATTGCAGGTAAGTACTTTAGGAACTTTGAATCATTTCATTAGCATGTATACTTTTCACATAAAACACAATAAGCTGTTTTAAAAGTGGACACTTAGTGCAATTTTCACAGTTCCTGGGGGAGGTAAAGTAATGTTAGTTTTAACAGGTAAGTAAGTCACTTACAGGTTTCAGTTTTTGGTCCAAGGTAGCCCACCGTTGGGGGTTCAGAGCAACCCCAAAGTTACCACACCAGCAGCTCGGGGCCGGTCAGGTGCAGAGGTCAAAGAGGTGCCCAAAACGCATAGGCTTCAATGGAGAGAAGGGGGTACCCCGGTTCCAGTCTGCCAGCAGGTAAGTACCCGCGTCTTCGGAGGGCAGACCAGGGGGGTTTTGTAGGGCACCGGGGGGGACACAGGTCAGCACAAAAAGTACACCCTCAGCAGTGCGGGGGCGGCCGGGTGCAGTGTGCAACCACGCGTCGGGTTTGTAATGGTTTTCAATGAGAGACCAAGGGATCTCTTCAGCGTTGCAGGCAGGCAAGGGGGGGGCTCCTCGGGGTAGCCACCACCTGGGCAAGGGAGAGGGCCTCCTGGGGGTCACTCCTGCACAGGAGTTCCGTTTCTTTAGGTGCTGGGGGCTGCGGGTGCAGAGTCTTTTCCAGCCGTCGGGAAATGGAGATCAGGCAGTCGCGGTCAGGGGGTGCCTCTGGATTCCCTCTGCAGGCGTCGCTGTGGGGGCTCAGGGGGGACAACTTTGGTTACTCACAGTCTTAGAGTCGCCGGAGGGTCCTCCCTGAAGCGTTGTTTCTCCACCAGTCGAGTCGGGGTCGCCGGGTGCAGTGTTGCAAGTCTCACGCTTCTTGCGGGGAGTTGCAGGGGTCTTTAAATCTGCTACTTGAAACAAAGTTGCAGTTCTTTTGGAGCAGGGCCGCTGTCCTCTGGAGTTTCTTGTCTTTCTCGAAGCAGGGCAGTCCTCAGAGGATTCAGAGGTCGCTGGTCCCTTGGAAAGCGTCGCTGGAGCAGGTTTCTTTGGAAGGCAGGAGACAGGCCGGTAAGTCTGGAGCCAAAGCAGTTGGTGTCTTCTGTTCTTCCTCTGCAGGGGTTTTTCAGCTCAGCAGTCCTCTTCTTCTTGTAGTTTCAGGAATCTAAAGTTTTAGGTTCAGGGGAGCCCTTAAATACTAAATTTAAGGGCGTGTTTAGGTCTGGGGGGTTAGTAGCCAATGGCTACTAGCCCTGAGGGTGGGTACACCCTCTTTGTGCCTCCTCCCAAGGGGAGGGGGTCACATCCCTAATCCTATTGGGGGAATCCTCCATCTGCAAGATGGAGGATTTCTAAAAGTTAGTCACCTCAGCTCAGGACACCTTAGGGGCTGTCCTGACTGGCCAGTGACTCCTCCTTGTTGTTTTCTTTGTTTCCTCCGACCTTGCCGCCAAAAGTGGGGGCCGTGGCCGGAGGGGGCGGGCAACTCCACTAGCTGGAGTGTCCTGCGGTGCTGTGACAAAGGGGTGAGCCTTTGAGGCTCACCGCCAGGTGTTACAGCTCCTGCCTGGGGGAGGTGTTAGCATCTCCACCCAGTGCAGGCTTTGTTACTGGCCTCAGAGTGACAAAGGCACTCTCCCCATGGGGCCAGCAACATGTCTCTAGTGTGGCAGGCTGCTGGAACCAGTCAGCCTACACAGATAGTCAGTTAAGGTTTTAGGGGGCACCTCTAAGGTGCCCTCTGGGGTGTAGTTTACAATAAAATGTACACTGGCATCAGTGTGCATTTATTGTGCTGAGAAGTTTGATACCAAACTTCCCAGTTTTCAGTGTAGCCATTATGGTGCTGTGGAGTTCGTGTAAAACAGACTCCCAGACCATATACTCTTATGGCTACCCTGCACTTACAATGTCTAAGGTATTGCTTAGACACTGTAGGGGCACAGTGCTCATGCACTGGTGCCCTCACCTATGGTATAGTGCACCCTGCCTTAGGGCTGTAAGGCCTACTAGAGGGGTGACTTATCTATACCTGCATAGGCAGTGAGAGGCTGGCATGGCACCCTGAGGGGAGTGCCATGTCGACTTACTCGTTTTGTTCTCACCAGCACACACAAGCTGGCAAGCAGTGTGTCTGTGCTGAGTGAGGGGTCTCCAGGGTGGCATAAGACATGCTGCAGCCCTTAGAGACCTTCCTTGGCATCAGGGCCCTTGGTACCAGGGGTACCACTTACAAGGGACTTATCTGGATGCCAGGGTGTGCCAATTGGGGAATCAAAAGTACAGGTTAGGGAAAGAACACTGGTGCTGGGGCCTGGTTAGCAGGCCTCAGCACACTTTCAATTCAAAACATAGCATCAGCAAAGGCAAAAAGTCAGGGGGTAACCATGCCAAGGAGGCATTTCCTTACACACTATTATACCCTTGCTTTAACTGGGATTGGTATCCTATGAGGAGGGTTGCATTATCGTCTAGTAGGAAGGAATGTGTTGCTCAATAGATCAAATCTGATATGTTGGGGAGATGGCTGATTACTCATATAGAGAACAATAGTGAACTGCTAACGGTATATGTGTGATTTATGCCGCAAATATGGGTGATCTCCTTCTAGGCGAGTACAGTATGTGGAAGAGTCCAATCCTCGTGGTGATTTTTAAGTTGACTATTCACTCTGGGGAGGACTCCAAGACCATTTGTGAATCATGTCAGTAGTGCATGAGAAAGTCTAGGTCAGCTATCTTAACAAAATCTTGAAACACATGCTCTTTGTATGGTGGGCTTGTCGGGCAAATGAACCTGCTTTCACTTTCCATTCCACATGGTAGATCCTTTCGCATAGATATGTTCTTGTAAGTTATAGCATCTTATCCTCGGTATCGATCAGATTAAATGCTAGCATCGTTTCAGATCATAATCCATTGTCATTATTTAAGTCAAGCAATTTGGTTAATGCTACATTCCCATGCAAATGGACCTTTGATCGTAAGCTTTACTGGGCCCTGTATTTATTAGCTTGTCTAAGCAAATATGTCGGCATCAGTAAAGGGTCTTCTCCAACTAGAGATGTAATACTCACTCCTACTTGGGTGCCGAAATTGCCTTGATAATGCCTCTGATATATTTAAACAATTGACCTTGCTACGGATGCAATTGAAGAAATCAATCTGGCACAGGGCCTGCTCCAAGTATTGGTCAAAATGTCTGTCATGTTTTGAGAATAGTGCGGAGATCGGTTATCTACTGTGCTTCCAACTAAGATAAGAACAATGAAAACTTGGTAAAAAAAAAAAAAAGTATGAGATGCTACAGGCGAAATCGTTACAGGCTGTTCTGATATAGTATCCATCTTTCAACAGTTTTATTCCAACCTCTGTAATGATTATTGCTCTGCAACTCAGGGCATGATTGATAGCTATCTTCATGCAGTAAGGCTCATTCAACTAATAGCGGAGCAGAGGGCAGGACTCACTCCAGGGAGGAGATTGAAATGGCCACTGCAAAACTATAAATGTGTGAAGTAGCCAGTCCCTATTCTGTTCCAACAGAGTTCTGTAAGCAGTTCCAAAATATTATCCTGCTTTTTATTCAACTTGTCAACTTCACTGCATTTTTACTGTCAACTCGGCAGTCTGGAGGGGAGGCTTTATAGCTGTATTTGTTTAAAAAAAAAAAAAAAAATCCACTGAATTGTGGTTCGTTTTGTCCCATATCACTAATAAACTGTAATCCAAAAATGTAAACACAGTTATTGTCTAAACAACTGGCTGCAGTCACAAGATCATTAATCAAACCATTGCAGCATGGTTTTGTCCTTAGCGGTATACCTCTTCCAACTTAAATCTAGCTATATCAGCACTCATTGTTGCAAGTGAGCTGAAAATCCCTGCAGGGATAACCCTGTTGAATGCTGCATCTCTTGGGAATAATCCTAGTCTTCCACCTCTCTTTTTATTTTATTTTTTTTCTTCAAGATACCAACCCAAGGCAGTGGCGTGAGTCAGAATCTCTGACCTAGGTTCAGCTATTTAGAAATGGAATTCTCCAGTAATTTTCAGGAGCTAAGCAATGAATATTGGCTTTGCAAAAATCGCAAATAACTCTGATGCTTTGTCTGCTAGCTGGTCACGTAATCTGCATTTGAATGTCTCTGTCACCAAAATAAGGCGCCCCAATCTTCTTGCTTGGAGTGTCTTGAACGTTTACAGGCGTAGGACCCGTTCCTTCCAATTCTTGTTTGGCTTGTACTATACACCTTGCAAGCATAAATAGGGTCTAAGAGAGATATTGGATTGATTTAACTGTAGCACTCCTGGTGCAGATACTGTACATATTTTTGAAGATATAATCTAGTTGGCCAGTACTGCCATAAAGTTTTCAAATTGATTAATCAGCAGAAGCTAGATTTGACCCAAAGACTGTTCTGTTGGGTTATGTGTCGAATGTTTCATCTGATTTTGTTGAGGCATTTTACTTTACTCACAACTGCATGATTGGCGATTTGCTCTGGCATGGCTTCAGAAGAAGACCCCAGATACTTCATTTTGGTGGCAGGAGTTTGTAATGCCTTGTGAGCTGGAATTAGTGGTTATACAAAATCACTCTAGATGCAGTAAATTAGGAAAAGTCTGGGCGCCGGTCAAACAGGGGTTTCGGGATCTCACACCTCAGTATGTATTGTAATTATGAAGTGGTATGGTTTATTAGTGCTGTCATTGATTGTCTCATTCTTTATGGTCCATTAACTCTATTTTCAGACCTTACCTACGCAAGTATAATGGTGTTACATTGGTGCTTTATATGCTAGTATTTTTTATAGCTATTTATGTTCCATTGAGATAACCTTTATCATCTCAAAAAAATAAACTAGACAACACTGGTTTGTGATTACCATTACACAGAGGGCCAGGTTGTGCCAATCTTGCAAACTTCTCAGACATAAAGCACTACCAGCACTTGTCTGCTCACTACAATGACATCATGTAAAATTTACGCACACAGAAGATGAAGTCGCAGATGTCCAGTCATGTGACAGCCAGTGCACAGAATTAATTGACTTTGTTTGATTTAAGGTTTTCTCCTTCATTCCTACGTCCGCTCACTCGAGACACAAAACACAGATAAAAAGTTTTAAGCAGTCATAACATCAATTCAAATTCCCTTGGCCAGACTCCAGCACAAAATCAGTCATAACTACTGTCATGAACAGTGCCCCAGACATCCTCCTCCCTTTACTAAACTACACAGCACATAAACCCACACCTCTTCATCTTCCACGAGCATCACACACATCCCCATAAGGACAATAGACTACACAATACATTCAGATACAGAAGTGCAGTACAGCTCCCCAAAACGCCCAATAGCCGGTAACACCAGCTGGCCGTACCAACATCACCAAGTAATGATAAAGCACTTGATCTGCGTCAAGTACCACATCTTCTGGAAATTGCATTAGAAAATGTTGGGATGATTTAAGAACGCAATAGCTTCTAGTAGATGCATACTGAGAACTTGACACAACAGTCTAACACTAGAGCTGTCCAGCAATCCAACCCTTGAAATCTGCCCACATCACCAGGTATAGAAGTTATCATCTACCACACACTAGAGTGTAAAAACGGAGTCCACAAGTGAAAATAAGTAGAATATTTATTAGAAATGACACCACTCCGGATACTCATCCTACTGCCATGAACGCTATATGTAACTGTCATCTTTGAACATACACATTCTGGAATACAGCACATAAAAGAATGTACATCACGCTGGCAGTACAGATAGAATGTACATCATGTGCACTGTACATGACAAATCCTTCTTTTTATAAACTATAAAAAAAACTAACATATAAGAATAGAAACAAAATAAAATATACACAAGAAATAAGTAGTACCAATAAATTGTAATCAGATAACCATTTAGGCTTTCTTCTACTCCTCTTTCCCTCAGTAACAGTATTCTCAGCACTATCACAGTCCTTGTTCGTTTTATGAACATCTTCATTACTTTCCCTCCTTTGGAACTCAGAATCAGGTCTAATTTGTTCAACTTCTAAGTCCTGCTCAGTTTGAGCAGTTAAAACTGGTTCTTTCCTTTTGTTTGCATCCACAAACAACACTGAGTCATATGATATTATGTTAGTTGAAATGCACCCATCTGTCTCCTTTTAAAATGGCAATACGTTTTAAATTCCAGACCATTATTCAATCTTACTGCATTTTTTTTTTTTTTTACCGCCTCCGTTACTTCAAAAGGTTTCGAAAAATGACTTTCACCTTTCTTAACCTTCCACGGTTTCTTTACCTTGACTAACTTCCCTACATTGATATTGATACCATGTTCAGTCCCTCTCTTCTGATCAAATTTTCATTTATAAAGATTAAGTGTTTTCCAGTTTACGTATAACAGCATCTAAATTCATACTAACTACAGGATTCTCAACCAACCATGGTGGATTAATTTTAGTTATTGCAACTCTACCCTTCATAATCTCATAAGTTGCGCAACCTATCATTTTATTCACAGTAGTGTGATACATCCCTGTAACTCCCAGCTGTCATTTGTAATTCCTTCAGATTGAATGACACCCTATTGAAACGTTCAATAATGCCATTACCACTGGGATTATATATTGATGTAGTGTGATGCATTATGCCTACTCTTTTAAAATAGTCCTTGTTTTTTTTTCCGACAAGCATTGAACCCCATTATCAGTGATAACCTGTGCAGGAATCCTTTCATCAGTGAATACTGGATCAAAAAAGTAAGGACTATATCAGTATCCACCTTACCACAATTTCAGTGACGGGCCACTTAGAAAAAATGCAGCAATAATGTATTTGTTTTTACTACCTATAGGGCCCATGAAATCCGAAGCAATTACCTCCCAAGGATTCTTTGGGATACAAGATGTACTCCTATTGGGCTTTAATGTTTTTAAAGATTTATCAGCGCTAGCACATTTTACGCAATCTCTAACACAACGTTCTATAAAAATGTCGCAACCTGGCCACCAATTTCTTTTTTTTTTTTATTGAGTGTTTGGTTCTTACAATACCATTGCAATGTGATCAATTTCCGTAGATTAGATGGAGGAATAGCTCTAGCTCCTCTCCATAAAATGCCATTGTCATGGGATAATTCATTTCTAATTACCCAAAAGGTTCTCAAAATAGGTTCTAATGCCCCCTTCTGAGGCCAGCCTTCATTAATGTATCTTAATACTTCCTGAATAATGATGTCATTAGTACACCCCTCTTTCCATGTTTCCTCATCAATAAAAGGAGTATCTTCATCATGTATCCAGGCAATGTGATAATTATCCCATTCATTACTGATGTCGCCTTTAATCTGTATTGGCATCCTGGACAGAAAATCCACTGACACATTCTCTTTGCCAGGAACATAAGTAATTTTATAAACAAAATCCTGGAGTCTCATAGATAACTGGCTATATGAGCCCATGATTTTGCCATGCCGTCAGTAGTGAGCTGTTTAACTAATGGTTTGTGGTCACTTCTCTCCTCGCATGGTCTGCCCCGCACATAAGCTGAGATGGTCCAAAGCCCACACACACATGCCAATGTTTCTTTTTCAATGACTGAATATTTTTCTTCAGTACTAGTTAGATACCTAGAAGCATAAGTGACTAAAGACTCACTGCCATTGACCATTTTATGGGAAAATACAGCACTTAAACCTTTCGAGCTGGCATCAGTAATAATAATACTTTGTCAATTCGGATCAAATCCTGACAATGCAATAGCATTAGCAATAGCTGATTTGTCAATTTCAAATTCTTTGTTACACTCCTTACTCCAGTGAAATTTGTTTCTGTCCTTGAGTAATTGTCTAATGTGGAAGATTTTACACAAAAAATTCAATATTTATTTTGAATACAATTTTGTGAGGCCAAGAAATTACCTCATGTCATCTTTGCAGGTAGGTCTAGGGGCCAAACATATCACATCTACCAAATCAGGTTTAGGTTTCATACCTTCATCACTGAGAACATGACCTAAATAACAAAAACAAAAATCATGCAAATTTACACTTAGGAAACTTAACTGTTAATCCTCTCACATCCAGAATACTCAACACCCAATCCAATGATTGATCATGTTCAGCTTTATCCCTGCCATAGACTAGAATATCATCTTGAAAACATTGGACGTTTGCTAGATCGCCAAATAAAGAATGCATAAGTCTCTGAAAAACTGCAGCAGCAGATGCCAAGCCAAAAGCCATTTTTTTAAATATTGGTAACATCCAGCTGGAGTAATAAAAGCTGTATACTTTTTACAACTTTCTTGTAACACAATCTGATGATACGTGGAGGACAAATCTATTGTAGTGAAAATATTCGTACCATTATTGCTAGAAAGCATTTCCGAAATGCGAGGTAGAGGAAATTGGACAAGTACGCTATTGTTCAAATAGCGTAAGCCAGTGCATAAACTAATATTGCCATCAGAACATCTGGCAATTACAACCAGGGAAATCCATTCAGATGATTCCATTATGTCTTCATTTACTAAGTTTATTTAATTCCTTTTCTACTTCCTTCCTACCTGTCATAGATATGTTTCTCACCTTGAAAATTTTAGGAACAGTGTCTTTTTAAAGAACATTTTCATGTTCAAAATCAGTTGATTTACCAATTTTATCTCTGAAAATTCTAGGAAACCTCTTACGAATCAATTTGTTCGCTCTCATCAATTACCATAACTGGTTCAGGGCTATTGGGGTCCAAACTAATGCCGAGCTCTCACTGGCCTTGCCAACCCAAAACTGAGGGACCTTTCTTAGGAACATAGAATTTATACAAACTTGTTCTATCTTTAAATTTAAACACAAATGTGCAAAAACCCAACATATTGTGTATTTTTTTTTTTTTTTTTTTTTTTTTTTTTTTTCTCCCCACTTCCAGAATAACCTTCTGGAGAAATATCAGGAGTTGACATCACTTGGCTGTGGATTTGTGAGTGGACAGCCCCAAACTAGCCTTCCATCGTCACATGGACATATTTCTTCTCATGATGCGCCTCCTCCCCTGCCAGAAATGGCTGCCAACTGCCATCAGCGTATTTCTGCTTTTTCAGGAAGGTCCTTAACTTGTCACCAACATTTTGAGGTTAGAGAGCAGGGTCTTCACACAAGAGTCTGGAGCCATTCAAGTATAAGGTAAAAATCTTTATTTCATGTTAGACCCTTAGGTACAGCAACAGTAGGTAGGTGCTGTTAGGGCTCCATACTCTCTTCAACTCTCCCCATCTCTAAGCTTCTACGCCACACGTCATCAACCACGAACAAAACTGGAGTGAGTGCATGGAATGTTTTGCTTGACAGCACAATACTATTCCCAGTAAACATTGGATTAACCACTAATCTTCGGTTCTGAAGCAGTGTGCTGCCCAGCAGAAAGCGCTTCAACACCTTGAGGTAATAACTACTATATAAATGCAGTTACATTACAATATTCCCTCACACCGTTTAGACACCATCTCAGACATAGAGGGAATGGACACAGTTTACTACAACCTGTCCAGTATTTCTTTTCACTTTCTTTGTCCACGTTTTGACGTAGCACTTCAACCCTCCATACTGTTAGGAAAACTACATTTATCAATGACAGACTATTTGTTTGTGCACATTTCAAAATCATTTCCTGTGTTCCGGTGCCAGCTGATCAAATGCTTCCCAAGCTACACTCCAAGGATGGTTTTAATTAATTAATTAATTAATGTATTTATTTTCTCTCTGGGATTCCCGGAAAACAAAATTCTCTTCTTTCTATTCAGGGTCTTCTGCGTGGTATTACAATTCGCCGTACAAATTTGCCACTATCATTTAACGTAATGATTATGGGTAACTTAGTTACTCCTCAGCCACCTATCAAATAGCCAGCTTTATTTTTATTGACATCAATCCATAGTTTAACTCTTAGCTAAGCTTTGAAAGGCCACAACAGCAAGGCATTTAGTTAACTTACTGGTGGTGGCCTTTCACGCATCCTACTTTTGACGCCATTTGTTAGGAAAACTACTTTTCAACCCGCCTCAGAGTGACGCAAAAGAAACACAAACATCAGCAAGGCTCCGGAACAGATGAAATGTTTCTTGAGGTACCAAGGTTTATTGGTAGGCCAAGACAGAAGGTAGACGCACATCCCAGTGTTACGTCTTAGAAGCTGGCATCTTCTGCCCTGAAGCATATGTCAGGCACTTATATATGTTAATAAGTGCTGTCACAGCACAACCCCAAAAGGGGACACAGTCCAAACATGGGCACGCACATACAAAAGAAATGCTGCATATACAAAACTTAAAGTCAATAGTGTAAAAATATACATTATGCAGTGTGAGCATGAACACATGAACAGACAACAGGTGGTCCCTAAAGAAAAGGGGGCTGGGTTGCTGACTGGCTGAACTTAAAGTGTGAGACCGTGCTAAACTTAACAACATGGCTTGGAGAGGTTTGTTTGTACATCTGGCATAGGTGTCCGAGAGGTCATTAGGGAAGTCTTGGAGCAGTTCTAGAATAATGATGTGGGTGAGCTGGTTCAGCCAGTAAATGAGATGAGCAGGTGTCTTGGAAGGAGGAAAGAATAAATAGCTTACTGGGATTTAGATAATGGAGGAGAGAATCGGAACTAAAGTATAATAACCATAGGTACATACATGGGAATACATGTTTCTCTACACACACCACTTGTATTGTGGGCATATTTATAGCCCTTACCAACTGAGAACCGCTAGCAAACTCCTCTTTTCCTTGTGACTTCTCATAATTCTCTTTATCCCAGCTCACCCCTTCCACTTCAGTTGCCTCCTCCAAAATGCTGCTCTGCCGGTATTCTCCTGCCGTTACTCATGATGTAATTGTTCATGCCTGTCCTGTAGCACCAGCTGTCTCTTCTGTACCTATCTTTCAGACTTCACGTCTCTTGGTGTCAAAGGATGATGCCTATTATGGCATCTGTCAATGGTGGCCTTGATTCCCGACTACATGTGACATTTTTGCCATTCTTGACCACGATCTAACCAAGTCTCCCCATTTGAGGAGGAAACTTCTCTTCTCTTGCTTATTTCTTGTTAGCAACTGGGACATAGAGAGATACTTCTGAAGCACTACTTTATCTTGCAGTTCTTTAGACCATTGCTACAGAGGTAATTATCCGGGAAGGTTTATAATCCACATATCCTGTCATCCCCAATTCCTCTCCTACTCCAACCTTCCTGCTTCCACACTATTCGCTGTCTTCTCTTTTAATTTTGTATAGTGCCCCATGCTGTTGTTTAGCCATATTTCCCTTAAGTAACTCCACCAGTTGCCAGCAATGTCCCATATTCTCTTCCTGATTCCCTAGCATCCTGTCCCTCCTCGTCCTCCTTTCCCTACAGGTCCTGTGTGGTGACTAATCCAATGCCCCCAGATTGTGACACGCCCTCTTGCTTTATAAATCACTTCTCCAGCAATGGCACAGTGGTACATGCCCCATAACCATTCCATCATTGTTGAAGGGGGTCTTTCTCCATCCACCTTAGGACATTACCCTTCTTGGCCACGAAGAATACCATTCCTACTCCTGTGCACTGTGCCCTAGAGCCTCCCCACTCTCCATTATGTCCAAGATGACCACATTGGGTTCTGGAGCGATGATAAAACACAGAACTTTAACCAAGAGCTCATGGACCCATCCTTAGTAACACACAACCACTGGGCATTGCCAAATGTCACATGGGATGGTTGGGTGGGTGTATCTGAAGCACAGTGCTTGTGTTCAGCGGGCCATATGGGCTTCTTGCTATCCCATATTTTCTCCCACTGTGGTCTTAGCTTATAAAACACACTGGACAAATTAACAGTGTTCGTTATTGGTGGACCTGACAGCCTTGGGGTGGTCATTCCCCAACTTTTTGCCTGCTGGTTTTAGGACTCTGCACCGTTTATCACTGCTGACTGGTGCTAAAGTGCTTGTGATCTCTCTCCCCTAAACATGATGGCTCCTACCCAGCTGGCATATTTAATTTACCTAGAAGTTCCTAGTGAAGTACACTAGATGTGCCCGGGGCCTGTAAATTAAATGCCACTAGTGGGCTTGCAGCACAGATTGTGCTATCCACATAAGTAGCCCAATAACCATGTCTGTGGCCTTCCATTGCAAGGCCTGTGTGTAAAATTTCTGTGCCACTTCAACTTGGCATTTAAAACTTCTTGCCAACCCTCAAATTCCCCTTTTTTCTACAGATGTTACCCCTAGGGTAGGCCCTAGGTAACCCATAGGACAGGGTGCTGTGTAAGTAAAAGACAGGACATGTACTTATATGTTTTACGTGTCCTGGTAGTGAAAAACACACAAATTTGTTTTTCACTACTGGAGGCCTGCTCCTGTCATAGGCCAGCATTAGAACTGTCCTGTTATATTTTTAAGTGGTCAATTCTGATCTGAAAGGAGTAGCTCTCTCATGTTTAGTATGGCCAGAATGGCAATCGAAAATCCTATTTACTGGTGAAGTTGGATTTAATATTACTATTTTAAAAATGCCACTTTTAGAAAGTGGGTATTTCTCTGCAATTACTGCCACCTGTGCCTTACAGCCTGTCTCTACTCCACATATTGGTCTGTGCTCGTTGACGGCTCCTCTTGTGCATTCTGCCCTGACAGCCATAAACACAGGACACTCGAGTCACAACTACATTTATCTGCATACTGAATGAGTCTCCCTGGGGAGGAAGGGTGGCGGGGCTCTCCCTTACACTTAAAAGCCCAGTGGCCTGACCCCACACAGAGGTCTGATAACCCCGTACAGTGATCCTGGCAGCCAAGGCTGGGTTGATTGCTGAACTTGTGCACTTCAAAACCATCCTTTGAAGTTTCCTCCACTGCAGAGGCATTTTTGTGTGTGTGTATATATACTAGGTCTGTGACCCTTCAAAATTAGACACTTATGGATCTATACCTGGGCTCTGTCAGAGGTACTGCCTGGATGTCCAGAGGACTCATTTGGACTGGTTTGCTGGATGGATCACTGTCCTGCTGGTTTCCCTTCTGCTTGCTGACCCCCGATTCTGCTGAAAGGACTGTACCTTCCTGACAAGTGCTCTCCAAGGGCTTGGATTGAACTTGCCTCCTGTTCTGAAGTCCCAGGGCCACAAAGACTTCACCAAAGAGAAGACAACCCCTGTGCGTTGGAAAATCAATGAAACGCCTGCATAAATCAACACAGCTCCTGTCTCGCGGCTGAAAAATCACTTTATCGCCTACTCGATCGACACAACTTCTGCTCCTTCTCATCAGAGCATCAAGGATTTTCAAACCCCACATTGTAGTGAGAAACCAAGGCTGTGCTCCTGGATATTGATGCATCACCGTGCAGCATGGAAAGAAACGATGCATTGTCTGTGCCACACCGGAATATCTGACACAGTGCCTTATTTTCAATGCATTTCCTCCTCTGACACCCCGTGCGTTATTTTTGACGCATCCCTGGTACTCTGTGTTAAAAGGACAGATTGAGACTGTAGGAAATTGGCTCTTTATGTACTATTTCAAAGTAAGAAATAGCATGGACAGAGTCCGAGGGTTCCCCTTAGAGGTAAGATAGTGGCAAAAAGAGATAATTCTAATGCTCTTTTTTGTGGTAGTGTGGTCGAGCAGTAGGCTTATAAGAGGGTAGTGTTAAGCATTTGTTGTACACACACAGGTAATAAATGAGGAACACACACTCAAAGACAATTCCAGGCCAATAGGTTTTTATATAGAAAAATATATTTTCTTAGTTTATTTTAAGAACCACAGGTTCAAGATTTGCAAACAATACTTTAAATGAAAGGTATTTCACTCCGGTATCTTAGGAACTTTGAATCCTCACAATAGCATGTACAGTTTTGGCAAAAATGGCAATAAGCTATTTTAAAATTGGACACAGTGCAAAACTCAACAGTTCCTGGGGGAGGTAAGTATTGGTTAGTTTTACAGTAAGTAAAGCACTTACAGGGTTCAAAGTTGGGTCCAAAGTAGCCCAATGTTGGGGGGGTTCAGGGCAACCCCAAAGTTACCACACCAGCAGCTCAGGGCCGGTCAGGTGCAGAGGTCCAAGTGGTGCCCAAAACGCTTAGGGCTTCAATGGAGATAGGGGTGCCCCGATTCTAGTCTGCCAGCAGGTAGGTGCCCGTGACTTCGGAGGGCAGACCAGGGGGGTTTTGTAGGGCACCGGGGGGACGACACAAGTCAGCACAGAAAGTACACCCTCAGCGGCACAGGAGCGACCGGGTGGAGAGTGCAAACAGGCGTCAGGTTTGCAATGGGTTTCAATGGGAGACCTGGGGGTCTCTTCAGCGATGCAGGGAAGGGGGATGTCTCCTCTGGGTAGCCACCACCTGGGCTAGGAAGAGGGCCACCTGGGGGTCGCTCCTGCACTGGAGGTCGGATCCTTCAGGTCCCGGGGGCTGCGGGTGCAGTGGGTTTACCAGGCGTCTGGTTCTTTGAAGCAGGCAGTCGCGGTCAGGGGGAGCCTCTGGATTCCCTCTGCAGGCGTCGCTGTGTGAGCTCAGGGGGGTCAACTCTGGCTACTCACGGGCTCGCAGTCGCCGGGGAGTCCTCCCTGTAGTGTTGGTTTTCCGCAGGTCGAGCCGGGGGCATCAGATGCAGAGTGGAAAGTCTCACGCATCCGGCAGGAAACGTGTGGTCTTTAAAAGTTGTTTCTTTGTTGCAAGTTTCAGTCTTTGTGGAACAGGGCCGCTGTCCTTGGGAGTTTCTTGGTCCTTTTAGATGCAGGGTAGTCCTCTGAGGCTTCAGAGGTCGCTGTACCCTGGGGACGCGTTGCTGTTGCAGTTTCTCTTGAAGTGGGGAGACAGGCCGGTATGGCTGGGGCCAAAGCAGTTGGTGTCTCCGTCTTCTTGGCAGGGCTTCAAGTCCGCAATGCTTCTTTGTCTTCAGGTTGCAGGAATCTAATTCCCTAGGTTCTGGGGTGCCCCTTAATACTGAATTTTGGGGTGTGTTTAGGTCTGGGAGGGCAGTAGCCAATGGCTACTGTCCTTGAGTGTGGCTACACCCTCTTTGTGCCTCCTCCCTGTGGGGAGGGGGGCACATCCCTAATCCTATTGGGGGAATCCTCCAAAATCAAGATGGAGGATTTCTAAAGGCAGCTGTCACCTCAGCTCAGGACACCTTAGGGGCTGTCCTGACTGGTGGGTGACTCCTTCTTGTTTTTCTCATTATCTCCCCTGGACTTGCCGCCAAAAGTGGGGGCTGTGTCCAGGGGGCGGGCATCTCGACTAGCAGGAGTGCCCTGGGGCATTGTAACACGAAGCCTGAGCCTTTGAGGCTCACTGCTAGGTGTTACAGTTCCTGCAGGGGGGAGGTGTGAAGCACCTTCACCCAGAGCATGCTTTTGTTTCTGTCCTCAGAGAGCACAAAGGCCCTCACCACCTGGGGTCAGAAACTCTTCTCTCAGCAGCAGGCTGGCACAGACCAGTCAGTCCTGCACTGAACAATTGGGTAAAATACAGGGGGCATCTCTAAGATGCACTCTGTGTGCATTTTTAAATAAAACCAACACTGGCATCAGTGTGGGTTTAGTATTCTGAGAAGTTTGATACCAAACTTCCCAGTATTCAGTGTAGCCATTATGGAGCTGTGGAGTTCATTTTTGACAGACTCCCAGACCATATACTTAATATGGCCACAACTGTACTTACAATGTCTAAGAATAGACTTAGACACTGCAGGGGCATGTTGCTCATGCAGCTATGCCCTCACCTGTGGTATAGTGCACCCTGCCTTAGGGCTGTAAGGCCTGCTAGAGGGGTGACTTACCTATGCCACAGGCAGTATTTTGTGTGCATGGCATCCTGAGGGGGATGCCATGTCGACTTTGCCTTGATCTCCCCACCAACACACACAATCTGCAATGGCAGTGTGCATGTGTTAGGTGAGGGGTCCCTTGGGGTGGCACAACATATGCTGCAGCCCTTAGGGACCTTCCCTGGTCACTGGGCCCTTGGTACCACTGGTACCTTTTACAAGGGACTTATCTGTGTGCCAGGGGTGTGCCAATTGCAGAAACAATGGTACATTTTAGGTGAAAGAACACTGGTGCTGGGGCCTGGTTAGCAGGGTCCTTGCACACTTCTCAGTCAAGTCAGCATCAGTATCAGGGAAAAAGTGGGGGGTAATTGCAACAGGAAGCCATTTCCTAACAGAGACTCATTTAAACCTTTAAAAAGTGATATTTTGACTTGTGAATATTGGATGTTTGTTGTTTTAGTCTTCTCTTATTCAGATCATTTTTATAAATCTTTCTAAACTGGTGTGGAGTACTTTTTGTGGTATTTTCACTGTTATTATATGAGTTATGACACAAATACTTTGCCTTCTAACTTAAGCCTGCTTGCTCTCTGCCAAGCTACCAGAGGGCGAACACAGGATAACTTAAGTTGTGTATTGACTTACCCTGACCAGGATTGTGGTCCCTACTTCGACCGGGTTCATACCAACTAGACCCAATTTATATATATATATATATATATATATATATATATATATATATATATATATATATATATATATATATATATCTCCTTGAGATATTCCCTATCTGAAGGTTATAATGGTATCTTGGATTTCAAAGGGTTGAATTCTAACAACTGTTGCAGTTCGTCCTTGTGAGAATCTACACTGTGTCAAATTTAGAGATATCGGAAGAACGGTGATCTAGCCAGACCAAACTCCTGCTAATTTGCTCAAATTATATAATGTGGGTAATTGCTCATACATTGCCCAGTGTGAAGATCCCTAACTGGTCCCATGCCCAGAACCCCTTCAGCAGTAATGCCTGCGCACCCAGTTCCCGCACCACAGAGCGCTCAGCGTCCTCCACCTACCAGTTTGATTTAGAGCCTTCGTCTAGTATCGGAGAGCCAACTTTGTAACATGTGGGAGTCCGTGCGTCAGTGGAAACCTCTAAAGAAGCAAGAGTATAGCATGGGTCTCAAGAAGGTCAAGCTCCATCCTTTATGCAGGGTCCTCTCTGTCCCAAAGACCAAGTCTTTCCGCAGGACTAACTGGGAGGCCCAATAGTATGTCTGGCCACTGGGAATTCACAGCCTTCCAACATAGGCCAGTAGTGTGCACTTAAAAAAAGAGAATTGAGGGATAACCCCTTTCTCAGGAATTTTCGCAACCAAGCTTGCAAGTTTTGGAAAAGGTGGTGGTAAACAGAGGAGTAGTTCTGTAAAATGTATAGGGATCTCAGCAAAGCAGTCCTTTTAAAGGGGGTACTGAATCCCATTATTTTGAGTGAGTGTTGTCAAGCCCTCCAAGTCCTGTTTTGTGCACAAATGCAGCAGGGAGATATTTAAATCCCAAGCTCTGTCCAAGTCCTCCGAGATTCACACAATCAAATATTTAATGGCCCATCACAATGGAGTCACAGTGGTAGGGACTACACCACAATGGAGATGGTATTCATTCCAGCCAAGTGCCCTGCTCTATGTGGAAGGGTGAAGACCACACCTGTTGATCTGGATCCGAGCTTGAATCAAGATCTCTCCATTGCCAGGTGCAAAAATGGCCGATTCACGGTCCAAGGCCTTCTAAAAAAAAAAAAAAAAAAAAAAAAACTGCAGGCACCAGTGAAGCATCTCCCTCAAGGTCCCAAAGCTGCGCCAGGGCAACATTTACTCTGCAAAGTGAGTGGCAAATTCCTCGGGCTGGCATGAAAATAAGGGCTCAGATTATCTTCACGTAAAAGTTGGCCAGAATCTTGCTTAATTTCTTTACTATGGAATTAATGAGGGAAAATGAACGATAGGAACTGCAGTCAAACAGGTGCGATTTCCCCTTCTTCAATAGAATGTGGGTATGATTAGAAAAAAGACCAGTCGGCCTCAGCAAGTCAAAGACCTATAGTAGGTTGGGGGCTAAGAGAGGGGAATTGTTTTTAAAAATTCAGGGTGAGCAACCCATTTCGGCCTGAATCATGCCCTAGGGCATAGCAATGATGGACGCCTGAGTCTCATCAATTGTAAGAGGAAAATCTAATTCCTGTCTCTTTTCATGAGTAAGGGAAATGAGTTGATGATCATTCAGCATTGGCCAGTCCCTTTCAGTTTGCCTCGGGATGGTGGATTCACATATCATCTTAAAGTATATAGCAAATGCTTCAAAGGTCTGTATTCAATTTGTGTGCAGTTATTCAGATGTGTTGTGTGTTGCAGGGACAAATTGTACGTTCCCATCCCAGTTTGCCAGCCAGTAGATCAGTTTTCCTTCTTTACCCACTTGTATACCTGATGTTGGGAAAGTAACTATGCAGATTGCGAGGCACTGAGCAAAGTTTGACAGAGCGTGGCCGTCTTCCATTGTGCTCCACATTGTGTGCAGTAACTACTAGTGATCCAAGGTCATTGATTTCCCATTCTAGATCTGAAATCGCCTGGAGTCTGTCTCTCTCCTCTCCTGGATATAAAACATCATTACCCTCGGATTACCGCTTTGAATCCTTCACAGAAGGACAAAACCCAGAAGACGCAAGAGGAGTTGCTCTCAGAGTAGTCTGGTACATCCTTCTGCAGTGATTCGAGAAACTGATTATCATGGCATCAACGATGCCATAGGACTACAAGTTCCTTTGACCCTCAGAGGGTTAACTTCTCTGCAGAATGGTCCAAGAGCCCTCTAAAAAGAATCTGGACCCCCGCTATCGCAAGGGCATTCATGGTGGGGACAAAGTAGTAGTCATTGCATGCTGCCAGATGGTGTTGGGTGGAATAGTAAGTATATTGGCTAATTTCTCCATTCTACCTATGCCAGGCTCCATCATACCTATTGCAGAGGTTTGTTTCACAAGAATTTTCTGCCTGAAAGTGGCAGTGGATGAGAGTTGCATTCACTCATCACCACCATCATCGGGCCTGCTGAATAATCTACCAGCACTTCTGTTACTCAAACAAGCATGTCCTTGAACAGACCCAGTGGGATGTAGATGCTTACTAGTGTTCAGGTCCATCCCTCCATCAATGCAGGTACCATCACACAGCTCCCCGTAGACTCTGCCTAGAGACCACCAAGAGGAAGGATCTCCTCGGCAGCATGGCTACTCTGCGGTAGTCTTGGGTAAATCCGGAGTGGAACACCCTCCAGTGTCCTTGGCACCCCAGGAATTGACACTGCATTCCCTATAAGTGTGTCTCTTGTAGGAATAGAACATCTGGGGCTTTATAGCTAACATATTGCATCACTGTCCCCTGCTTTATCTTGTTGTTTAAGCCATTGACATTCCACTGCAAGCGCTGCCTAGGTCCTCCTTCTACTCCTCTGACCTATCTCCAAACTGGATCTTCCATACTCAATCCAGAGACCTGATACAATATACTCGTCCTCCGTTTTCTTAACTGGAGAGATGATTCAAAGAGGAAGTTTCCCATGTTCATAATGTTCATTTTGTAATGCAGAGTGTGAAATAATGAATGTGGTATAGTTCATAAAATGCCCACGTGGGAAAGTCTATGTGGGATAGATTGTGTGCAGTAAAACAAGAATTAATAAACAAATCCACTAAAGGTTTTGAAATTTTCATTGGGGAAACACTTTACCGAACTGGTCATAGGCCAGCACTATTACTCATTTAGGAACCTGAAGTAATTGAGAAACCAGCTCAAATGGGGTGAAATTAAGAATCTTTTAGAAAAAGAAGGTTGGTTAGCTACATATTCTAAATGCCACAATTCCAAATGGTTTGAATGAAGATTGAAAATCATCAAGTTATGTGCGAGGTAAGTTAAAAACATTAAAGAATGAAAGCCTATACTGCATGTCTGAATAGAGGGGGAACTTCTCATGGGTAGGATTTACTTGGAAAGACAAGCAAGTGATAAGTCAAAGACCTGTAGTAGGTTGGTGCTAAAAGAGAGTAAATGACAGTATCATAGATAGTATGAATGTAACTAGAACTATTTGTGAGTGTTCTCGCAGAGACTGTGGTATGATCTTTAAGATGCAAATGAGACTGGTAAGATGATAATAATGATGAAAGTAAGGCTTATATTCTGAATTGTAGGCAGTATTTTGTTTCAAGGTTTTATTTCAACTGAGAAAGGCAAGTTTCTTTCTCAAAATGAGTAGAGAAGTGTAAAGCCAAATGAAAATTAATTAATGAAGATTAATTCATTATGCAATTTGAATAATAAAAGAATGCATTGGAAGTCATTTTATGGTGGCATCCCTAATATTCAATTAGAACACTATAGGAGCAGGTAGAATCAAGAAAATTACTCAAATTGGTTCCCAAATCCTCCAGTTTGCCAGTGGCACGACAGAGGCAACTGTATTAAAAAAAAAAAAATATATATATATATATATAGTGCAGGCATTTTTTTGATTCTGTCAATATCAATCATGACATGCTCCTGTTTCTTTGTAAAATAGATTTACTGTGCTTTAGCAGAACTACATGGCCCTCCATTGATGTGTAATACCTACAGAACCTATTCACAAACTGCATCTTGTATTACTACTAAACATAGTAATACATTTTGTTGTATGTTTAGAAGTACTACTAAACGTATTACAAAATTCTACCCGCACACGTTTGTGTAAATCACCACCACCTTCATTTTTCCTATCTTTTCAATGGGGAAGCCTCACAATAAATGTTTTATTTTTAGTATTTGTTTCAACATTAAATTTAATTTAGTGAAAAAATATTTTCATGGGGTTTTATTTTACCTACCTCCATTATTTTGTATGGGTGGGGTTTGCAACACCAGTGGTTAGACATTTGTCGTGCTGGACTTGTTTGTTTTTTGTCTGTAGTAATTTGCACTCTTAAATTTGGCTCCACCCCCAGACGTGCTAGTCTAAACTTTTAAGTAACTTTACTCTCTGATTTAATAAATGATCCAAAGCATTGGTTATTAAGATTGTAAGAGGGAACTTACAAGTTCCTTTTGTAAACAGCCCCTTAAGGTTTTTTTTGTTTTACTTTAACTACTACTTTCATTACCTTTATAGCAACACAGTAGTGTTCACATTAGCCATCTGAGTATCTTTAATCAACATGAAATTATCCTGGCATGAGTTGATTAATTGTATACAGATTTGCGTTCTAAATGTTATCTGTGTATAATTTGTGACAATCTGTACATATGCTCAGTAATATTTTACTGGATGATTGAGCGATTGTATGAAGGGACTATAAGGGTGCTAAATTTGCAGTCATTCTTACAAGCTGTTAGAAATAGGATCTCTAGTTGTCAATGCTTTGTACCCTGCCCAAGTAGGGGCCCTCACTCTAGTCAAAGAAAGGGAGCCACATAGCTAAGTTAACACCTGTTCACCCATTTGGTAGCTTGGCGCGAGCAGACAGGTTTATCTCAGAGTCAATCTGTAAAGTATTTGTGTGTGTGTGTGTGTGTGCATATGTGTGTGTGTGTGTGTGTGTGTGTGTGTATATATATATATTTATATATATATATACAGACACACACGCACTTTAGAGAAAAAAAAAGCCAATATTTATCTCAGTAAAACAAGACCAAAACAACAAAAATCCAACATACACAAGTAGAGATATGACTTATTAAAGATTAAATCTCAGAAAAGCACTTAGCACCAGTTGGAGCTATTGTGTTTCTATCACAGCGCCTTGATGAAGTCGTTCCCAACAATCCAAAGCCACTCGCGAGGGGGTGCGGTCCGGTCATAGGATTGCACGGACCCAAAGTACAGTACCTTGGAACACAAGGAAATAAAGATGTTGCACGGAGTCGGGGAGATGAGGTGATCCTGTAGCAGGTGAGGTGTTGGTTCCTTACTGCAACTTGGGAGATGAGACATTGGTTCCTTACTGCTAGGCAGGGGAGGAGAGGTGTTTGTTCCTTATGGTTGCAAGGGAGGTGATTCGGTGGCGAGGCGTCTGTTCCTTACGATCCAGCAGGTTTGATGAATACAGCAGTTCAAGATGGGAGGCATTGACTGTGTGGTGTCGCAATCACACCAAGGGGCCACAGGTGCTGTGGCGGGACTTCGAAGGTGCTGCAGTGGCGTCGGGCCTGCGATTTAAGTCCCGATCGTTGCACTCAGCAAGGGATCACAGCTCCAGTGCAGGCGCAGTGGTGTGGAGTCTGACAGCGGCACCAGTTTCGAAGTCACTCTGGAGTTGATTTACTTGGTTTCTTCTGGGTTGCACCATAATTTAATGTCAAGGGCCCAGGAACTGGATTTGCCACCACTTGGAGAGTCCGGTCTCTCAGCAAGAGAGCCCAGGTGCTGGCATATGAAGTCTTTCCTGTCCCTGAGACTTCACAACAGGAGGCAAGCTCAGTTCAAACCCTTGGAGAACCTTTGGAAGCAGGATGTAGAAAGGAAAGTCTTGTTCTTTCACTCCCACGATGGAAGCAGCAGGCCAGCACAGCAAAGCAGCATCTAGCTGTTCTTCCTGGCAGAATGTCCTCAGTCCAGAAGGATTCTAAAGTTGTGGTCTCAGAGATCCAGTGCTTGTACTCATTTCTGCCTTTGAAGTAGGTAAACTTCAAAGGAAAGTATTTTTCGTGCACACTTCCCAGCCATTCACTGCCCTGGCTCCAGACACACTGCAGGAGGTTGGAGACTGCTTTGTGTAGGTACAGACACATCCCCCTTCAGGTACAAGTGTCATCTCCTCCCACCGCTCTAGCTAAGGAAGACCCATCAGGATATGCAGGACACACGTCAGCTCCCTTTGTGTGACTGTCTAGAGTGAATTCACAAATAGCCCAACTGTCATCCTGAACCAGTCTTTTATTCCACATACAGGCAGAGGCACGGAATGGTTAAGCAATAAAATGCCCTCTTCGGGCCTCAAAACATCACAAAAACGTTACTACACCTGCAGGTTGAGTATCTCGAATAATCTACTCGACCTAAGTGTAATTTACTTGACTCGGAAACAGGTCACAAATTGTGTGTCCCTAAGCAAATATTTTATTTTGCAGTCTCCTCCTTGTTCTTCTTTCTCACATAAGTGCACCTTCAAACTTGCCAGTTCAGCATTTCTGCTGTGAATTATTTTTAAAAAAATCCTCTTTTGTTTGATTAGATACACTAAACCTTTGCTCCATGTATAATAAATCTAGCCCACATATGGGGTCATGATCCATGCATAAATTAGTTTACTAATAGCTTTGCCATCAGGGAAGGATTGTTTCTCAGTTTGTTTAAAGACTCACTTGTAATAAATATATCACTAAAGCATGATGTGGTAGCACACTGTCATTTACAGACAGTAAATTTCCAAGAAATGTCCAAAAACCTTCCCACTGACTTGCAGCTTTACTGATAATAATATATAGTGTATTAATAATAATCTCTGAAAATTGAGTTTCAGATAATATTCATCATTTGCACATCCCCAAGTAGTGTTTTTGACTTTTTTTCATCCTATTAAAATATTTTTTCATCACACCATAAAAAAAAAGGTCTTTCACAGCTACTGAAATATATTTTGATATGTTTGTAAAGTTGACTTAGTTATATAAATATTGTGTGTTAGGAAACACCTGATACCAAAAGTCTTTCATTTCACATAGGTCAGACAGTTCACCTTACAAAATCCTGGAACTCTGCAGTCACAAAGAAAAGTATTTGCACTGCAAGGAGACAAACTAACTTTTGACCTCTATCTCTGAACACAGAGCAAATGTGACAAGAATAAGATTTAAAGGCATCTTATTTGCTAATTCAGTTTCTGACTGAACAGAACACCTGTTCTTTGTCCACTTGCCAGAAGGGTCGAATGGAATCTAAAAATAGCTCAACCTCATAAAATAAAGCCTGCCATAGCGAGTGGTCGCATAGATTGTTTTCGAGCTCTGCGCTTTCTAAAAGTGGCACTTTCATACTTGCACTTTAAATTCCAATTTCACCTAATTATGTATTTTTAAATTGTGAGTTCGGAGACACCAAACCTCAGATTGCTAGCTGATCCCAAGTAGAAATTTCACTTGAAAGATATTTCAAGGCAATCCCCATGTTAACCTACAGGAGAAATAGGACTTGTAATAGTGAAAAACGATTTCAGTATTTCACTGGCAGGACATGTAAAACAACCAGTACATGTCATACCTTTTTAAATAACTGCATCTTGACCATGGGTGGTCTGAGATATGTTTACAGGGCTACTCAAGTGGGAGGCACAATCAGTGCTGCAGGCCCACTAGTATCATTTGGTTTACAGGCCCTGGGCACACATAGTGCATGTTAGTAGGGACTTACTAGTAAATCAAATATGCAGCCGTGGGTAAATTAATCATCAGTACTATTTAGACAGAAATCCCTTGCACATTAGCACTGGATGGCAGTGGTAAAGTGCCCAGAGTCCTAAAGCCAGCAAAAAACGAAATTCAGCACAGGATCAAAACGGGTCAGAAGCCAAAAGGACAGGGGAAACCCTGCAGAAAGGGCCATTTCCAAAACCAACACATTCACTTCATAAATGTTTACCTCTTCTAAAGGACGAAAGAAGCTGTTTTGTAGTTTGATAAAATGTTGGGTGACTTCTCCTGCTGCTACATTGGTCTTCTCTTTGGATTACAGAAGTGTTCATCTCCTCTTCAGGTACTACATACTAAATTTAGTCTGGCTGGAGTATTCAATGGGAAGCGATCTAGGAAATTAAACTACAAACTACTATAAAAAACAAGGCATTGGTTGGTAATAAAGGAGTTGGACTGAAATGGTGGTGATGGTGGGTCATACCATGGTGTCACTGCGTCACCCCAGTTTCTCTAGTGTCTAGCTAAAGAGCGTGCTCCATAGTCCAGTCTTTTGGGGGTTTTTTTCATGGGGAAAAAGGCTACCTAACGGAAATAGGGCGGTGACTGATAAACTAAATTTGTAGGTGCAACACTCAAACCAGTGCAGGATCTGTCCTGATAAATGTGGGAAAAGTTATGTGAAGTAGGTTAGTCGCTTTTGTAGGCTAAAGTATTTTATACGTTAAAAGCTGACTCCTATATGTAGGGATTGGTTTAAACGCAATCTCCTAACTAGATCTTTGTTTGCCTGCAGTTTCTGACTGAACTAACAAGACTGTTCCAGAAATGTCGGACCTCAGGTAGCGTTTACATCACCCTGAAGAAATGTAAGTAAAAACTCCCTGATCTAAAATGTTCAGATCCTTTGTATTTAGACTTGTACGCGATGTTAACCTAACTGTAACCAATTAAAACAACTGTCTTTTTTTTAATATTTGAGCTGGTGCAGTACATAGTCTTGAAGCAAAAATAAAATGCAGTGGAAGGTGTACACTTGCCACCAAACAATAAACGGGGCTGTACACAAATATTAATATCTGTCTTCTTTGCCAACTAGCTTTTCAAGACATTGACCATGTACCATAGTCAGGTCAGCTTCACCAGTCATTTTTTGCCTATATTTATAATTAAGTATTTTGTCTGCAAAATGTGAGCCATCCTATCTGCATGCTATGCAAGCTTCACCCTCATGCGAAATGGTAGCTTGGTTGAATCGACAGGTAAAATGTGCAACTAATTTCAGCATTGATTCTGCCCACTACGACATGCTCACCTCATTTACAACCCATCCTGAGCTGATATTCACCTAAGACCCTGATGACCATTGGTATTCAATTTTGTCCTTTGCTGTACATCTCTCTCTTCATCATTGCATCATGAATGATGCAAAATACCTAAATCTGATTAATATCTACTCTGAGCCAGTTCGTTGCTTACAGCGTGTTTTAGGTGACTCCACTTAGGAAGGTGAGGTACATCTTCTCTGATTGATTCTCAAGCCTTTAGAGCATGGCAATAAATTTGGTACAGAGACCAGAGGAAATTGTGATGAAGTAAGTACCAGCCAGAATGAGTGTTCTATTCAGTTAGACTCGATAGTCCGTATGGAAAAGTGGGAGGAAGTTTTATGAAATGAAGGGTAGTGTTTGCGCCTTTTGTCACATTGTTAACATGGGAGCAGTGAAATTAGCACTGAAAAGAAAACCCACATGCTTTATTTAGTTTTTTAAAAGAGGGGTTCAAAGGCCTTTTGGCCCCATTAAAGAACTGTGTGATGACCGGTTGTTGCTAGGCTATCAAAGGATAATTCCTTAAATCTGAAATATAAGCTTCGATTCACAGTTCAATTCCTCATCTGTCCCTGGTCTCCATCCAAGAGCTCATTGTCCTTTTTTTCTAAATGCACGGAGTTTGGAGTAGTCTTTGTCAATGTGATTTCTATAATTGATAAGTTTTCAGCTCCTGTTCTTAGCCAGGTCATTTTGTTGTCAAGCCTAATTGTACCAAACCTCCCATCACTTCTACCCTGTGCACAGTTAAGTGTTTATCCTTACGGGTAACTTCAGAACATTGTGACCACTCGCATGCTAAATAGTGCTATATAAAAAAAATATAAATAAAACAAAAATAGAACTATTTGAGGAATTTCTAGGGCAGTCATTATTTTGTCCTTTTTCTTTCATGTAAAGATGATGGACGTACAAGACCCATTCCAAAAAAAGGTCATATAGAAAATTTTGAGCCTGCAGATAATAAATGTCTTTTGAGAGCTACCGATGGCAAGAAGAAGATTAGTACAGTGGTAAGTAAAAATCGATGTGGGAAATTCGTTTTTAGCTACCTGTATGTTACTGTATGCTTGATGTTTGCATGTGGTTGAATTAAATGTTATAATGTATTAACGTTAAAAGTATGTGGCCATTGAAAACATAACTTTTTACCCTATGTTTTTGCTTACTCAAATGATGTGAAAAACTTAACATCAAATATTATTACATTAGCTGGCTCTTCTGCCAGATTTGTGGTTGCTGATGCGATCTCCCATGCCAGGTGGACTAGGAGGGAGGCATTACTTGTGACTCCAAAGGCCCGGTTATAGTACTCCTCAGTCGGGGCTCCGCTCTAGAGTTAGCACGGTTGACCAGGTATTTAGGTTGACCGTGCTACACTGGAAATATGTAGTCTTGGCAAAGCAAACACTATATGTCACTTTTGTAGACCTGCGCTCTGCCTTTGACCTGGTCCCTAGAGACAAGCTTTGGGGAGTGCTACACAAAAGAGGGGCACCATCTGATATCATTCATTTATTAACACGTATGCATGAAGGCACATACGCTCAAGTAAGATGGGGTAACCAAGGCGAACTGACTAACAAGTTTCCCATTAAAAGAGGTGTTCGTCAGGGATGTGTCCTAGCGCCACTTTTGTTTTCTTTATTCATTAACGAGGTGGTCCAAGAACTCATGACATGCCAGAATGATGCTCCCAGCTTAGGCAATCAGAAAATCCCAATTCTTCTTTTTGCGGATGATTCTCTATTGATCTCAAAGACCCCTATGGGGCTGCAAATTCTTGTGGATAGATTTAAATCATTCTGCTGGAATTTTGGTTTAGAGCTGAACTCGAAGAAAACAAAATTGATGGTGCTTCGCTCTGGCTCTCGTAAGAAGTGTACGATCAGGTTAGATGGAGCTATTTTGGACCAGGTTAGCTCTATCGACTACTTGGGTGTGAGGCTTACAGACTCACTCCTCTGGGACGAACAAGTCGGTAAGAGTGGCGGGCTTTTGCAACATCGGGCAGCATCCATATTACGCCTTTACAGGAATACGATCGCTAAAGTTGTGTCTCCAGCAGTTAAGATTTATGTGGCCAAGGCACAGGGTGCTGCTGTTTATGGTGCAGAGATTTGGGGCATGACAGATAGCAGTAGGATAACTAAAATTGAGAATAGCTTTGCTCGGGCTCTATGTGCTTGTCCCACTAGCACCCCATTAACCCCCCTTTTTTTAGATCTAGGGCTTAAACGTATAGCCGATTTGATTATCTTACGGCCCCTACTATATTGGGTGAGGCTTTGGGTAGTTCCTGAACTGGCTATATATAAGTCTTCCCTATTAGAATTGTTAAAAACCTCTAACTCCATGTCCATACCATGGATCAAACACGTATCTAGTTGGTTTTGCATGCTAGGACTGAGGAACTTCTGGGAGAATCCCCAGCAACTTGTGAAGCCCCATGTAAAAGTATTGAAGAGAGCTTACTGGTCCCACATATGTAATAATTACATTTCTCAGAAATCGAATGGTCATTTAACTAACTCGTTTATTGATTTTAAATGGTACCCTGAGTTTGAACCATACTTAGATACAATACCTGATTTGTTAGGCAAAAGTTTGTATGCCAGATTTCGATTTGGAACATTACCCCTGAAGGCCTTAACGAGCAGATGGGGACCTAAGTCAAGCTCTGATACCTGTCCTGTATGTGGCATTCCTTCCGAAACAGTAGAACATTTTATGTTTTTTTGTCCCGCCTATTCAATCCCAAGGTTTAAATGGATATATAAAATCTGTAGGGAATTGAATTTAAGGAAATGTTTTTTAGCTTTGCGGATCTTAAAAAGCCACAATTCAAATGTGACAATTTACGCAGTAAGTAAGTTTTTAGCAACAGCATGGCGCATACGCACTTTTTATTTACAATGAGTTGAAATTGTTTTAAGACGGGCAAACATGGATCATTCTTTTTTTAAATTTTTCTATGACATTATGGTTTATATTATTATATTATATTGTATTGTATTGTATTGCTTTGATGGTCTGTTGGCCGAATAAAGCTTATGTGAAACACACTCCTCAGTCGGTATCTGGTCTATAAGGAGGTAAGCGTATTAAGATCGTACTGTGTATATTAAATATGTGTGCAATGTACTAAATACATCAAGCTCCGGCTGAAAGTATTGGAATTCAGTCTATAACTGAGCTTCCTCCCACCCACAAACCCAGTAACCAGAACAAACGTGATTCATCGCAGCAGTTAACACTTCATATAAGATTAGAAACCCAGTAAGGTCATTGGCAAAGGCTATTCTAATAGTTCCAAATAACAGCATATGAATGAATTGGGGTCAATAGCTAGCTGCTGGGTATCGGCTTTTGTGTTCTGTAGTCTTTCGCTGGCTGTCAGGGAAATGTGTTTTGTTTTGCAAGTACATGTTATATTGATTTATTTGTTGTGAATGGAGCTAAAAAAGAAGCATAATTTTCATAACTGGAACAGGCAAACAATGTCACAAAACTGGTATGTGGTATAGTTCCTGTAAAACTGCGCTGTATGCGTGTAATGAAATTGCAAGTTTGATGTTTACATGTTCCCGATCTAGGTAATTTCAGACTAATTATGAAGGCTAAAATCTTTTGTAAGTGACTTGTATATAATAGTTTTATTTTTTTCTACAGGTAAGTTCCAAAGAAGTGAATAAATTCCAAATGGTGAGTTACAGTGCCATTAACCAACTCATTCTATAGTTATTGTATTATTCATTAAAAAAAACAAGTGTTTTTGTTAGTCTATGGCTACTAGCCAGTCAACTACAGAATATGAAGGTAATTGATTGTTTAGTTTATATTTGGCTCAATAAACTGTAATGTATACAGATGTAACGCCAGACAATTGGCATACAAATAGCCTTTGTCCTAAGTTTAGCTTGTACTGTTGGTGACTGTACAGTTTAAGATAACCATGGGTACTATGTCAGTGAGAACTGTATGTTGCCTAGATCTAACTCCGTTTTAACACTTGCATCACATCAGGTTTTCAGAAAATATGACTTTGATTAACATTATTGTAGATTTGTGATTATTTTTTTTTTTTTTAGAGGGAGCCTTTTTGACGTTTAATGTTGTGGGTGTTATGCTTCAGCGAAACCTGGTACCTTTGTTTCTAAATCCAACCTTACATGCTTAGTTAAATATAATGTAACTTACTGATTTGAAACACAAAGGATGGCCTTAGGAATTTTAATGTTAAAAGCTCTTTACTATCTGTATGATAGCCCATTGCCTTGTTTAGTGTGTAACTGGATATTTTTGCCTTTCACTTAATTCAATAGAATAGTGTGTAAATATTTATTTTTGTTGCAGGCGTATTCAAATCTTTTGCGAGCAAACATGGATGGCTTAAAGAAGAAAGACAAAAAGAGCAAAAGCAAGAAAAGCAAAGCAACTCAATAATGAACTGGACTGATATTTGGCATTTTGGAGATGGACCAGACCACACCCATCCCCCTTTTTTTTTTTTTTTCTCTTTTTTTTTTTAAATGTTCAACGCTATACAGTATCCACCTACTTTTACTTTAGTGACCATGGCCATTATTTTTTTTAAACATTAGTTTTTATCTGGTGTTTTTTTTCATTACCAACTGAGACACCATACTGAGTAAAGTCTCCAGAAACATTGCTTGTTACTTAAGATTCGCAAAGGTCTAATGTTGCTGCAGTTTCCAAAATCTCTTTTGCAGTTGGCCAAAGAAATAACATCTTTGTTGGAGGAGCAGTGATATATATATATTTTTTTTTTTGGGGGGGGGGGGCCACCAGAGCAATGGAATTGGTAAGAAGACAAATAATTAAAAGTAACCAGCAAGACAGTCTTCCAGTTGTACCCACAGTTTATCTTATTGACATAAAATTATTTCCAAAAATGAAATATGTCAACAAGACACTTTGAGCACAAACGTTTTGTTTTCCTTTTGATGTTTAAATCTAAATGGTTGAAGAAATTTGTTGCCACGCGGTTATTAAAAACAAAAATACAACAAACATATTGCTGTGACTTATCGCACACATTTGCTTAACAGTTTTCAAGCACATAGTAATTTTACCAAGTTTTTGTGTGGCGAAGACTTATTATTTAATAACATTAATTTAACTTTATTTGGTGGCATTTGCTGGGTTCGACTGCAGGATCATGTTGTTTTTGTATTACAGTTTGTCCACTTAAACAAAAAAAACTTATGAAATAAACGTTTGAACAAAGTAAGTATTTTCTGGTATTGCAATGCTTACCACGCCATTTGTGCATGCCACTGATGTTGCCTGACAATAGTAGCAGCAAAACAGACCATGCTAATTCTAAATTGTATTACACATAGCCATTAAAATCTTATTTGTCACTTTGTGAAATCTAAGCATTGTTCAGTTGGAGTATTTTTTAAAGTTGACCACAGTGAAGAGTTTTTTTTTATTTGCCTTTGCTTGCCATCTACTGTAAACTTGGTTTTACAAGTTTTTAATGGTATTGTAATAAACATCTTCATAGGGGAAATAATTCCACACGATGTGCTTTACATTTACAAATTTCTCTCCTATTCCCAACTCAAACATTTTGTCTGTGGTTGGCATATTGATGAACTATTTTACAAAACCATTGTATATTAAAACAGGAAAATATGAGCAGAAAACAGTACGCAGACTACATTACACATGCTTGTCTGCCTGGAGCTTGTTCCTGCTATCTCAGGTGACTGCTGGCAAGTGCCTATTTCAACATTTTCCATTGCAGTGTTAGTTGAAAAGCTGATCATGCTCCTCCTGCCCTCTTATTGTATGTGCTTTCTTTAACTTACCCACGTTCTTCACAGTGGATACTACTCTTTCTACTAGGGTTGTGCTAGTCCCCTTTGAAGTCTTGTTCAGGGCGTTTCAGAACATCATGAAGGTGGTGGTACAGCAGGAGCCTTTCAACTTCTCGTTTAATTTATTTTTCTTTTTGTTTTTCTTTTGCTGACTATTGGAACAGGGTTGAATGGCTTTTTTGAGTATGGCTTGTCGATTAATGACCTATTTATAGTCAAGGCTTTCAGGGGGAATAATGTCTATAACTTGGCTTAATTGATGTAGAGTTTTTGAATTCTTACTGTTAAATTATGCTATCCTGTCCATGGTCCGACATTGGTCATTTTAAGTAGAAGTAAAAGATAAACTCTTCATGTATTATTCAATCTCTAGATTTTTTTAATTGTTTGCTAAGGAAATCCTTCCCTTTGATTATAAAATTGACTGGTGGTTTGAATGCTGGCAACAGTTTGTGTAGGTCCATATTTGTCTTTTCACTACTGGCATTGGACTCGTATATATTCCTCTGTCTCGCATATAATCTCTCTGAGTCATGTGCCTTTCAGACATAAGAAACTTGAGTATTTTTCCCATTTTCCAAATGTCAGTATACAAATGAATTAATGTTTTAGTTTTCACATTCACATGAGTACCATCGAAGACAATCAATAAAATAAATTATGCATTATGTTTTAGAAATGACCGCCGCTTGTTTTGTTGTATGTGTATACATACCCATATTACCAATGAGTTTGATTTCTAGGCTGGCGATTGATAATGCTTGCACAATCTTATGTATGATCCTCGGTCCACAGTTCAGTAGGCAGTACAGTATACTATTTATTTGGTTTATTAAGTACAGATTTATCGTATGATTAATATAGGAGCATTCTTGGCAAAGCACCAAGCAATTCTATCCTAGTCTTATATTAAACACTTCTGTTTTGGAGAAAAATAAATGTTTATTTTACTTTCAAAGTTGATCACCAATTAATGGAAGGAGTACTGCGGCAGAGCTCACACAAATGTGAATGATAATAGAATATTAAGATGTATGAATGTCGTACTAAGAGTATAAACACATTCACATTGGTGTAATTGGCCAGGGATGGTGGACAACAGATATTTGCAAAAAACAGTTTTCAACAATGCAACTTGTGAATTCAATCAGACCTCTTTTGTTTAGTTGTATACAAAGGGCTTTTTTATTCACTACATTTCACCAGGCTATGCACTAAAAGCATTTTAAAGTAAAACATTGAAATTATGATACTTTATTTTATTTTATTTATCTGTTTTCCTTCTCTGAACACTCTGTGCTCTCAATTTCCACAGTCAGAACTGGGCAGGAAAATAAATGTTGCTCTTCCCTACAAGAAGACCATGTTTCAGCAGCAGTATGGAAGTGTCTCTTTAACAGGGAATTATATGCTTATTTTGAGCAGATGTAACACCTACCTTTGGATTAGCCTCTGCTTCTGTTTGGGTCATGCTACTGAAGTCTCAATTGAGTGAGGCATTTTTAATTCCCCAAAGATAGGCTTCTTAGATGATTAACAAATTTTACTAATATCAGATGATTACCAGTAGAAGTAATGGGCCCATATTGAAAGTCGGCACTACACATTCTGCAAGATGATTTCTAAAACTGGCATTTGGATCGAAAAAACAATTTCATTTGTGATACTGAGAATTTAACTTTACTGTTTTTTTTCCATTAAATGTTATTATTTAGGAAAGGCCAAGAAGAATATTTAACTATATATGTGAGACTGAACAAATCTCCTCATTGAGGACTTGAATGCCTGAGACTAGGAAAACAAAAGTTAAGCAGTGGCTTTCATTTCCATATTTGAATTGACAATTCTGTTACCTGTAACCCCAATTATAACATGTACAAACTGTTAAAAAGAAAAACACCATTGTTTTTGGAGTATACTGGAAACTTTCTTGCTGATTTGTCAAGGGGCAGAAAAATTATAAGAGCTGTTAAAAAATACATTTTTTTTTAAAATTTCATTCTTGTTACCTTTTTGTTTTTTTCTTTTTGCTTGGAAGTCCGTACGTGTTTGAGAAGTTTACTAAATTGTGCTCTTTAAACAGATGTATAGCAATCAGAAAAATAATTCATCCCAAGTTTGCTAATGTCCACAAGTCTTTGAATTCATAATTGTATTGCTATGACGTGATCATCATATTGCTCTCTTTGCCATTTATCCATTTTTTTTTAAGCATACTCTGTGGACCCTGTTCTCTGTATGTTCTGTACGGGGATGTATGTGTCAGACATACACACTCCTCCCCCAGCAAATGCTGGGAAAATTTGCTGACGAGTGGAAAATGCCTTATTTTCACAGAAGATGGGGAGATAGCTGGCTACTTAGCACCTAGAGTTCACCAGCACGCACATTTTCTAATTCACTACCAAAGTTTGTGTGAGATGGGATTAATGTCCATCTTGTCTGGAAACGTAACTCCTTCCATTCCCCATCCTCCCCAGAATCCCTCCACGTCAGGCACTCCCTCAGTCAACACCATCAAATAAACTAATACATGTTGGACCTGGCCATCTCTGCAAGGTCATCCCCAAGCATTTTGCCTTCACTCCTATTTTTGCTGATTTTTCTTTTTATTGGACTTGGGATTCTGTGCACTTTACCATTGTTAATCAGTGCTAAACTGCTTGTGCTCTCTCCTTAAAACATGGTGACATTGGCTTTACCCAATTGGCATATTTAATTTACTTAAGTCCCTAGTAAAGTGCACTAGATGTGCCCAGTGCCTGTAAATTAAATTCTTCTAATGATCCTGCAGCACTGATTGTGCTACCTATTTCAGTAGTCATTTAAACATCTCACACCTGCCACTGCAGAGCCTGTGTGCAATTTTAAATCCCAGTTCAAGCAGGCAAAAATAAACCCTTTTGCCAAGCCCAAACCATCATTTTTTATACAATTTAGTCACCCCTAGTGTAGGCCATAGACAAATTAAAAAAGTTGGACATTTTAAGTTTTACATGTCCTGGTAGTGAAAAACTCTTACTTTTATTTTTCAGTACTGCAAGATCTAGCTCTCCCATAGCCTATCATTAGAGTTGCCTTATTACATTTTATAAGTGTACTTTTCAAATAGGAAGAGATAACTGGTTCCTGTTTGAAGTTTCTGGGATCCCAATTTAAAATCCTAACTTATGGCGAGGTTGGATTTTAAATTACAATTTTGAAAATGCCACTTTGAAAAAACTGGCATTTTCTTGCCTTAGCCATTTGGTGCAAGAAGACTCTCTGGTCACATGACTGGGTGTAGATGAGCAGTTGGGTTTTCTGTATTCCTCCTAGACAGCCACACAAAATGGGAGCTTAGTTTTGATTGGATGGGCTGTCACTGGCCTTATGGGAGAGAGGCACTGGCCCCAACGCCACTTACAACTGAATAGGCTTTGTCTTGTTTCCACACCAGGAAGGCAGGACATCTGTGTGCTTCAAATACATGCCTCTAGAAGCTTCTGCCTCAGGGGGACCTTGGACACCACCACTTCAGTACACTTCTGGAACTGTGGATATTCTGCCTTCCAGGAAGGACTGCCACTCTGCTAAAAGGACTGCCACTCTGCTGGACTCCTAATGTGAAGGAGCTGCTGCCTTACTGTCCTGCCCTCTTGCCTGGGGGAGGAATAACTAAACCTGCAACCCATCTTGAACCCAGAAATCCATAGTGACGTAAAGGGCTAGGCTGCTGGACTCCTAATCTGAGCCTATGGGACATAATAGTCTCCCCAACAGCTCCTCAACCCATCTTCAGCAGGTTCCTGCCCCCCAAGAGGTGCCTTTCAGATTCTGGACCCTCGATATGGCTCTTCAGCTCTTAAATTCAAGCTTTGGGCTCTTCGTGACCATAAAGGGGCTGTTTGCACCAGAACTGCGCTGCTCGCACCGAAAATCGAGCTGCCGCAAGTTCGTATCTTCGCCCAGCAAGCACGATCACCCGTGTAGACTGCCAACATGAAGCACCAACCTACTCGTCCGCGACACCTGGCCTGGTCCTTGCACCACCTGACCACTGCCAGGGACACTCTCCTTCCTCCCAGTGATCTTCCCCCCTGAACGAGACTCTTGACCCAAAACTTCAGTGCAATCAGTCTGGGATTGTATACAACACATGTTCCATCGCGATCGGCTTGAACTTTTAAATTAGACACAGTCCAGAGTGACCAGATTTTACTGGTTGGTGCATTATGCTTTTAGGCAATATTTTACAGTTTACTCTTTAACCGCTTGTGTGCTGGGACGGCTCTGAGCCGTCCTTGCACATAAGTGAGGAAATTCCTCTGCTGTATGCAGCAGAGGATTTTCCTTTTTAAAAATACAGGAGCTGGGAAGAGCTTACCCCAGCTTCTCAGGGCATTTTAATTTTGTTTATTTTTTTATGTAACGATAGTCAGCACGCATGGTGCTCTGATGTCATTAAATTGAAAGTGGAATGAGCTGATTGTTTCATTTCACTTTCGCTGCTTCAGTGCTTGGGCCATATCTTGGCATCCTAACACCGATGCACACGGTAGAGGTATCTTGGAAACTTTTCCAATGGTACCTTTCCCAAGTTGATCCCTGCTTAGGGATCGCCGAAGGAGGGCAATCCCCACGCATGAATCCACTCCACTAGACACCAGGTCATTCTTTTAGTTGCGGGGAGCGGCCTCATAGATGAGGGTTGCTGCCCATTATTGGGGATACATTTTGGCTGTTTTCTGCCCCCTTCCCCGGGGGCAGATTGGACATATTTTTAGCCCGATCTTTCCTTGGGTGGGGTAGTTTTTAAAAATATGTCTGGGAGTTGCCTCTTGAGCAACGCTCGCTACCCATTTGGGGGTGGGGTTATTTTGGCTGTTTTCTGCCCACCCGACGGCAGATCGGACATTTTGTTTTAACAATCTGCCCCCAAACCAGAAAACCCCTAGACACCAGGAATTTGATCTAATACATGTCAGGTAGCCTCTTTGGAAAGGGCGGCTCCCCATTATGTGAGCATTATTATGACCATTTTCTGTTTAACGGCTGGCCCTCCTCCCAGTGGCAGATCACCCATATTTATTGTGTGTGTGTGTGTGTGTGTGTTTGTTTTTATTTTTTATAAATGTGCCAGGAGAGTTTTACTAATTCACAGTATTATCCCACTTGCAATAGTCAACAGCTGCACTTTTTGGGCTTGGGTAGGCTGTGACCTGGAAAAACCTACCAGATTCTGACGGTTCTAAATACAAGACATCGTGGGATTCCAAGGTGGTGTGCTTTGCATGCATCCCACACCACTTTCTTACTGACCATGCCCTGAAAACCTCAAACGATGACTAAAACATTTCATTTCTGTGATGGAAACTTGCAGAATCTGCAGGAATCCACATAATTTCTACTACCTAACATTGCCCCACTTCTACCGATGAAAATGCTGTCACTTGCGTGGTTGGGCCTTGTGCCAGCGACAGGAACGGATGCAACCGAGGTCAATAGCAGTCCTAATGTAAGGGGCTTGTATTGTCATTGGTTTGATCTGTTCTGTCTCTGACTCTAGGCCCAGCCACACAAGTGGCACAGCTTTTTTGTTTTGTTTTTTAATCAGCGCAAGTAGGGCAATGCTGGTTGGTAGGAATGTTGTGGATTCCTGCAAATTCCGGAAGTTTCCATCGCAAAAATGTAAGGAAAATTTGATTTCAGGCAAAGTCTGAGGTTTTCAGGAGATTGTGGGTAAAACAACCTGGTGAGAGCCAGGCAAGTCACCCCATCCTAGATTTTCCTAAATGTCTAGGTTTAAAAAATGTACAGGTTTGTAGGTTTCACTAGGTGCCAGCTCGGTAGGGCCCAAAAAACCCTCTTTGCAAAAAACAGGTAAATTTTGTGTGGAAAAATTTGATGTATCCATGTCTTGTTTTGGGCAGTTTCCTGTCATGGTCACTAAGCTTACCCACAAAAGTGAGGTACCATTTTTACCAGAAGATGTAGGAGAATGCTGGGGGTAAGGAAGTTTGTGATTGCCTGCAGAGTCCAGAACTTTTCATCACAGTAATGAGAGGAAAATGTGTTTTTGTAGTCAAGGTTTGAGGTTTGCAAAGGACTCTGAGTAAAACAACCCGGTGAAAGCCACGCAAGTCAACCCATACTGGATTCCCCTAGGTGTCTAGTTTTAAAAAAATGTGCAGGTTTGTTAGGTTTACCTAGGTGCCAGCTGAGCCAGAGGGGCCTAGCAAATGGAACGGTATCCACAAACTGTATATATCCCCACAACCAGATGGAATGATATATAGCGTTTGTGAATCAGCCATCATGATAAGTTTCAAATAAATGTCACAAATGCCTGTTTTTTTTATTTATTTATTAAACTATTTTTCAATATTTTTTTATTTCAACACTTTGGACCTGATTTAGAGTTTGTTGGAGGGGTTACTCTGTCACAAATGTGACGGATATCCTGTCCACAGTATTAAGATTCCATAATAGCCTATGGAGATCTTATTACGGCAGATGGTATATTGGTCATGTTTCTGATGGAGTAACCCACCCGCCAAACTCTAAATCAGGTCCTTAGTTTCTCTGAGAAAACCCTGACGGATCTACACAAAAATTACCCCTTGCCTAATACAATATTTTGTCCAGTTTTCAGAAATGTATAGCTTTCCAGGATCCATCATAGGTTTCACACGCATTTCCACCACAACCTGGAAGGAGGTTGAAAGCATAAAAATAGAGAAATGGGCTATAGCCCAGTAAAATGACAAAACTGTGTTTAAAAAAAAAAAAAAAAATGGTTTTCTGAATCAAGTCTGCCTGTTCCTGAAAGCCAGGAAGATGGTGATTTTAGCACCGCAAACCTTTTAATGATGCCATTTGCATAAAAAAAAAAAAACACAGACACGTCCTTCTGCAGCACCCCTCCCCCCCCCCCTCCAAATTTCTCCAAGAAACCCAAATTATTGCTGTATTTTGGCTATTTTCTCAGACCCCTCCAGGACAATCCACAAACCATGGGTCACTTTAGAATCCCCAGAATGTTGGGAAAAAAGGCGCAAGTTTGGCATGGATAGCTTATGTGGACAAAAAGTTATTGAGGCCTAAGCACAAACCTCCCCAAATTGCCCCCCACCCACCCCACCCCCCAAAAAAGGCTTAGCACTTGGGGAAAATGGGCCTAGCAGTGAAAGGCTTAAAATTCATAACTCTGATTCTACTGATTTAGATATTTGTTGTTTTGGTCTTGTTTTATTTATTAAATTAAGCCCTGTTTTTGTAACGTGTGTGGGATTTGTTTCTCATGGTGTTTTCATTGTTACGGCTCGAAGTGCTGCACAGATATTTCACACATTGCCTGTAACTTAAGTGTGACTGTTCTGTGCCAAGCTACCAGGGGTTTGAGCACAGGTTATTTGAGGATTTGCTTGTGCATTATCCGGACTAGGATTGTGGTTGCTGCATGACCATGGCTCACACCGCAGTCAACCAGTCAATTAGTTTCTAACATTATTATCATGCATAATAAAAGCGTTGGGAAGCAAATGTGGCATGCCATATCTCTTGTTGTGAAAAATACAAATAAGTGATTAATGAAATGCTTGAAAAACATCTGAGGCATTATTATTTAGTCTGGGCAACCTTCCAGTCCATCGGTGTTCTCACTTTGCCACCAGAGACAGGTACCAACTAAACACTAGTCAAATCTTGGACATGCTATCACATGGTCAGTCCGCACGAACTCCTAAGCCAACCCCTTTGCGAAAGAATGTTAAACGAAAGGTTTGATTGGGCTTTGTTGAGCCTTATTTGTTAGGTGTAACTGGAGTCCAATGACCCAGTGATCTGCTGGACCCACATCCGGGTTTACCAATTGCATCTGGGATCTCGAAGTTTGAATTGATTAATGGAATACTTGAATGTATTTTTAGCTACTACTTCTTGCCACATTCCAGTAAATCATTAACTCACTGTACTACCGCAGGCAGGAATGCACCATATGCTACACCAACAGGGAAAGTTCAGTCCGAGCTGCTATGCCACGTCTCTTCTGAATAACATCAAAAGTAAACCCGTTTTGGCTTTCTTCAGCCTCAGCAGTGAGATGCAGCTTGAGCCTTTCTCCAGGTATTGGTCAAATGACTGACCATACAGTATTTCACTCAGAGAGAACGCAAGCAAGCAATGGGGAAATGCTTAAATTAACCTCAGTCATTGTTCATTACTGAAGACCACATTGCAAACAATTCCCTCTTTTGTTTGGCTTACCTGGCTTCTTGGACAGAAAGTTAGCTGACATATAGCAAACATTACTGAAAAATGTCCCTGCTTTTTCTGGTGAATGATAGAAGCGCATACGTTCTGCCTTTGTAGTAATTTCTTCTGTGTGGACAAAAAAAAAAAAAACGTTGTTACCGATGCCTGGTGACAATCTTGCCCTCATGTTGGTCTTGTCCCTACAGTGGCTTCAGATAGAAAGGCACCTAGTCCAGTTGACCATTTTGCCAAGTATGCAATCCCTATGAAACACACTATACAATCCTGGCAAGTATTGCAGCCTATAGTTCGCTGTCTTTTAAGGAGCGTCAGTTATACTTCATTTCCGTGAAGCAAGTGTCCTTCCTTGGCCATGCTCACATTGGCCCTCATCAACAAGCTCATGTCTTGTAATCACCTCCGTGACAGCCAAGGGCAAACCATCTAAATGAAGTCTAGGAATTCTCCTTCAGCATCCTTCAGAGCATACATTTGGCCTTGAATCTTAACATACTGAGTACGATCAACTTGCTGTAATTTGTCTCTTGAATCCTTGCATGAAGAGGACATTTAATGCCCTGAATTTTCTTGTCTTGACCAAAAAAGTTTACAAGAAACCCAAGGGCATATTTACAATACTTTGGTGCAGGGCAGCGCTGCAAGGTTTCTTGCTGTACTGCATTACGTCAAAAGAAAAGGGCAGGAAGGAGCTGTATCTATAAGATACCCTACATTCATATCCTCTTCCACTCCGCTAATGCCCAATTGGCTGCCTTGCACTAACCCAGGCACCCTAGCACCATAGTGGAAGGGTGTTTGCGTTGTAGGAATGATTGTTTTTGTGCAGGGAGGGCCACCTTTCTACACAAAAACAATCAATGGAGGTGTTTTCCTCCTATGTGTGCTGCAAAATAAAGCACTGCAACACACATAGAAAGAGGAAGAAATGGGGACAAATACATTTATTTCTCCTTGTCAAGCTGCCCATGGAGAGGTGTAGGATTTTGATGCATTCCCAGGTTTACGAATCTTTTAAATCTTGGAATGTGTCAAAATCTATAGGCGTTGCCTGGGAAAACCGCAACACCTATGGAAATCTTCTAATGCAGTAAGGCAACGCAGTGACTTGCACTACATTGCCTTACTTGATAGCTAGAAGGCCATGAAAAGCCATGCAAAGTGGCTTTGCTTGACCTTGTAGATAGGAGCTTATGTCGCTGGTGCATTTAAAAAAAAAAAAAAAAAAAGTGATACACCAACGGCACAAGGTAAAGGTAAATATAACCCCCATTATTTCCCCTAGGCCCTTTCCTAATATATTTCTCTGCAACAAGAAGGACCTTGTCATCCGAGTACCTGTGGGAAAGCACCTAGAGTAGAATGGCAAGGGTTGGCCTTGTCACAATTTGCTATGAAGATCTGACAACAGTGACATGTTTGGCTTGACCATTACCAAAAACATTAGCAGTGATTCTTGGCTGTATTGCTTGAGCTGGGCCCTTTTGTACATGAAAGAAATACCGTTAATAACCACACCTCCTGTGTGGGTACACTGCGCGGATCTGGTGGGATGAAGGACACACCCCACCTCAGAAAGGGCTGTATGCCTTAACTTATGCTTTCTAAGGTCTACAGAACCATTGGTAGCAGAACAACACAGATGGCATTAACCTGACCAGGAATTGCCAGAGGCTAAGGGATTCTGAGTTGTGCTGGTCCTGGCATCGACCTCTTGATACTGACACCAGAACAAAAGCTACTTTACCTAAAGGTGGCTACTCTGCCAGTATGGGTCCATTCTGTGGTGTGTGCCCAAGAGCAATAGTGCAAAGAGAGTCTCTGATAGATCATTCAGCAAAGCCCCTGATTCCAAATCTGCATTAGCTGCAAAGACAAGGGGAAAAAATTCTTCATATTCATCTCCTTTTCTCAGCAGATGTCTACCCCAGAGAGACAAGTAACACCGGAGTCTTCTAGCCTTAAAACCCTTGCACTGTAGGGCAGCCTGACCAGGCCCTGGCAACAGATATTATTGCACAAATAAGGAATCGACAATTGCGTGATCATTAAGGAGAATAGCGACGTCTCTTCCGTGGATGTTTGACACAAATCTCAAGTTGGGAAGCTCAGTGGTTTTAACAAGGATTTTGGCTTTCATAGGCTCAGTGAAAGTTTGTGCCTCCCAACACGCTTCGGAGCAGTATTATCTTCTTGAAGGGGAAATCTAACACAACTGACCCGTACGGACGCCCTCAAAAGGGCCCTGTTTGTTGCAAGACTGCCCAGTATAGCCGGCCTATACCCAGTGTGATCTCATGTCCCCTCATTTCTCTAGTGCATAGTTCTGACATCTGGGAGTTAGTTTGCGTTTTCAATGTCAGCCTTTTAACCCTGTTTTCATGTGATCATCTGCTCTTTCCTTTTAGCCCTGCTTTGTGATGGTCCATTCCCTTCGCTGACATCTTTTAGTCACTTGTAATACCACGCATATGACAGCGCATCCCCTATTAAAAAATAAATTAAAAAAAAACCTCCTAAAATGGGTTTTAGCCACCCATTACTTACCATTCCTTGGCTTCACCGTCACTCTCCTTTATTAGGGTTGAGTCTCTGAGTGCATGTGCTAGCACATGCGTCTCGCACGCAAGATTGTTGTGTTCAGTAAAGGGCTTGGAGCCCGCCTGTCGCTCAGCATTTGCTGGTTTGCTCTTCTTTGTAGCCTCGTAATTCGGCTTGGCACGCCTGGCATTATTTCCTTGCCCCGCAAACAGAAGGCTTGTGACTGGCAAAAAAGTGCCCAGCAGGACAAACAAAATTGCAAAGTTTTATTTTTTAAATCTAACTTTCTTTTATTTTGTTAAGAGGTCTTTTCTCGGTTTCCACTTAAGTTTTACTTTGTTTTTGCTTGTGGGCGTTTTTGTCAAAAGATGACAATTAACTTTTTCGAAATATGCGAGACCTTTGCAAATGCCTATATTATTTGCATTGGTCAGCGGTGCCTGGTTTCAATTTACTGGCCTTCCTCTAGATGGCCCTGGAGCATTTGGATTTCACATCTTTAGGTTTCACACACCAAAACATGGTAGGGAATCCGCTGCGTGTAGACACACTGCTGTTCTTTCAGGAACCTCAAAAAACCTTGACTCTTTGCTGGCGAGTTGCGGTTGCGCTCACGGAAGTGACTTTTTCCCATAGCGAGCTCTGTATATAGTGAGCTGCCTTGTTTATCTTCAAACACTTTAATTGCAGCGCATGCTGTAAAGCCTACATATATTCTAGCCCCCACTTCTTGGAGGTATTTTCAGGAGCGCTGGCTGATGGGGTATTACCATCTATGTTACCTGAAGTAGTCATTTCTGTACTCCCCAGACCAGGAAGGGACCCCACTAGTTGTGCCCCTGTCGTCCGATGTCGGTGCTTAATTGCGACAATAAAATCCTTGCTTAAGTCATTTCCAATAGACTGTCCCTCCTACGCGAGAACATGGTATCACTGGTGCAATCCAGCGTGTGCCTCAGACCCACAGTGATCATTCTATGTACAGTGCTTGCGTCTTGCACCAACTAAACCATAAGATTACAGCAGCGGTGGTCCTACTAATTGCTGAAAAGGCATTTCATTCTTTGGAATGGCCTTTTCTTATGGAAGTGCTTCAGCATTCTAAAATACCGCAGGCTTTGGCTGCATTGATTAGTGTACGGAAATGCCTACCTTGGCATGGTTACCTCCTAACTTTTTGCCTTTTGTTGATGCCAGTTATGATTGAAAGTGTGCTGGGACCCTGCTAACCAGGCCCCAGCACCAGTGTTCTTTCACTAAACTGTACCATTGTTCCCACAGTTGGCACAGCCCTGGCACACAGATAAGTCCCTTGTAACTGGTACAGAGGGCCCTGTGGCCAGGAAAGGTCTCTAAGGGCTGCAGCATGTATTATACCAACCTGGAGACCCTTCACTCGGCACATGCACACTGCCTCACAGCTTGTGTGTGCAGGTGGGGAGAAAATGACTAAGTCGACATGGCACTCCCCTCAGAGTGTCATGCCCTTTACCTGTGGCATAGGTAAGTCACCCCTCTAACAGGCCTTACAGCCCTAAGGCAGGGTGCACTATACCACAGGTGAGGGCATAGTTGCATGAGCACTATGCCCCTGCAGTGTCTAAGCCACACCTTAGACATTGTAAGTGCAGAGTAACCATAAAGAGTATGTGGTCTGGGAGTCTGTCAAAGACAAACTCCACAGTTCCATAATGGCTACTCTGAAATCTAAGAAGTTTGGTATCAAACTTCTCAGCACAATAAAAGCACACTGATGCCAGTGTGGGATTTATTGCAAAATTTACACACAGGGCATCTTAGAGATGCCCCCTGCATGCCAGTCCGACTCCTAGTGTTAGGCTGACCAGCTCCTGACACCACCAGAAAAGTTTCTGGCCACACGGGGTGAGTGCCTTTGTCACTCTGTGGCCAGGAACAAAGCCTGCACTGGATGGAGGTGCTTCTCACCTCCCCCTGCAGGAACAGTTGATGGACGGAATGTAGAACAATTCAAGCATTCACCCCCAGTCACAGATCTGGGTTTAATCCATCATTTTTTTTTGCTCACCATGCCGTTCCAGTTTGGACCCAGCCATATGCAAATCACTCTTGACCCTAGTACCCATGGGAACAGTCTAGCCCGAACTGCCAGGCCAGGTCCTCCATGGACCAGAAACAAGCATCCTGGGACTTGTTTCAGGGTATCACCCCTCTTCAGCCAGGCTATCTTGAATCTGGTGGCATAGTGAGCACGGGACCCACGTCTGGGCATACCCTTCCCACTTGGGGTGACAAACGCAAAAAGAACAGTTGATGGACGGAATGTTAAACAAATCGAGCATTCCCCCCCCGTCACAGATCTGAGTTTAATCCATCAGTTTTTTGGCTTGGCAGTTCTGGCTGCACTGTTCCCATGAGGAGCATATGGCTGGGTTCAGCCTGGGGTGGCATGGTGAGCAAAAAACAATGGATTGAACCCAGATCTTTGTGACTATGGGTGAATGTTTGATTTGCTCTGCATTCCGTCCATCATCTGTTCTTTTTGCATTTGTTACAGCACCCCAGATCATCCCAGCTAGTGGAGATGCCCGCCCCTCCGGACACAGCCCCCATTTTTTGCGGCAAGTCTGGAGGAGATAATGAAGAAAACAGGGAGGTGTCACCTACCAGTCATGACAGCCCCCAAGGTGCCCTGAACTGAGGTGACCCCTGCCTTTAGAAATCCTCCAACTTGATTTTGGAGGATTCCCCCAATAGAAATACGGATGTGCCCCCCTTCCCTCAAAGAGAAGGCACAAAGAGGGTGTAGCCACCTTCCAAGGCAGTAGGCATTGGCACCTGCCCCCAAGACCTAAACACAGCCCTAAATTCAGTATTTAGGGGTGACCCTGAACCCAGGAAATCAGATTCCTGCAACCTACAAAAAGAAGGACTGCTGACCTGAAAGCCCTGCAGAGACAACGGAGACCACAACGGGCTTGGCCCCAGCCCTACCGGCCTGTCTCCAGACTCAAAGAACCTGCACAGCGACACATCCAGCGGGACCAGCGACCTCTGAGGACTCGGAGGTCTGCCCTGCACCCAAAGGACCAATAACCTCCAGAGAACAGCAGCACTGTTCAGAAACAGCAACAAACTTGCAACAAAGAAACACCTTTAAAGAGCCTCTCACTTCCCACCAGAAGTGTGAGTCTTCACACTCTGCACCCGACGCCCACGGCTTGTGTCCAGGACAACCAACACCGCAGAGAGGACTCCAATGACGTGGACACCCTTAGTCGACCTCCCTGCACTTCCACAGCATCGCCTGCATAGAGGATCCAAAGGCTCCCCTTGACCACAACTTCCCGGTAACAAAGGAAACCGACGCACTGCACCTGCAGCCCCCAGGACCGAGAGGAACCACCTACCAGTGCAGGAGTGACCAGCAGGCGGCCCTCATCCTAGCCCAGTCGGTGGCTGGTCCGAGAAGCCCCTCTGTGCCCTGCCTGCATCGCCTGAGTGACCCCCGGGTCCCTCCATTTCTTTCAATAGCAAAACCTGGTGCCTACTTGGCACACTGCACCCGGCCACCCCTGTGTTGCTGAGGGTGTGTTTAGTGTGTTTGTGTCCCCAGTGCTCTACAAAAAAACCCTGGTCTGCTCCCTGAGGATGCAGGAACTTACCTGCTAGCAGACTGGAACTCTAGCCCCCCTGTTCTCCATAGGTGCCTATGTGTTTTGGGCCCTCCTTTGACCTCTGAACCTGCCCTGTGTTGTTGGTGCTGTGGCTTTGGGGGTTGCTTTGAACCCCCAACGGTGGGGTGTCTATGTCCAGGAGACTGTGTAAGTGCTTTACTTACCTGGAAAACTAACCAATACTTATCTTCTTCAGGAACTGTTGATTTTTGCAGTGTCCACTTTTAAAATAGCTATTTGCCATTTTAACCAAAACTGTGTGTACTACTGCTTTAAATCAAAGTTCTATACTTACCTGTGTGAAGTACCTTGCACCTTCAACTTTGAACCTTGTGGTTCTAAAAATAAATTAAGAAAAAATATTTTTCTATATAAAAACCTATTGGCCTGGAGCTAAGTCTTTGAGTGTGTGTTCCTCATTTATTGCCTGGGGGTGTACAACAAATGCTTAACACTACCCTATGATAAGCCTACTGCTCAACCACAGTACCAAAAAATAAAGCATTAGTATTATCTAATTGTGCACTATCAACCTCTAAGGGGAACCCTTGTACTCTGTGCACAATATCTCTCACTTTGAGATAGTATATACAGAGCCAGCTTCCTACAATTAGGTTATTGTTTGTACAACCTATTGCATGTGCCACCGTCAATAGGTTGATATCAGGCTCCTTTTAAGTGTCCAGGGGTGCCCTTCAGAGATGCCCATTATCAATCTTGCTATTTATCCTGCTAGTGACCCGTTGGCACTCCACCTTCAAGGATACATACATAAGGGGTTTTCTTTCCACTCTGGTAGATTATTGATATCTATATATGCCGTTGCCTGCTTTTTTTGAGAAATCCAGAGAGACTTGTCTCCGCCCCGGTCATGGAAACCACCAGATATGGTTGGTGTTCTAAGATAACAATACATTGGGATAAAATGGATATGTTTCCTCTTATTAACTGTGCAACAATGTGTCCATTAGTACATTCCAATATTCAGTCAGATGAGTTGCAGGCTCAGTAAGATGCCTGGAGGTAGCACTCAAGTGACAAATTGATAACTTGATCAAACTCTCACTATGCTCAGCAGGTAGACTGGCACTGCTTAAAATGGTGATCTATCCTAAATTTCCCTACTGATGAAGATTCCCATTCCCTTCAATAGATATTTCTTTTTCATTCTCAAAACCTTATTGATTAAGCTACGCTGGACTAATGGTACCGCCAGGATCAGCTGGAACATGATGGCTCTCCCCTATTGCTATGGTGGCTTTTAGGTCCCAGACCTAGAACTTTAGTAGTATGTAGCGCAATGCCATTCCATAACTTACTGGTATCACCCGGATGCTTGTCTCCCTTATCTCCTTCCCCAACCAAATCAAACTGAGAGGGTCCCCATAATACTGCACTTGGGTCTGCCCAGGCTGTAGATAGAGGTCAAGACTGTGGCACTACACATTAGACGTGGCACATGTTGTGCTGTAGGATCGGAACATATTCACTGGCTCTTCGACCTCACCATAGCCCCACACTGCCTCTCACCATGGAGCGTACGGTGCAGAGGACATGAACAAAAATGGCTATGTCAGAAATGTGGTCATTTTGGGCACTTTCTCACACTACATCAATTTCAATCATGGGGGAAGGCTACTTCCCTAGTTATAATATATGTCTGGCTCCAAAACACTGTTCGAAATAAGCTTCCAAAGTACCCTGAGAAATCCACTTATTTCTCACCCCGTTGGAATTGATTAGATCTTTGGTTGTGACGCAGTGGGTGTCTCGGCTGTATGTGGTATACTGTATCAATTGTTGAGAAGGGCCGATTGGATAAATAATGAGCTGCAACGTTAAACAGAGAACATATGGGCCAGGAAACATCCAGCTTTTTTCCACGGCATCCCAGTGTGCGGAATTGAGGTATATAGATGTCATAGGCCAAAACTATGTAATGTCTTTTGGGGGGGGAAAGTACAATTCTATGTCAGAACCAGAGGCGAGGATTATGCATTCTTTCTTCACTTTTATTTTTCACAGCAGCCATGTTAACCATATCAACAAGCTACCTTTCCCATGAGGCAAGGGGGAAGGAGACAAAAATCATCTAGCCAATGACGACATCTGCAGTTCCATAAAGTCCATTCTCAATCTGTAGGCTTCCTCTCTCTTTGCTGCTGCACCTATGTCCAGATGAATTTTCTCTCTTTCCATAAAAAATGTGTATTTTAAAAGATGCTTTTTGTCAATTGATTTGTTGAGGAAAATGCTTTAACTGTCGGTTATCACGTTTCTCGTTGTTTTTTTAGCCAACGGGGTGCCGCAGGATCGCACCTCCACGGTGCTTGTGCGGTGTCGATATTTACTGTGGGGCACAGTAGTGGCTGCTGCCGCCTACTCTACGGGTGGCATGTAATTCATGATAGATAACGATCGGTGTGCCAGTAGAGAGAGCCTTGGCCCCGCACCACCTGTAGCATAACGCCCTATGTTGTCTGTATATGGGGAAATTGCCACATCTTGATTTTTGCTGGCTGATGCCCTAGACCGGGATCTGTCTCAATGCCCACAAGCACAAACAGGTATTTATGGATGTACTCAGGATCAATATTGGAGGGCATGTGAATACTGCAGTGAGCAAACTGGTATGGATGATCCAAGCGAGAAGCCCAGATAAATTACAGGGCATTTGTCCCAGGACAGAGACCCACACAAGCCCCAGGCTCGCCATATTGCTGAAAACATTAGCCTTTGACATGTTATATATATATATATATATATATATTAGGGAATACCTTCTGGCATACGATGCAAGGTTCAGAGGGTGAGTTCTCAGAGGACGACAATCCCCCCCCCACCCCCAATACATTCCCTTTGATGAAGACTTGTGTGAAGCTGTGGGTGCGTCTCTTTAGGCAGTGGCTTATGCTATAGTTCTCCTGGAGCGCAAGTTAGTGCATCTCGCTTAGTGCTGCCCAGAACCCCTTATATATGTTGGAGCCTGTTACAGGCCCCAAAAACCCACTGCCAATAAATGCTCTTTGAGACCAGGTCCATTCCAAAGTGGGGGGGGGGGGGGAGAAGAAATATGTTCAAGGCTTGGACACAGATGCGTTTGATCGGTTGAAGCTGGCATTCCTAGGCCTGTCTATTTCCCCCTCCGATATCTCCATTCATCCTACCCCAGGGGATAAAGTTCTGGGGGAGCCGGCAGCCTTCCAGGACAGGGCAGTCACAATGGATAATTTGGAGGCGGTAGATTCCAACTGTGATTCAGATGGAGCCCCGGGCCCATCCAGACCATGGTGTCCATTCTTGGACGCTGGACCTAACTTTGCCCCCTCCTTGGCCCAAGGGATAGACACCTCAGACATGCTGGACTCAGATGATCTCATACATTCCTGCTCTGTGAAATGGTCTCCAGCTTATGTTGCTGACAAACTTAGGAAGCTGTTAGAAAAAGAAACAGAAGCCTGCCTTAGGGCGGAGTGTCCTCTCCCATCTTCAGAGGGTAAAGTAGTGCTGATGCCAGAGATTGATGCCTTATGCCTACTTTCTTGGGGAAAAACATCCGAGACCCCAAAAGGACTCTTGGCTGTCCTGACATAATAAACCGTTAGACATCAAAAAGTCTCTCACAAAAATCTTGCTTAAAGCAGAGGAAACCACGCAGTCAGGTTCCCTAATAGCTCAAGACACCTTGTCGGGTTGGCCCTGCGGGCAATAATTTTCCTGGGCAACATGAACTGTGCTTTGTCCACAGAGTGCAGATGATCAAGGTGAACCCCAATTTTTTTGCAATCTCACCTCATCAGAAGTAGGTTCTATTGTACAAGAGGGGCTGTTTGGTGGTCCTTTTGTTAAGGAATTTGTTAAATTTGTGGCTACTACCTAGAAAAAGCACAGGACTCAAAAGGATTTTCACTCCTATGGTTCTTTCCGGGGCAGGTCTTGGTAGAGGGTGCACAAACTGCTGTCTCCTCACCACTGTCCCCTTCAAGGGCCAAGGCTCTGGCCATGGACAGTGACGGGACCATGGAACGTTCAGAGGATTCTATTTATCCAGATGAGAAGCTTACAGAAATTTCCGATGCAAATATTTCCTGGAGTGTTTTCCCTTCTTTCCAATTCAAGGTGTGAGGTTGACTGGTACAATTTGTTCACAACTGGGAGGATATCACGAGGGACGCTTGGGTCCTACTATCCACTAGTTTCCATATAGAATTCTGTGAGACCCCCATCAATGGAATTCCCCACACCCTATTCAGTTCTCAGAAACAGACTTGCTTCTTAAAACCCAGGAAGTCTAAGATCTGTTACTCAAAGGAGCTTTATCCCACACCGTGGCTCACCTACATAGCTTCATAAGCAAACTTTTCTTAGTGCAAAATGAGAGATGGTGGTCAATGTACCATCATCAACTTGCGGTAATTCAACAAGTGGCTGGTGTACCGCTATTTCAAAATGGAGGGAATTTATCTCCTTTGGAACATCCTGAGACCAGGAAATTGGATTGGGTGTCTGGACTTGAAAAATGCATACCTCACCCTTCCCATTTTCCCACCAAACCGCAGATTCCTTCAATTCATGTGGAAGAACCAAATGTTCAACTCCCTGCCTTTTGGCCTCTCCTCTGCACCTTGGTGCTTCACCAAAGTACTGCGACTGGTCAAGGAAGCACTTCAAACCCAAGTTTTTTTTTACTCATAGTGTAACTTCACGAGATCTTCATCAAGGATCAGTGTCCCAAAAAGCTCTGGGAGCTATTCCAAGCATCGGTATTCCTTCTGCAGGATCTTGTCTTCATCAACCCCGAAGTCGTGTCTTATCCCAATCCACAACGTACAATGCTTCTGGGTTTTGTGATTGACTCCTGCGACACCACTCTTGAGTCTTCTGTCGAAAAAGTTGCAGAGGATCAGGCAAGAACTGTGCAAGGCTCTTTCAAGAGACAGAAGTTTGCTGAGGCAAGTAGCACAGATAGTGGGACTTCTTCTTTTCTCCTCTAACCAGACAATGTTTCCAGGCCCACTCATTACGTGGCCCTTCACCACATGAAAGCTCATCATCTTCGCAGGGGCTTGATGAACTCAGAAAAAATCCCCTCAATGGAGGAGGCCAAAGAGAAAATGAGTTGGTGGCTCATGAACATGGAAGCGTGGAATGGAAGAGCAATATTTCGCTCCAATCCAGGTATCATTATAGAATCAGATACCAGCAGTGCTCGATGCAGCACTTTATCTACCAGAGGCAAGTGGTCTGCACAAGACCAGTAGTTGCATATCAACTGCCTGGAACGTCTGGCGGGCTCCTTCACTGCATTGTTGGACCGAGGAGAAAACATGTGTTCTGCTGAAGATGGACATCTTTGCAGTACGCTACATCAATCATCTAGGAGAGCCAAGACATTTTGAAATTTCTGCCTGGACAACAATATCTCAGTGATGGCAGAGCATCTCCCAGACAAAGGCAATAAAGTGGCGGACTGAAATTCCAGATACTTGCAGGACGTGAGCTTGCGGAAACTTCACCCGAAAATCTTCAAGAAGGTAGAGAAGAGATGGGGCCCTTTCTCTGTGGGTCTCTTTGCGTCACGTCTAGTTGGAGACCAGACAGAGAGATTCAGATAGAGAGGTCTTTCAGTTTGGAGACCAGACCCACAAGTGGTAATGATGGATGCGTTTCTGCAAGACTGGAGCAAAATCAGAGGATATACTTTTCCTCCTTTCTTGATGACCATGACACTGTCTGCACAGGTAAGGAGACAGAAAGCAGAATTGGTGGTTGTAACACTGAATTGGAGGTCATAGGTTTTGGTATCCAGTTTTGATGTAACTTTCTCGGAATTCTCCAAACCTTATAAAAGGTACGCTTGGAAAAGATGGCTAGGTTTGTGTGTCCAGAGGGGTGTGGACCCCTTGGGGTGAATTATTGTCCAAAGTCTGAATTTTTTAACTTCTTTGGCCTTTGACGGTGTGGCCTGTAGATCAGTGAATACTTTCTTCTGCCTCAGCGTGGTCTTCACTGATTAAGGGATTCCCAGTTGGCGAACATCCTTAGGTATGAAAGCTAATGAAAAGTATATGCATCTCTTTGTCTAATCAAGATAGTTGCCTCTTTGGGATCTGAATGTTGTTCTTAGTCTTTTTCTGTCATGGAAGAGCAATAAATACCTTTCCAGGAAGGAGTTATCAGGTAAACAAGCAATGCTGCTGTGCCTTATATCCCGCAGAAGGGTTCCAGATGTCAGAGCTCTCAACGTTACAAGTATATTTTTAACGCCAGAAGGGGTGACATTCCATGTATCTCGATGCAAGAAGTGTAGTTCATAATTGGTTTCTTACCCTGCTTTTGATGAACATCCGATTTGTGTGTTGTAAGATGCATTAACGCATATGAAGACATGAACTTTGAGTTTCATTCCCCCCTGGTGAACAACAACTCGTTTCAATTTGTAAACCTTTTCACACAGTTTCTTTTCCCTCTATTGATATTGATATTTGTTAAGCACACAAATGCCTGAAGGCATTTTGGCACTAGCGACTGCAAGGTTTGAAGCAACAAGAGATTAGTAAGGGGGTGAACAATAGCCAACATTTTAGTTGTTTCCTGAAACTGATCAGATTGTGATTTTGTTGTTGTTGTCAAATCTGTTTTTATTATTTGCTAGTACAACATAACCAACAATTATAGAACACTGGGTGTTAGTTAAACATTTGACAGTGAAAAAAACCAAGGGGTAAGGATAGAGGAGGGAGTCCAAGAGCCTGAGGAGCATGAAGGCAGCCTGTGGCAATAAACAGTATCATTAACATGAGCAGGTACATGTGATCATAACATCTACAGAAGTCGGCTTTATACAAGAAGGGATGTGTATAGTGCCACAAGAGGCCTACAACAGCATTAGAGGGGGATGCAGTGATGTGATACCATTAGAAATTACTTATGTGCCCGGGTACACGCAAAATAGCTATTCGGATTATCCAACCCAGGGGAAATTGCCATGGAGGAGGTGTCCGATCATGCCAGTTCCCCTGTCATTGTGGTTTCGTGCCAAGTACATTTAATGGGCAGGCAGGGCCACACCATGTGGTAGTAAGTAGCTTCCTGTTCTCCACAGCGTTGCCATTCGTGTGTTGTGGAACATGCGTTGGAGATGCTGGTGGGACAAATACACTTGGTGGAGATAATTAAATTAAAAGCTGAGTTGTGGGTTCCGAGAGACGCACTTTCCCTTTTGGAGCACCTCGGCCCAGGAATTTGGGGATAATGGAGTAGGGAGAACTGCATCCCATCGTGTCCATGCTCCCGTCTGTCCAGTGTCAGTGCATTTGAGAAAGATAGGGTACAGCAGGGATCAACTTTTGTAGAACCCAGTCCTGATGATAATGTGTGACGAATAGGCAATGTTGAAGGTTCCGTACCTCCCTCACACTAAGGCCTTTATATATACTTTTTTAGCACCAGTGTTTGCATCATTTTTTGACACAAAAGCGGCGCAAACGTACAAAATATTATTGTATTTTTGTAAGTTTGTGCCGTTTTTGCGTCAAAAAGCGGCGCAAATGCTGCGCTAAAAAAGTCTAAATACGGGCCTAAGTGTCATGTATGAGGTGTTTCATGGCGCAGTATGTTAAGAACCGTCTGGGGCCAATGTTGTAAGTATCCTCTATATCAGTGTATGTCATGAGAGACCCGCCTCTAAAGAGGTCCCCGACCATAGTTAGTCTTGCTGCCAACCATGGTGTCAGATTCTTATGTGTGTTCAGTTCCCTTGCACCCTGTATACTGAGCAATGGGATCCTAGGAGAGTAGGGAGGCGTTGGGCCCCTGCTTTGTATGAATCTGCGCCAACAGATTCGGGTTGTGTCCATCAGGTTAGTGCTTTGTAGAGAAGGACATGTGCTGTCAGTCAACCATGCCAACACGTTTATCTGACCCAGTCTATCAAGTACTGTTGCTCTCTCCACTGGTGGGAGGGCCGTAGCCAGTGAAGCAGCCATTGTAACTGTGTCGCCGCATAGTATAACGCAAATTTGGGCATACCTAGGGCCCCTTCCTCAAGTGGATGATGTGTGGTGGCTAAGGTGACACGGCGCTGGGTATTCCCCCCACAGTATTTCTAACATCAGACCATGTAGTGAGCGGAAGAATGATCGGGGCAGCACCAACGGTAACGCATTAAAATAATATAGCAGTCTGTGGACTATTAATATCTTTGGAATCACCACATGTCCAAGGGCAACAGTGGTAAGGAGCCCTAGAAAGGCAGTGATCTGCAGATCGAGGTAATTGCTCGACCCAGATTGCCCTCCCTGAGGTCCTCAAATCAAATCAAATCATTAACATTTCTAAAGCGCGCTACTCACCTGTGCGGGTCTCAAGGCGCTAGAGGAAAAGGGGGGGTTACAGCTGCTCGAAAAGCCAGGTTTTTAGGAGTCTCCGGAATGCGGAGTGGTCCTGGGTGGTCCTGAGGCTGGTGGGGAGGGAGTTCCAGGTCTTGGCTGCCAGGAAGGAGAAGGACCTCCCACCCGCCGTGGAGCGGCAGATGCGAGGGACGGCAGCGAGCGCGAGGCCAGAGGAACGGAGGAGACAGGTGGGGGCGTAGAAGCTGAGGCGAAGGTTGAGGTTTTCTGGACCCTTGTTGTGGAGGGCCTCAGCTCAGCGGTGTGGTAAATTTTCATGCCGAGATATTTGAAGGTAACATGACACCATGGCAATTGATGTATTGGGAGAGTGGACCACAGAGACTCTGGAATGGGGGTCAACGGAAATAAGCAGGACTTGGTCCCGAAAACATCCTGTAGATGCATGACTCCCGGTAATGAGAACATACTTCTGCGCAAGTATATTAATGCATCATCAGCGTAGAGGGAGATAATGTGAAATATGCCCAAATCTGGGATCCCCATTGCTGCGCATGTAGTCTCTGGTGAGAGGCTAAGAGTTCAATTGCTATCGCAAATAACAGTGGCGAAAGCGGGCAGCCCTGTCTAGTGCTGTGGCGAATGGGAAACCTATTGGAGACAATGCACTCCGTTTTCACGTGGGCTATGGGATTAGAGTACAGTATGCTTATCCAGTCCAAAAAACCAGGGCCAAAGCCCATAATGTGCAGTGCCTCCTTTAAATAAGGCAATCCAAGAGTGTTGAAGGCCTTTTTTATGTCCAAAGAAACTGACAGAGGCCTATATGAGCACACATCCAAGGGATCTCAACCCAGTTTAGGCAGAACCAATATGAGCGCTTCATGTTGAGAATCAGAGAGATGACCCCGCATCTTTGCTTCATACAGCACTTCCAAAAGTGGTTGGGTAAGTTGAGCTGAGAATGTGGAATTGTACTCTGCTTGCAACCTGTCAGTTCTGGGTGCTTTGTTATGAGCTAGTTGGCGCAGCGTGGTCCTGACCTTCTCATGACTTTTGGGTTCGTCAAGGTATAGTTTTTGTAGTGGGGTGAGTTAGGTCATGGGAAGCATAGTTAGGATAGCTGCCAATTGAGCAGGAGAGGCCTCTGCCTCTGCCACGTAAAACCTGCAGTAATAGGCCCAAAAGGCATCAATAATGGATGCTTGGCTGTTGACTATAATACCAGAGTCCAGTCTAATAGCACCTATGGGAGTGTGGTGTTGCTCACCGCAAGTCAGCCATGCCAACAACCCACCAGAACAGTCCCCCTCTGTGTGGAGTCTAGGGAGGAAATGGCGGTAGTCATGCTTATACAGGTGTGAATCCACTTCCCTCTGTCAAGTCCATAGACATCGGAGCGTATCAGGGTGTGAGCTACCCTGCGCAACATCCCGTTCCAAGATGTGTAAGTCAGTCTCTAACTAGGTCAGCTCGCATATAGAGGATGCGTCTAACTCCCCCAGAAGCCGAGTGGCGTTGGCCAGCACAACCACTTTGTGAGCATCCCACTCAATGATGAATTTGTTGCCTTATTCGGTTCAAAGTAGCTAGAAATGCAGTCTGACAGCTCCTGACAGAATGGGGGGGGGGGGGAGTTGGAGTTCAGTTAGTGTTTCAGGTTGTAGGTGTCGCATTGAGATGCTTGTGTGCGGTCTGCTCCACTGGAAGGCTTACCTGCAGTAGACTATAGTCAGACAACGTCCTGGCCAGGTATTCTGCCTGCATGACATCTTGGGCCAGGTAAGCTGGTCCAAGAATCAACTCCATTCTAGTATATAATCGGTGTATTGGGGAGTCTTAGGCTCCACATATCGTGCAGTCCTCTATCGGACATCCAGGAGCGGAGCCCCTGGGATGTAATGTTGCTGGGTGCACTCAGAAGTGGTGGGTGGGATCTATCTAGTTTGATATCAGGCATGCAGTAAGGTCGCTCCACCATATACAGGTAACGGAAGAGTCCTGGAATAGTGTAGGTGTGAGAGATGCCAGAAATTCTCTGTGTCTCGAGTTAGGGGTGTATTTACCAGGTAGCACCAAGGGTGTATTGTCCATTGAGCCTTCCACTAACACATATCTGCCCTCCTTATCTGTGTTAAGGTGCTCCATAATGTAGGGGATGTCAGGAGTAACCCAGACTAAACCCCCCCGACGAATGCTGATGTTGTGCCATTTACTTGCCCCCGTCCATTTAGTTTTGAGTTTTTTCAATTCCTTGTACGTAAGGTGCATTTCCTGAAGTATCGCTATATGTGTATGGTGATGTTTCAAAGATGCATATATCTGATGACGCTTGGAGCGTGTCGCCATACCCCTTACATTCCATAATAACACGTTATATTGCATGGCTCCCATGGTGGTGCAAATGTTCAAAGTTTGTTGTGTGTCTGGTATGTGTGTCTGACATCTGATATGTTGTCACAATTAAGGACAGAACTGTACATGTACCCCGGCTCCCCTTATACTCCCCCCCTCAAGCCACCCGGGGTCTGTATCAGGAACCGTGAAAGAACATAAAGAACCACAGTAATAACAAACCCCCCAAGTTGACTGCCAACGGGTCCATTGCCAGTAACCCCAATATAATCACACTAGGAACTAAAACCATTGGATGGATGAAAGCTGTCCATTAGGCGGGCCATGTTCGGTGCATGAGTGTTCAAGTGGGGTGCGCTAGGCCATTCCGGCCCGTATCTAGAATAGTCATGCCCACTACACCGGGCCCCTAGTGATCAAGGGCCCCATATATTTGTAGAATTATTTCCGGGGCCCTCTGGATGCAGGCATGCCAGTTATTGGTGATGATATTGTCATGCCTCAGTTTGAGTCATGAGTCTGCAAGTAGGACCATGTGGGATCAGTAATCATGCAAGGGCTTCTGTCTGTCTTGGCCTGACGATGCGCTAGTTCCTGTGCCAAGCATGGCATGGTGTCTTTACCAAAGAGAAGGACCTCCGTTTTCTGTGAATTTAATTTAAGGCTGTTGCATTTCATATTGTTGACAAAGTCACACATGCAACTGTGAGAGACCTTGCTAGAAATAGACACTATAATTTGAGTATCGTTGGCATAGGAAATTGTAGAGAAGCCAATAGTTTGAGTCAATTTGGCCAGAGGAGCCACATTATATTAAAAAGCGTGGGGCTCAAGGATGACTCCTGTGTGACACCACACAGCAATGAGAAGAAAATTGATCTGAATTCACCAAGGGGGACCAACTGCTCTCTGTCAGTAAGGAAGGATCGAAATAAATCAAGAGCCATCCCGCAGATCCCTATCTTGGCCCAGCGATCAATGAGGATAAGGTGGCTCATGGTGTCGAAGGCTAAGGACCGATCCAAAAGGATTAACACAGCCTTCCCACTGTTGTCCATAATCAACCTTATCTTCTCAGTGCCCACTATCAAGAAAGGCCAATTCTGTACTATGGTTTGTTCTGAAACTATGTTGAGCACTGTCAACGATCTAATTTTTGTTAAGATATTCCAATAGGACAGTATTAAGATGCTTTTTGAGAATTTTCACTGACATTTGCAGGCAAGAATTCAGACGATAATTGTTTTCCTTGTTTAGATTGAGGGATGTTTTTTTTTTAACAAAGGGAGTATGGAAGCCTTATTCAATTCAATAGGAAACTGTCCAGAAGTAATGATGCTGTTCAATAAAGTAGTAAGAGGAGCTGCTATCTTTTCTGCTATATCATGAATCATTTTTGAAGGGCAGGGGCCTGAAGGAGCCCCTGATTTGTTGTGTGCAATTAACTTGAGCACTCCTTCTTTGGTGAGAAGGGGGTACTTGCCAAACTCCGTATTGCTAAGGCCTAGTAATTCATCTCCCAAAGCACATAAGGTGTTGTTGAAACTCCAGCCCAATTTGCCACACATTGCCTTAACCTTATTTTAAAAAAAAACCTAGCTAAATTATTGCATAGAAGCTGGCTAGGAGTTACTGTACTGCTCATGTTGAGGCTAGAAAGCATTTTTACTGTCTTAGGGTACTTTCGAGATGGGTCATGCAAGAGGCAGGTATTGACACCTCTAGGTTTGGGACACACTCTACCAGGAGTGCCATGACTTTTAAAAGCTTTTGCCCTAGAGGCCTGCTTGGAGGATATTCTGAATGTGGCTGGTTGGTTCGCTGATTCAACTTTCAAACAATTCTACTTTATACTGGGGTTTATATGGCAACCCTAGAGGTCAACATGTGTTGAGCATGCATAATCCTTACCTCTGGTCCTGACATAGAATGAAACATTTCCTAGCTTTCATAGCAGAAAGTTTCAATTCTATTAAAGACTCGGAGGTGAGGATTATCCCTCCCAAGATCAGTGAATCATGTCCCACCCATGTTAAATGACGAGGATGGTAGACGACTTATGAGTAAATACAGTTTTGTTGGTTTATTTGTCTTCAAATTAGAGTTTATTTTGCTATGAGCTTAGTATTGTTTGTACAAAACGAGTATACCAATGTAATAGCCTCGGTGGTTGCAATAATTTGTTTTTCACCAGGTTATGGAAGACAGTCTGAGTATGTTCTTCTCATTCACTCTAGGTACTGATGTATCCAAAGAAGATTAACCTGCAGAATGGAAAAGATCTTAGACGCACAAAGGAAGAGGGAGCCTAGAGATTGAGAAAGGACTTAATGGTACTGCAGATATTGTTACTGGCTAGATGTTTTTGCCTTACTCGAAAAGTAGTTTGCTGATTTGGTTAACATGGCTGCTGTGAAAAATAAAAGTGAAACAAATGCATAATCCTCGCCTCCGAATCCTTTGATAGAATTGAAACTTTCTATTATGAAAGCTAGAAAGTTTTTAATTTGCTTTTAGACATCTGTATATGCTGGTGATTTGCCTATCATGTGTTTTGAATGTTAGTATTCCTTAGCTTGCTAGTGTTTTTTGGTTTGTTGTGTCTATTATCTGTGTTTTGTGCTGCTGTCTTAAGTTATTATTAAAGGTAATTTTACAAGAAAAAGCAATAGCCGGGCCTCAGGGGGACAGGTTGTCCAGTGTCACTTTTTTGGATGTCATTGTGTGTCAGTGGGTCACATTTCCTACACTTATCATTTTGTGGAAAAGACATACTGCGAACTGTAACTGAGCTTTTTTGTGTAACTAGCTGTCTAATTCACACTCAGTAATCAGAGATAAATGGCAATTAAATTACTATCTCTTTTCTTATTTGTCATTTTCGTTATAATAAGACCCTGCACTAAACTCACAGAACAACCTGTGCATGTTGTGAAGCATTGTCTTACAACATTAGTGATATCAAGGTGATAGAGAGCAAACATTATTAATACAAATGAGTAACCCAAAACCATAAAACATAATGTGAGTTCAAAAGGCCTAAATAGAAAACGTGTGTTAGAAAAAGAAAACGTGTATGTTTAAATGTGGTTGACATGGTGTCAGCCACCTCAAGTTCAATGTGAAATAAACAATGACTGAAATGTATTTTGATTAATTATAACTACATGTACTGACTGAAAATGACTAATATTAATGTAGCACAAAACTAATGGTTCGAATTTATTAGAAATGTTTTATTCTTCGTGTATTAGCATTAATAAAAAGGTCTATATTTTAGTATTTTTTTCAGAAGCACAGTGCTGAAATGTTATGCTGACTTTACTGAAATGCTTTTTCAAACATTGTTTATTAGTCTCACAGTGGACAGCTACTGCTTTCTCTGTCCTGCTCATTCTGTACTTCCTTGTGATAAAAATTGCAAGTTTTTACAATGAGCTTTAGTTTCTGAAAGGAAGCAACATAAGCTAAATGTTGTGTTCTGTGTTGTTTTTAATAATGTAATTGTTACACTGAAACTGCTATCCGGAGAGAAGCATGAACTGACCCTATCTTGGAAAAGGAACAAAGATACACCTGAAGCTCAGACTAAGGTGGTCATTATGAACATGGCGGGAAAGACTGCACTGCCGGCAGTGGCGGTAACTACTGCCAACAGGCTGGTGGTCAGGACTGCCAAATAATAAAGCACATGAAAATCAGGCAGCGTGAAAACCACTCACCGTCAGCAGAGGAGTGCCTACATCTACGGAAGAGAATGCCCACAAGCCGACGGAAAGGCCCCACCCGCCCAACAAATAATGAAGCACAGGTCCGCCATCAGTTCCGGGGCGGGAACCACCGCCACGCAAAGCCTGCCAGAAATGAACCAAATAAAAGGAAACACTCACCGTAGGCACAAACAACACGCCGAAGCAGACATGGGGAAAGAGTTGGAAATCATGCCAGTGCTGCTCCTTGCCATATACCTCCGACGAAGACGGTAAGTACTGCAACCTACTAAACAAGGGAAGAAAGGGCACAGTTGCACACTTGGACTGGGGGGGTGGCAGATGGACCAGGCCCAGCACGGTGCTTCTTGCTCACTGGGGAAGGGGCACGAGTAAGGGAAGGGCGGACAGGGGCGGACTTACAAGTGGAAGGAGTGAACAGGGCAAGGAGGTGGGCTCGTTTAGGGATGAGATGGTGTGGGCCAGTGAGTTCGAAAAGGTCAATACAGGACAGGAAAAGTTTTTTTTAGGGGCAGTTGGGGTGGACATGGAGGAAGGTGTGGGAGTGGAGGTAGAGGGAGTGCATGTAACTGGTGTAGGTCTGCTGGACGTGGGTGTTGGTGCTTGTACAGTAAGCTGAGGTGTGGTGGATGTGTGTTGGGTGGGTGTCTGGGAACATTTGAGTGTTTTGAGAGGAGGGGGGTGGACACAGTGGGACAAGGCAGGCTGCCAGCATACATGAATGTTGTCTGGGTGTCTGCAGGTCTGGTTATTGTGCTGCATGTGTCAGTCAATGTCATTGTGGTGAGTGCAGGTTTTGTGCCTGGGGTGCATGACTGGATGTCTGATGTTGTGGTAACTGCAAGAATGGGGTCAGCAACAGTGAATGATGGTGCAGTGCTTGTGGATGTGCATGTAGAGGTGACAGACAGGGAGGTAGGAGAGGTGAACTTGCTGGGGGAAATAGATGTTGTCGTGTGTGCCTTTGTATGTTGGCTGTGTGCATGCCTGTGGTGGGAAGTGTGGTGCTTGTGTTTCTCTGTGTGCTTCTTGTGTGTTGAGGTATGTGCATGGCTGTCTGCACGCGTGCGTGGGATGGGTGAAGGGAGTTGGGTGCTGGAAGGGACAGCGGTGGTTGGAGGGGGGGGGGGCGGAAAGGCCAGAGACACTGGCTGCCGTCAAAGAGGAGGGCAGAGCCTGAAAAGATCTCTGTAGGCCAGACATTGCACTGTGAATGCCTTCCAGGTATGCATTGCACTGCTGCATCTGGGATGCTAGCCCCTGGATGGCATTCATGTTGGTTGTCTGCCTGTAGGAAAGTCCTTTTTTTTTTTGCCTGATCACCCCCACTCTTTCTGGATAGATACTGGTGGTTACTGACTCTTGGCTGTGCCCTGGGTACTGCTTACCAGTCCCAGGGCCTGTGCTCTGTGTAAAATGGATATGCAAATTAGGCTAATTATAATTGGCTAAGTTAACCTACCTATAAGTCCCTAGTATATGGTAGGGCATGTAGGTTTAGGGACCACAGCATAGGTGGTGCACACCTAGGTGCATTGCTGAGGTGCCCAGTGTCATTTTAAAAGCAAGCCTGCCTTGCTGGCTGCTTTTAAATTAAAGTTATATGCAAATTCGACTTTGGAATGAAAGGTACTTCCAAAGTCTTAAACTACCTTATTTTTACATATAAGTCACCCCTAAGGTGTGCCCTATGTGCCCCTAGGGCTGGGTGCCATGTAACTATAAGCAGGGACTTTATAAAAATAGATTTATAAGCCCTGGTGAGGTAAAAACAGCCAAATTCGTGTTTCCCTCATTGAAGTAAATGGCCTTCATAGGCTAGAATGGGCAGACTTTATTTTAAATTTTAAAGTCTGCTTAAATGTTACATACCAAGAATTTGGTATCAAATTGATTGTTGTAATAAATCCCACAACTTCCAGTTGTTGGATTTAATATAACTTGTCCAGGTAAAAAGTTTAGACTTTACCTAAAAAGTTGCCAATTTCAGCTCTGCATTGTTTTTGCTGCTGTGCTCTGATTGGCCAGCCTGCAGCAGCTTCTGCCAGACTACTTTAATGAGGTGTGAAGTGGCCTGGCTTCACACAAAGGAATGTGCTTGGGGGAGAGAATCTCCCCTCAGCAGATGGTGAGGCAGGAAGGGGGAGGGCTGCCAAACTGGTCTTCAAAGGCAGAGAAGGACATCTGGAGCACCCAGCAACACCCCCACATCCTGCAACCCCAGACAGCTAGGTGCCCCCTTGATTAGATTAGGAGAGGGCAGGAGAGGGGTGTGTTTATGATTTTTAGCCACACCAGTGGGTGGGCTCAGCCAGATCTCTCCTCCAAAAATCAGATTCATCCATTTTGGATTTTTAGAGACTGTTGCCTTCTGGGATGGATTTTTGTCACACTTCCCAGGAAGTGGTCATCACAGGGGGACGACCCTGTCCCTGATTGGAGAACCAGGGCCCCCCTGCTTTTCACCCAGGAGCAAGGATAAAACTGGCAGACCTGCACCCACGCCTCAGATCCCCACCAAATTTCAAGAAGAAGGAACTACAAGGAGAAGAAGGACTGCCCTGCTGGACCCCTGGCCTGCACCTGGACCCTGCACTCAGAAAGACTGCACCAGCTGCACACTTGGGCTTTACCACAAGAAGGACTTTGCCTGGCTTCCACTGGTTCAAGGAGGGACTCCCTGTTTGCTACAAGTGAAAAATTGCTATCCAGAGTCCCCTGCACCAACTCCTGAAAAAGTGACCAGCTGACCACTGTCCAGTGGCCAAAAAGGAGTTTGCGCCAGGTGCATTCTGGGAGTTGAAGTCCGCACTTCCCAAGGACCATCACAGAACTTCTGGACCCTTGGGGTGAGCTGTGGACCCCAAAAGAACCTTAAAAGAACATCTGGGTGAAGCCCCAGAAGTTTGGAAAAGATTGGAGAATTTTTGAAAAAAAGCTCCATAAACTGACCGACCCGACGCGGAAATTCTAGCCGGCTTGCCTCAACCGCGACCCGGCCTGACTTCGTGGTTCGTCCCGGTAAAGAAAAACATCCAAAAAAGAGACTAAGGCCCTCATTACGACCCTGGCGGTTTGTAACCGCCAGGGCCGCGGGATGCGGTGGCACCACCGACAGGCCGGCGGTGCCCCGCGGGGCATTCTGACCGCGGCTAAGCCGCCGCGGTCAGAGAAGGGAAACCGGCGGTCTCCCGCCGGTTTCCCGCTGCCCCCAAGGAATCCTCCAAGCCGGCGCAGCTTGCTGCGCCGGCTTGGGGATTCCGACTCCCCCTCCCGCCATCCAGTTCCTGGCGGTTCTCCCGCCGGGAACCGGATGGCGGGAGGGGGAGTCGCGGGGCCCCTGGGGGCCCCTGCAGTGCCCATGCCAATGGCATGGGCACTGCAGGGGCCCCCGTAAGAGGGCCCCGCTTGTATTTCACTGTCTGCATAGCAGACAGTGAAATACGCGACGGGTGCAGTAGCACCCGTCGCACCTTCCCACTCCGCCGGCTCGATTACGAGCCGGCTTCATGGTGGGAAGGTCGTTTTCCCCTGGGCTGGCGGGCGGCCTTTCGGCGGCCACCCGCCAGCCCAGGGGAAAACTTGGAATGCCGGCCGCGGTCTTCAGACCGCGGTGCGGTATTCCTGCGGCGCAACTTTGGCGGGCGGCCTCCGCCGCCCGTCAAAGTTGTAATGAGGGCCTAAGTCCGAACGTAAAAAGTTGACCGGGACCTCCCAGCCATCGTATCCGAGAAGGGCTCCACGGACGTCGGATCAAGATCCAGGTTTACCCCGGTCAAAGGATTTTCATCTCGAAAAAACGACTAAGTCCAAGGGTAAAAATCACCACCGAGGAAACCGACTTCGCGTATCCGGACAAGGGCTCCAGGAGGTCGGATTCAACTGGCAGGTTCGTCCCGGGGAAGAAAAACATCAAAAAAGAGACTAAGTCAGAAGGTAACTTTTTAACCGAGGCCTCCCGCGACTTGTAGCCGAGCAGGGCTCCATCGCGGTCGGCCTGAAAGTTTGACTTTGCCCCGGTCCTGGTGCAACCAGATGACCCGATTGGCGCTTTTTGTTTCTAAGCGCTAGAAAATAATAATACTTTAAAAATTCATATCTCCGGTTCCCCTGAACCGATTTTAATCGTTTTTGTGTCATTTTAAAGATAAAAATATAAGCTATTTTTATAAATTGGTTTTGGATTTTTAAACTGTTTCCTGTGTTTTATTTAATTACTGTTTTGTGATATTTGAATGCTTTACACTTTGTCTCCTAAGTTAAGCCTTGACGCTCGATGCCAAGCTACCAAGGGTAGAGCTGGGATTAATTTACTGAGACCTAACTGTACTTATGTGGAGGTTTGTGGCTTGTTGCTAGGTGTAGGTACCTACCTGCCCTACCAATAACCCATTTTCCAACACTGCCCTACAGAGATGGTCCTCCGGAGGTCAATAGCCTCCTCCATGAGGGCAGCAGGGCTGACTGGGGCAGAGGATGAGGTGTCTGGGGCGAAGGAAACACCCACCCTTCTGGGTCGGGAGCAACTTGGAGGGCATGATGGTATGGGGGTGGCAGAAGATGACATAGAATGGGTGGACCCACTAGAGTCCGCCACTACCAGGGAGCTCCCATCGGAGGAGGTATCCGAATCACTACCTCCACTGGTAGTAGCCTCCCCCGTGGTACTCCCATGCCCTCCAACCCACTGGTCGCCTTGTCGTCGGTAGACTCAGCCTCCTTGGAACCGTGGGCCACTGCATCCCCACTCGCCGGTGCCACTGCTCCCTCGCCAGATGATGCTGATGTACACAGACAACACAAGAGTACAGGGGTGGGGAGACAAAACATGAGAGAAATATGTAAATACCTGAATGGATGTACATATGTGGCTCACTCATACTCCCACCCAGCTTACACACCAACACGCAGCACCTACAGCTATAGTAATGCCTATGCCACTGACTAGTGGCCACAACCCTAACATACAACTCTTCTCCCACATGAGACAAGGACCTGCTGAACTGCAGACCCACCCCTAAACATCTCCGTGCACGTGGGGTCCATCTGCCACCACCCTCAGACATCCATCAGAGGCATTATATGGTGTTGGTACTCACTACCCACCCCCTTGTGACTGCTGTGCAGCCTTCAAGCGCCCATCCAAATCCGGATATGCCACTGCCAGAATGCGGCGCTTTAGAGGGGCCAGGGCCTGACGGGCACCCCTTCCTTGTTGGGAGGACTTCTCTAGCTGGGCCTCGCAGGTCTTCCTGGCACAGCGCCGCAGGTCCTCCCACCGCTTCCTGCAGTGGGTGCTCTGCCGGTTGTAGACCCCCAGGGTCTGCACCTCCCTGGCGATGGCCTGCCAGAGTTCCCTCTTCTGATGGGCGCTGACCTGTAGGGGACACACAGAATAGAAACACAGAGTTACGAAATTGGCTTTGTGATACCGCTGACTATACGTCCCCTATGGGACGGACACTTCACAAGATCATTTCACCACCTCACTCACGATACTCACCACACATTCTACACCTCTGCAGGTACATACACATGCATACAGTCATCCGCCACCACCGCACACATCCATGCACGTGAACCGCCTACTCACCTGCACCTCTGGTCGCCCATATAACTTGGCATACAGGGGTATTACACCATCCACCAGCTTCTTCGTGGTGAAGGCCGGGGCCCTTTCCCCTGTGACTTGTGGCATTTGAGTAACCAGAGTCAGCACACAGCAGCACACTCAGTGGAGTAGTTCGATGCACGAGATCCAGGAGTCAAGTGCACCTGGGGTGACGACATGGTGTATGCTCCGCGGCAGTGTGCATCTTCACAGCCGGCGGTGATCATGATAGGCCCAAATACCCCTTTGACAACCATGTTAACCAATGAATGGGTCCACGGCGGTGAACACCGCCTTACGCCAATACAACAACCGCCAGCGGAATGAGGTCACTTCCACTGCTACATATCTGGATGGCAGGGGGCTGCCATTTTGCTAGCACAACACAGATATTTAATTGTCATGGGCCCCATGCAGGCCCTATGGACCCCATTCCTCAGTCGCATGCACACATGACTCTTTTCACCCCATAACAGTCCAGACGTTACACCTCATACATGTCGCTACAGTTGTACATCATACATCACTTGTGTGTAACCTACATATTGTACAGCAGTTATTCATACACAACATGCTGTGCATATGTATATGTGTCCCTCACATGTGTTCTCCACTACCCGTAGGTACAGACCCATGTGGCGAGGGAGGGCCCCCTCTGTGTACATACCTCTTGTTGATTTGGAGACCATGGTGGAACGTCACATCATTATCAAATACAGACTCAATCGTGCTACAATCCATGAGCTATGTGCATTACTGGATCCAGTACTGAGACCTGCAAATCGGAATCTTCATGCCATCCCTACTGAAGTGTAAGTGCTCTCCTTATTCCATTTTCTGGCCAATGGCTCATTTCAGGTGACAGTGGGCATGGGTGCAGGGTTCTCACAGCCAATGTTTAGCATCATCCTGTCCAAATTCCTGGATGCTTTTGTACTATACCTGCAGACATATGTGTAGTTTCCTCAAAGGGCTGATCTCCCTGCCATCAAGTCTGAATTTTATGCCTTTGCTAGCATACCCCATGTGACAGGTGCCATAGATGGCACCCACATAGCTCACAAACCTCCCCCCCCCTCAGAGTAAATGTACAGGTACAGGAAAAACTTCCACTCAATGAACATACAATTGGTGTGTACTGCAGACCAGTACATTACACATGTGAATGCCATGTTTCCAGGATCAGTCCATGATTAGTTTGTCCTGAGGAACAGCAGTGTACCACACATGATGGATCAACTACAAGGGGACAGAGGATAGCTCATAGGTGAGTGTGTATGACACTGGTTCTGTACATAGCTGACAGCCAGGCTGTCTGCAAGTAATGGCATTCTGTTACAGTCCTGTTTCAAAACACTTTTCCAGGTGATTCTGGCTACCCGAGCATGCCTTGGCTCCTGACACCTGTGAGAAATCCTAGGACAGATGCAGAGAGGAATTATACTGAGGCCCATGGACGTACTAGGAGGGTGATAGAGCGCACCACAGGTCTCCTGAAGGCTAGATTCCGTTGCCTCCATCTCTCTGGGGATTCCCTGTGCTATGGTCCTGAGAAGATATGTAGAATAGTGGTGGCCTGATGCATGCTGCACAACGTGACTGTGAGGAATGCTATCCCACTAATGGAGGAGGAGGGTGCTGTATATCCAAACCTGCGTCATGTGAGAGGGGATAAGAGTGATGGTGAGGATGAAGAGGGGGAAGATGTCCACTCCAGGACCCAGCTGCCCCAACTATACTTTCAGTGACTATGAAGTACTGTTCACTGATGATGTCTGCAATGCATAAGAACTGTCTGACTTGTTCACTATTGGGATGTGGGTTCTGTAGTCATTGACAGTGTTATCTGAATAAAGAGGTGGCATGTGCCATTGAGACAAACATGGTGTACATTTCTGTTGACTCCACAAAATGTTGTGCGTGGGGTGCCATTCCTGCAATAAAGGTCTGATTATGGAGTTGACTTGACAATCTATTCACATTTACAATTGATTCAACAATATGACAGGGGACATACGATTTGGTGTACATGTGTTTTATTTGGTGTCTTTAATGCATTGGTGCGCTTTACATAGATAGGGAGTGGGCTAATAGTGGATGTCCATACTAGGTACAGGGCCTCAGCAATTGGTGGTAGTGGTTATAGGTCCATCTGTCCCTTGCAAGTTTTTATGTTACAATTGGCAGGTGAGGATGGTGGCATAGTGGCACACTTGGGAGACAGTCCATGTCAGAGTCACTTCTTGGCAGGGGCCATGGTCTTGTTCCTGTGCCATATTTGGGTCTGAGGGACTGTTTGAGGGCCTGGTGCTAGGCTGCAGGGGTAAGGGTGCTCGTCTCCTGTGTGTCCTTTGCCAGTGCCACCAGTGGAGTTGCTGCTGCTGATATAGATGGCTGGTTGATGTCCTGGTCAGTAGTAGGGGCTTCCTGGTTTGTGGGTGTCTCAAGCTGGGCTAGGTGGCAGTGCTGCAGCACCCCTGCTATGGTGGCCATGGTAGCATTTAGTTGTTTCCACTGCTCCATGGTCTCTTGATATTGGGCTATCTGCAACCTTTGACTCTGTTCCAGGGTGGCCAGGTTCTGGCCCATCCAGTCCTGGGTATGGTGGTATGCTCCCAGGACATCAGTGATCACCTCCTGAGCTGCAGCATCCATCCTTTGGCCTCCCCCCTGGGCCACTGATACCCTCCCACTAGGCCTAGCCCCCTGTGCCTGTGTCCCCTGCGCAGGTCTGGCAGTACCACTTGTACTGGGGCCATCGTCATCCTGCCTGTTAGTAGGTGGAGACTCTGGCCTCTGTACTTGTGTTCCACCAGTCTGTGACCTGGATCCACTGGTGTGGGGTCGTTTGGCCAGAGCTGATGTTGGTGGCTGGGTGGTAGGTTGTCAGTGGTATCCTGGGTGGGGCTGCTGGAGGCTGACAGTCAAGGACTGTCCACACTTCCCTCTCCAGTGTCCTGAGTGGTACCTCTGTCTCCATGTGGGGCCCTGGCACTCCTTGGCCTTTCCATCAGAGTGGCATGGATGGTGGTGCCTTTGGGGGGGAATGGACATGTATGTTACATTTCCTAAATCGGATGAGGATGCACAGCTCTGCCCTATTTTGTGCAGTTGCGTCCCCTGTTGGGCCATGCAGGGACCTATAGTGGGGTTGCCATTGAATTTTCCATGGGATGTGGAGGTGCCTTGTGGGTGGTGTAGTGCCATTGTGATTCCTTGCATGGGTGGGTGGCTGTGCACAGGGGGAGGGATGTGGGCCTGTTGGTGGGTGTGTGGGCATGCAGGGTGAGTAGATGAAGTGATTGTGGCCTGGGTGGAGTAGTGGTCCTGGTGGTAGTTGGAGGGGTGTGGTGGTGCATACATTACAGGTGTGGTGGATATGGGGTAATTGTAGATGACTTACCCACGTCCATTCCTCCAGTGAGGCCCTCAGAGTGCAGGATAGCCAGTACCTTCTCCTCCCAGTCGGTGTAGTCGGAGGGGTGTAGGTGGGGGTCCTCACCCAGACTTCTGTACGGCGATGTTGTGCCTGGATGCCATGGACCTCACCTTCATGCTCAGGTCATTCCATCTCTTGCAGATGTCGTCCCTTGTGCGTGGATGGTTTCCCACTGTGTTGACCGTGTTCACTATTGTCTGCCATAACTCCATCTTCCTGGCAATGGGTGTGTGCTGGACCTGTGCTTGAAGATTTGTGGCTCGAACTTGAGTATTTGGTCCACCATTGTTCTTAGCTCAGTATCTGTGAAGCGTGGGTCCTTAGGGGGTGCCATGGTGTGTGTTGTGGGTGGGGTGTTGTGTGGATATTGGTGAGGTGCTGTTGTGTGGTTGGGTGTGTGACTTGTGTGATGTTGCATTCAGTGTCTGCTTGTTGTGTTGTCAGTCTCAATTGTCCTATTGGCAATTGTGGGGTGTGTCTGTGAGTGTTTTATAGTGCTGTGGATGTGTGTCAGGTGTGTGGGTTTCAAACTTGACAATGTGTGCATTTCTTGCTGTTGGGTCCCATTGCAAGCTGTGGTGGTCTGTTCCGCCAATGGCCATTCGACATCCACTAACCGCCGCAGTGATTTGTGCATCATTATTTGGAGGGCGGGGGATTTGTCTGTTTGGCGGTGGCGGGGTGGGGTGTGCAGCCTTTCAGCCGACAAGGGCCCTGGCGGTGGCTGGAGGTAGCAGTATTTTTGGCAGTTTTAGTTTTTGGCATCATTATATGGCAGGTTTCTGTTCACCGCCACTGGCGGTCTTCTGTTCACTGTCGCCTCAGAGGCCGACGGTATTTACCGCCATGTTCATAATGAGGGCCTAAGTCTAAGTTGTCAGTCACAATTTCACCTCATAGTCTTGTTCAATAGACGCCTAGCTAGTAACTTTTGGGACTTTAATATAGCAAAGTTTTAGGTGATGTAAGTCAGTTTAAAATTAGTTATCAGTTTATATTCTGTGTAGCTTCTGTTCAGTTCTGTTATTCAGCTCTTGTCTAACAGTTCACATACCTTAGGCTCAACATTACTGAACTGTTGCCCCTTCATGTTCCTGATACTGACTGAAAACCTGCTGCTCATGTGTTCCGCTGATGACAGCTCTGCTGGCTGCTGTCTCATTTGTGAGCAGTGTAACCAATGTGCATTTACTTTTCCTTTGCAGATTTCCTTTCCTCTCAGATTTTTTCCTTTTAGAAATCCAACCGCATATTTTCGTTAGCGCCATAGTTAGATGTTTTTTCCAAATTCATTTGTGTCTTATTTTTATTTTGCATGTAACAAAGCCCAGCCGAACACATGCTTTTCGAATTAAAATGTGAGCTAGGGTGTCAGGTACAACAATTAATTTAAATATTTATTAATTGATTGTTATTGATTCAACTGCGCAACTAATCTATTGTGTTTATCAAATAATTCAAAGTTGTTATTCTATATTATACTTTTGGAGTGTTTAATGTTGAATGCTCTCATTAGATTGAGATTTTTCAGACATTATGGACAACCTGTGTTGTTTCTTTACTGCTATCATTTGGTTTTGTGCATCATTTACGTGACCTGAGCATTGTTAATTTAAGGGCAATAAATGTTTAAACTTTATTAAATTGGTGTGGTGATTCATGACCATATAGGTCATGGTGTGTATACATTTCTGACTCGTATATTTTGATTGTTTTACTGGTATTGGTTCCCATTGTTTAATTGGATGTTCTCATTTACTCCTGTCTGAGTCAAAAGATTTGAGTCGATCTCTGAGGGTAGTAGATGTCACTACCCTATTGCCTGTCACCTTAGCCTAATATTAGGAGGTCAGACACCCCAGATTGTGGTATCAGAGGATGGTTTTGTTTCAATAGGCGAGGATCATCCTGGTTTTGGGAGATTTGTTTTTGCCAATGCTTGTTTAAACTTCAGATTTTTTTGATTACTTTGTTTTGCCAATGCTTGTTTAGATGAGATTTGTATGTTCTCAGTGTTCTTTTGAGTTCTGAGTAGGGTTTGCACTTGCAATGCTTTGGCAAATCGCAGGTGAATTGTGATGTATGAGAGAAGTAGGGAGTTTGCGTACTCCAGTGCAGTTGAGTAGGGAGTTTTCCTACGCCAAAGGTTGAGAGTAGTGAAGTTGTCGAAATTCAAGTGAGTGTGGTGCTTTGTGCTCAAAAACTGCCCACATGGTTGTTGTTATAATGTATCCTGTGTGGTCTAAGACTCCAGAGTATTGTGCTTGAGACACTTGTTTGGTGGTTGTTGTTTACTTGTCTGCACTCATTGTAGTTGTATTCCTAGTGTGCGTGTTAAGGGTGTGATAGTTTGACGGGTACTAAGTAGTTCCTGAGTGCACATTTAGGAACTGGTATTAGTCAAGAGGGAAATTTGCAGGTCAAATTTTACTTGCGTGTGAGAGAAAGCCAAAGCCGAATGAGTAGCTGTTAGAGTGAAAGGCCACAGTTGAAACTTCCATAAAGCTTCCAAAGTGATTGAACCCTATCTGTAGTGAGAAGACAAGTTGGCTTTTGTTGATTCTTTTAGTGCTCTCAATATCTTGCAGTTAGTTTTCTGTGTGAGTCAGGTTTGAAGGGCGAGCCAGGAGGCTTTGTCAGCTGCGAGTGAGTGTGACGTCACTGTGTCCACGCTGGGATTGGTTGGTTGGTGAAAGACGAGCAATGAATGAATTGGTGAACAACCATAAACAGCTATTGGTTAAAAGTATCAAGCGAAAAGGATTTTGGGGTTGAAATGCTTCCTATTTTGAAATTAATTTGTAGTCTAGACCCTGTTGGAATTGGTCCTTTTTGCAGGGTCATCCCCAATATTTTTGCCTCCTTCCTCCTGTTTTTTCTGTACTGTTTTTGTTGGCTTTAGAACTCTGAGCACTTTACCACTGCTAACCAGAGCTAAAGCGCATATGCTCTCTGTGTAATTTCTATTATTGATTGGATCTCCATGCTTGGCATATTTGATTTACTGGTAAGTCCCTAGTACAGTGCACTAGAGGTGCCCAGGGCCTGTACATCAAATGCTACTAGTGGGCCTGCAGCACTGGTTGTGTCACCCACAATAGTAGCTCTGTAAACATGGCTCAGACCTGCCACTGCAGTGTGTGCAGTTTTAAACGGCCAAATTGACTTGGCAAGTATACCCACTTGCCAGGCCTAAACCTTCCCTGTTCTTACATGTAAGGCACCCCTAAGGAAGGCCCTAGGCAGCCCCATGGGCAGGGTGCCGTGTATGTTGAAGGTAGGGCATATACTAATGTGTTTTTTTATGTCCTAACAGTGAAATACTGCTAAATTCAGTTTTCACTGTTGCAAGGCCTATCCCTCTCATAGGTTAACATGGCAGCTGCCTTTAAATATGATTAAAGTGTAGATTCCCTTTGGGAGCAGATAGACATGTGGAGTTTGGGGTCCCTGAGCTCACAATGTAAAAATACATCTTTTAGTAAAGTTGTGATTTTGAAAATTCCACTTTTAGAAAGTGAGCACTTTCTTGCTTAAACCATTCTGTGACTCTGCCTGTTTGTGGATTCCTTGTCTGGGTCAGTTAGACAGTTGGGTTGTTTGCACCTCTCTCTAGACAGTGACACAAAGGGAGCTAGGGTGTAGCCTGCATATCCTGATGAGCCATCTGCGCTAGGAGGGAGTGGAGGAGTGGTCACACCTGAAAGGGCTGTGCCTGCCCTCACGCAATGCAGTCTCCAATCCCCTGGTGAGTGTCTGGGGCCTGGCCTGGGCAAAGCAGGATTTCACAAACAAGAGAGACTTTTCTTTGAAGTAAGCCTACTTCGAAGTGCAAAATGGGCATAAGAAGGGCACCCAAAACCACAGACTTTAGATCACTCCTGGAAACCAAGAGGAAGCTCTGCCTGGAGAAGAGCTGAGGAAGAAGAGCTGCCCTGCCTGTGACTGTGCTTTGTGGAGCTATCCTGCAGTTGCTGCTTCTGCCTGTGCAAGAGGACAAAGAATAAACTTTGTGTGCCTTCTTTCTTGTGAAGAACTCTCCAAGGACTTGAAATTGAGCTTGCCTCCTGTTGCTGACGTCTCAGGGACAGCAAAGACTTCTCTCTGCCAGCACCTGGAGCCTCTGCTGAGACTCCTGCCCTGCCAAGTGGTGCCCTATTCAGTTCCTGGTTCCTTGGTAGGTGAAGCTGGTGGACCAAGGTTGGAGATCCACGCACAGATCGTCGTGCTGGGAAATTTCCGAGGCAACCTCTGAGAGCGGTAAAGAAACGACACGCCGCCAGCTCCATGGTTGAAATCGGCACAGCGCTTGCAGCGCGGCTGGGAAATCGATGTACGCAGCTGGAGAAACGACGCTCGGCATCGCTGATGGAGGCTGCAATGACGCAACATCGCTGGGCGTGGAAAAACGACGACGCACACCGATCAGACCTGAGAAGGAGAAACGACGCACGACCTCCCTTGCGGGTGAGAAATCGACGCACCACTTACCTTTTTTGACGCATACTCACCCGTGTGGGTTATTTTGACGTGACCCAGGTACATTTTCACGCTAACAGCATTAGCGTTGTGTTTAAAAGAACGTGAAAACTCTTTTTGCTTTTTAATTAATAACTTGCCTTGTGTATGGTGGATTTTTGTTGTTTTTGTCTTGTTTTGTTTAGATAAATATTTCCTGTTTTTCGAAACCTGTGTTGTGTCATTTTGTAATGTTTTTATTAAGTTACTTTGTGTGTTGGTACTAATACTTTACACCTAGCACTCTGAAGTTAAGCCTACCTGCTCGTGCCAAGCTACCAAGGGGGTGAGAGGTGGTTAGCTGAGGGTGATTCTCTTTTACCCTGACTAGAGTGAGGGTACTTGCTTGGACAGGAGGTAATCTGACTGCCAACCAAAGACCCTATTTCTAACAGGCTCTATTGAAGGGAAAAATTTAACTTTTTAAAAGCGTTAAAGAGTGCGATAAGAGGAGATGCTTTCATTCCAGTTAGAATAGGAGAAAATGCCCCACAAGAAGGTACACCTGCATACATAGTAATCGAAGAGAAAGGTCCATCAGCATTTATTTTGTTAAAACAGTGGTGCAAAACACCGGGGAAGGAAGGGAGCTTAGCGTTTCCTGCTCATGGAAGATTTAAAATGAGAATTCAAAAATTTAGAAAATTTGAAAAGAGTACTTTATGAATTAAAGCTCCCTCCGAGACCAGCACAATTCGAAGTATTAGCTCTTTGGGAGTTAGTAGCCAGACAACAAGAGAAATTAAAATTTGAAAGAAGAATCTGAAAAACTGAGAAACATTTGTTAGAAGCTAAATTGGATAGTGGACAGAAAGTTTGGAAAACAGAAATCTTACAAGATATTGGAATGTTTCCTGCAATTTCACAAGAAAGAGGGGACAGCCTCAGACCAAAGAAAAATTGTTCTGAAGTAACTGAGTCGAGGGCAGTTGAAGCTAAAATATCACTGACTTACAACAGTGATTCTGATGATGATGAATTTATAACACAATTATTGAGAAATCGTCCTACTCCATATGCAGCGGAAGAGGAAAGTCAAGGTGCTAGTACTAGTCCAAGTGCACCTCCAGTTGTGGTAACAGTCAAGTACTAGTTGCAACTAATGTTCCTGCTTTTACAGTAACTCAGACTCATGTGATTCAAACTGTAGCTTGCCTGTAATATATTCTACAGTTCCTGTTGTTAGTTCTGCACTGAGTCTTACAGAACCAGTGGCACCACAGATTAGTCAGAAACTAATGATTCAGGTAGAGTCTGCACCTAATTCAGTAACTCCTGTGCAAGTTGTTAGCCAAGCTCAGACAATGCCAAGGTATTCTCCAGTAAGTCGACTTCCTCAGTATTTACAGGTCAGAGTTCAGGAATGATCTACTCGAAAAATCAGAATACTCTTCCAAATCCTGAAGCATTAACCGTTTCTCTCACAATTGGTCCAGTTGTTCAACTGTATGCCCAGAGAAATAATGAGGAAAATATGCAGAATCTTTTTAATGCAGAAATTAATAAACTCAGTGCTACTGTAGGAGTTATGTCTCCAATAAATCAGACATTTGTCAAAACAGGTCCTCTTATAGATTTAACGTATTCTAGGATTTCACAAAATTTGGAGACACTAAATCCAAATTCAATTTCAGTGCTAATGTCACCTGAAAGAGTGATGGGTCCGCTATGTAATAATCCAGTGTGTGCTCAATGTTTCTTTACAAGGCTTGACCGGTCAGCAGTTAAGAGAATGGTTTGAGAGAGTGAGGGGGAGCATCAGCAATGAAAACAGTTGCAGAAGTGGAAAGGACACTGAATCTAGCAAGATTAAAATTAGAATTCAATGAAAATAATTGAGGGAACACTTGAATTAAATAGAATTGACTCATAATGAAGATGGGTTATGTTTCATGTGTAAAGGTGTCACAAATAAAGCAGGATTGGCACATCAGAAATTTATATTGAGAAATCTAAACTATTAAAGATGAGTTACACATTAGAATTAGATTAAACAAACATCAAAAACATCAGATCACCTGTAATAAAATTCACATTAGAGAATTAATCCAAAGTAGTCAAATATAGGGAGCATCACATAAATGGGAAGGCATATGGGTAAAGAAAAGAGAGTCTGCGACTTCAAATTCTACTGACACTCAGCAGACTGATAGTCCAGGAAAGATATTACGAAAGAGAGAAATTCCTGGAGGGAATTATGTTCATGTCCCTTGGAGCAGGAGCGATATTTTGTCATTCACAAATGATTACCCAAGATTGAGAGAGAAACCAGTGGAATGGTACCAGCAGACAGTTAGGTTTGTGAAACTCGAAAAATGTTTGTAGGAGGATTTAAATACTCTTCTAGAAATAGTGGTCCCATCTGATTTATGGATTGAATGCAAAAGCAGTGTTGGCTGGCCAACAAGAGAGCCTCCACGAGATACAGTTACAGGTGCACCAGCTGCTGAAGTAATGAAAAGCTATTACAAAGTGATTGCATTGTTGAAAGTGAGAATTTCCCCTAAAGATATTGATTGGCAGAGAATTGATAGGACAGCTCAGGAAGCAAAGGAGGCAATACATGCATATTATGACAGGTTGTTGCAGGCATTTAAGCACTATAATAGTGCAGAGACAAATCAACCCAAAGTTATAATTCATTTCGTGTTCAGTTTTGTTCAAGGGTTAGGACCTGAAACTGTCACATGCATAAGAGTCATTTGATTTGCTGGCAAGCAAAATCAGTTGATGAAGTATTGCAGTTTGGTAAATATTGCAGTGACATAATTGACATGAATCAGTAAAGACTGAAAGAAAAGGTGATGGTGATGCAGATTAGAGCAGCCAAGCACAATCGGGATGCAAGGAATTCTACAACAACATGAAAACATGCAAGTGGTTCTGGGACAAGGACAGGCGAGAGGAAAAGGGCACAGTGGTGGTGGAAACAGAAAACGTGTTGATTTGAATACTAATGTTAATTAAGGTGATATGCAGACAATGAAGATGCTGCTTTGTCACGCTTGCAGGAGTCTTGGACACTGGAAGCGGGGATGTCCTTTGATGGTGCAGGAAGGTGTTGTGCAGATGAATGAAGATAATCTTTTTCCAAATTTGAGAGGACTGAGAAATCGAAATCCTAATGTAAATGTCCAGAATATGAATAATCAAATGCAGATTTCACAAATGCAAATACCCCAGCAGCTGGTGCCCTGCTTTCAGGTACCACAACAACAAATGTAACAGCAGATGAAAATGATACCAAAGCAGCAGCAGAGGCAAATACCTCAAGCTCCAATGGTACAGCAACAACTAGTGGTTCTTCAGCAGAACATGGGTCAAAGGTTAAACCAAAACAATCAACCACTGATTACACATTTCTCATTACCTAGTGAGGATGAATTGAGTGATGAAATTGTGAGTGACAGTTTGGATGAAGAAGAATGTGTGCTAGTAGCTGCATTAGAGGTGGATCAGAATGGTCCCTATGTATATGGAACAGTCGTGGGCCATGAAGTTCCATTCTTGGTTGACACAGGAGCTACACGCTCTACTGTCAGACTTGTAGAAGTTCTGAGTGTGCCATTTTCTGGGAGAACAATACAGGTTGTAGGATTAGCGAATCAACACCTGACAAATCCAATTTCTGAACCGATTCCTGTTAAAATTGGTACTTTTGAAGGCATGCACAAATTTGTAGTATGTGACTCAAGTCCAGTATGCCTTCTGGGAAGAGATTATTGTACAAATAAAGATGTTCAATTACTTGCACAAATGATGGGATTGCCATTCAAACAAATAGTGATGATGAGGAATCATCCATACCAATTGACTGCGATCTGATTAATTAGGAATTCCCATTGATTACTATTTTTCCTGCATTTACAGTCCTGGACCTGCCAACTGATTTACAAGATACAGTAATTCTTAAAGTTTGGGATCTTTCTGGAAAAGATATTGGTCTAATTAAAGAATAGAACCAGTCAAAGTCCCAGTTAAACCTAATGCAGTTTTTCCTAAAACTCCCCTGTATCACATGGCACCAGATGTAATTGAAGGAGTTACTCCTGTAATTGCAGATTTTGTTGAGCAAGGAGTTTTGAAAGAAGTGCTTAGCAGCCCATATAACTCACCTGATATGGGTTTGCGAAAACCTAGTGGGAAATTTCGCATTGTTCAGGATTTGAGGAAAATTAATGGCATAGTGGTTAAATGTTGTCCAGTGGCACCAAATCCAGCAGTGGTTTTGTTCCAAATTCCATGTGACGCAGAATGGTTCACAGTAGTGGACTTGCCACAAGTATTTTTCTCAGTGCCCTCTACATGAGGATAGTCAGTTTATATTTTGTTTCAAATTCTGCAATCATGTGTATTCCTGGTGTAGAATTCCAGAAGGATTTTAGAATCCCCATCAATATTTAATCAAGTGTTGAAAAATAATTCAGAGTCATTGGAAATACCTTTCCAATCTATATTCATTAGATACATTGATGACTTACTGGATGTTTCAAAGACACAAGATACTGTTGCCTTATTGAATCATTTGGGTGAAAATTCACATAAAGGCCCATATTTATACTTTTTTTGCGCCGCATTTGTGCCATTTTTTTACGCAAAAGTGACGCAAACTTACAGAATATAATTCTATTTTGTAAGTTTGCGACACATTTGCATCAAAAAACGACATAAATGCGGTGCAAAAAAAGGTATAAATATGGACCAAAGTGTCTATTGTCAGAAAGAGTTAAGGTACGTGGGACTCAAAGAGATGACAGAATGTTTTTGGGAATGATGAGCTACTGTCGCCAATGGATTCCTAATTTTTCTGTTATTTCCAAACCTATTCAGAGTTTGACCCACAAAGATATTACTGATCCTGTGCCCCTAGGTGAAGCTTGTATGAAAGCTTTGACTGAGTTGAGAGAGAGTCTGTGCAGAGCACCAGCTATGGGAATGCCTGACTACACAAAACTATTTTCATTGTTTTGTCATGGACGTGATTGCTGTGCTTTTTCTGTCCTGACACAGGTACATGGCAGCCCAAATCGTCCTGTAGCAGATTTTTCAACTCCATTGGTTCCTGTTGCTGCTGCTTTACCAGGCTGCCTTAAGCAGGTAAGGCAGCGGTTGGTGTGAGCCTTGCCCAAAGTAAGAGCATTCTGATGGGACATCCTTTAATTGTACTGGTCCCTCACTCGGTCAAGATCTTGCTTACCAGGACCAAGACTCAGGGCCTCATTGCGAGTTTGGCGGTCCCAGGACTGCCATGTTGGCAGTCGCACCGCCAACAGGCTAGCAGAAAAGGCTGCCATATTATGGCCATAGCGGTATTCCCTACAGAACAAAGCCAAAGCACCGCCAGTGCGGTCCATCCGCCACAGACGGCGGTAGCCACCTGCAGGTCGACAGAGACCATGTTTCCGCCAGATAGGTAACAAGGTTGCACACTGCCAAGGTTTCCGCCACGTTTGCACCACCACGAAAACTCAGGCGGAAGCCAACCGTATAAAATGAGACACAACTTCAGGAAGCCATACTCATCCAGAGCCGCTGTGGAACCAAAACATGTCTTCCTGCTGCTTCTGCTCATCCAGAGACACCGGAATTAATGCCGAAGATGACAACAGCAACCATGAGGACACACACTTGCTTGTCACTGTTGTAAATTGTCAAAGTACATATGCACACACAACATACCAATTGGGAACTGGTAGCGAGGGCGACACACACATAACTTGACACTGACACGCACACTCACAGACAGCCACATACACGCCTGCACATACACAGTACACATACTACGGCAATCACATACACATCAAAAACACAAACTACTCCCACAAACAGAGCCCTGGCACAGTCACACACAACACACACCACCACCACCAAACAACACAACACCACAACAGCAACACCATCAATGCATTGGTAAGCACCCTCAATAGACACTATCTATTGATAAAGCACATATACACCACAACATACCACCAACAGGCAACAAACACCCACTATCACACAACCATACAACGCAGCATTCGACATACCCAGCAAACACACATCTCAACCTATCTGACATACTATTCACTACACACGCCCACAGTCAAACACACAAAGCCACACAACACTGCAACACCCATGCCAACACAAACACCACTCAATACCATGACAACAACATGTCCCCAACGTACACATGGCCACCACACAACACACACCCATCACTGGGTGACAAATGCACTTCACACAACCTCACATGCTGCCCAGACAAAACAGGTAGCACAAACACCACTTACATACAAATAGTCACACACAAACAATGTCAGCCATTGTCAGATATGCCCTAAGAAAAGAAATCCAGGACACATATGTAACGCCGAAACCAATAACTGGTTGCTCTAATAATCTGTTATAAATAAGAATAAATATTAAAATGTTCAAGGCCATAGGCCAGTCCAAATAGAAATTGTGCAACATGCACTTTATGCACATCTTGGTGCCCTGAACGTGATTCCTGACTGTCATGTAACCTCCACAGGTAGGGGCATCAAGGGGGCAGGCAGGCACCTCAGGGATTGGGAGAGGTGTAGGGGAGTTTGGGTTTAGGCCTGGGAGGGGGGTCCTTTGGGATTGGGCTGGTGGGGGGTTAGGACTAGGTTTAGGTAAGGGTTGGGTTCTCTTGGGAGGGGTAAACTTCTTGGCGAGGGAGGGGCATAACTACGTGCAGGGAGGGTAAGAGAGGCCTTGAACATGGAATGGACCGTCCTGGGGAGGGAAACTGAGCATTTAGTGGTCTCACTGGGGGGGAGAGGAGTAGGGAAAAGGTCAAAACATGAAAGGAACACTTTTAGATACATGAGGACAGTCATCAGAAGGGTGTTTGGGAGTGGAGTGTGAGGGAGTGGTTGTCTGGCATGTTAGTGTGGTTGTTGTAGGTGCGTGTATGTGGGAGGTATGCTTGTGGGTGGTGGCTGTCTGTTGGGTGGGGGAGTGAGGGTATTTATGTGTACAGGACTGAGGGGGGTGGGGGTACTGTGGGATGCTGAGATGAGTGGGTGACTGTTGGGGTGGTGACTGCAGGTATGGTGGATGTGCTGCATGTAGGAATGTCAGTGGTTGTGATGTCTACGGTCTGGTGATTGGGTTGGATGTCTGAGGGTCTGCAGTGGTGCTGGCTGGGGTAAGATAAGGATAGTGCCTGGATCTGTTAATGTTGGTGTGGTGTCTACAGGTGTGTCAGGTGTTGTGTCTGTGATGCTGGGGGCAGTGGGGGTGTCAGGGCAGGTAGTGACTGTTGATGTGTGTGCAGGTGTATGTTGATTGTGTGCATGCTGGTGGTGTGTCTTGTGGTGCTTGTGTTTGTTTGAGCTAACCTTGGATGTTGACGTGGATGCTTGATTGTCTGTGTGCTTTGTCTGAGTTGGGGAAGAGGGGCTGAGATTGGGAAGAGGAAGGTGGAGAGGGGACAGAAGACAAAGGGTGACTGGCTGCCATCAGTGTGGAGGCCAGAGCCCGAAAGGATCTCTGTAGGCCAGCCAGTGCACACTGAATGCCCTCCAGGAACTCATTACTCTGTGGGACTTGAGTTGCCAGCCCCTGGATGGCATTAACAATGGTGGACTGACCCACAGAGAGGGACCTCAGGAGGTCAATAGCCTCCTCACTGAGAGCAGCAGGGCTGGCAGGGGCAGAGGTGTCTGTGGCATAGGAGACACCCACACTCTTGGGTGAGTGGACACGGCCAACTGGGTGGGGAGCTACAGGAAGGGCTGTGATAGTAAGGGGAGTGGTAAACAGAAATTGTGCTGGGGTGATCCCAGATGGTCTGCCTGCACCAGGGAGTGTCCACTGGAAGAGGATTCCGATAAAGACATGGATCCTGTCTCTCTTGTGGCATTCCCCTCGCACTCCAGGCCTTTTTAAGCTGCCAGTTCGACTTGGCAAGTGTACCTACTTGCTAGGCCCAAACCTTCCCTTTTTATACATGTAAGGCACACCTAAGGTAGGCCCTAGGTAGCCCTGTGGGCAGGGTGCAGTGCTTGTTAAAGGTGAGACATGTACTGGTGTGTTTTACATGTCCTAACAGTGAAATACTGCTAAATTTGGTTTTCACTGTGCAAGGCCTACCTACCACTCTCATAGGTTAACATTGTGGCTTCCTTTAAATATTATTAAAGTGCAGTCTCCCTTTGAGAGCAGATACAAATGTGGAGTTTGTTGTCTCTGAACTCACAATTGAAAAATATATTTTAGTGAAGTTTGTTTTTAGACTGTTAGTGTGAAAATGCCACTTTTAGAAAGTAGGTATTTTCTTGCTTTAACCACTCGGTGACACTGCTTGTTTGTGGGTTCCCTGTCTGGGTCATACTGACAGGTGGGCTGTATGTTACTCACCTTTAGACAGTGACACAAAGGGAGCTGGGGTGTAGCCTGCATATCCTGATGAGCCATCTGGGCTAGAGTGGTGGTAGAAGTTTTGTTGTTTTGGTCTTGTTTGATGTAGATAAATATTGCCTATTTTTCTAAACTGGTGTGGTGTCCATTTTGAAGTATTTTCACTGTATTACTGTGTGTGTTGGTACAAATACTTTACACATTGCTTCTGAGATAAGCCTGACCGCTTGTGCCAAGCTACCAAAGGGGTAAGCAGGAGTTATCTAAGTGCATTTCTCCATTGTCCTGACTAGAGTGAGGGTCCCTGCTTGGACAGAGGGCAAACTGACTTCCAACAAGAGACCCTATTTCTAGCATTGGTGATCAGCAGTGAGGACTGGACTTGTGTTTGTACTTGACATACAATGATTGAGTGTACACTACTGTTTCCAGTGGAGACCATTAAGCAACCAAATACTGTTTTTCTCTCATGTTATCTGTTGTCCTCCTGGAGGTATTGTGACTTTTTGGACTCTGGGTTTTGGTTACACCTGTGAGCCTTTTGCAGAATGGAAGTCAACTTTTGGCACCTGGAGATCTATTCAATGAGGGAGCTAAAATGTTTCTGCAAGGAGAGGGGGCTGGCTGTGAAGAAAAGGTCCCAAAGGTGGGTTCTTGAGACAGCTCTGTTTCAGTATGGAGTCTGGGGGAAAAAAGAGACTACAATATCAAATCAGGCATGAAGTATCAATTGACACATGATGTAGGCACCAAATAGCATATGTTGCACTCATATAGGTATGGTATTGGCCAATGTAGCATGGAAAATACCTATGGGCTAAGGGTTCAGCAGCCTAGCCACGTATCTTCTCTACATCAAATACATCAGGATAAAAGGTTTTTGTACATGTCACAGTCTCATTGTCACCATGAGTTCCACATTGTAGGATGCCCACCCTTATTAAACTTCATATTTCCCAATGTATGAATCTGACATGACAAAGAGACACCTCCTCAGGCCTCATAGGGAGTGTAGCAAGTTTGCCATTCCAAAAGCCTGATTTAGATGACAGCCTCACATGAAGCGTCCCACTGTTTCAGGACAGACGATTACTTGGCCCTGTTCCCATCTGTCAGACCCAATGTTGCAGATAGAGCAGATTCAGTGGAATAGGAGTGGTCGGAGACCAAAGAGCTATACAACTCACCATTTGGGTAAATGGACTTGGGAACACTAGGTGGGAAGGGTGACAGAGCAGGTTACAAACATGTATGGCTGAGTAGAGTTGACTCAGTCACGTGCACCCCCACATGCAGTCATACTATTTGGTGGACAAAGGTGATAACATGTTCCCATGCACAATACAATGGGCACATCTGTGTTTGTATGTTGGCAGATATAGTACCATCTCTTCCTAGTAATCACCATACCTGTAGCACAAACCACATCATCACAGCTGCAATACTTAGACATCATACACTAAACTATCAGAGGCAAGTACATGGGTTCTCTCAGTACTTACCCCCTTGTGGCAGCTATGCTGCCCTCAAATGCCCATCCACTTCAGGGTAGGCTATCGCCAAAATGTGGGCCATTAGGGAAGCCAAGGTCTGACGGCCACCCCACCTTTATTGGGAGGACATCCCCAGCTGGGCCTCTGCTGTCTTCCAGGTCCTCCCATTGCTTCCTACGGTGGGTGCTCTGCCGGCTGTGGACCCCAAGGGTCCGCACTTGCTTGGTGATGGCATGCCAAATTTCCTTCTTCTGTTGGGCTATGACCTCCATGGATGTCACAAAAGAAAAAAGTCATGTCCACATGCACCATACCAATATTAGTGGACAGTACACATCAGTGACAGCAAGTAGGTAAACATTCTAATCCTCTCAACTCACACTCATTTACAGATTATCATCTGCATGCATCAATACCTTCTCTGCTTCGGATACACCATCATTTACCACACCCATCACACATTGGTCTCACCTGCTCCTCTGATTTACCATATTGCTGTTCATACAGGGGTAGAAACTACTCCACTAGCTTTTCCAGCACCTCAGGGGTGAAGGCTGGGGTCCTATCACCTGCAGGATGCGGCATGATAGCTCCCAGAGGCAGTACACAGCAGCTCAAGTAGTGGAGGTTTTGCTGGCAGCAGTGTCAGGAGTTAAGTGAGCAATACTGCAGAAGATGGTGGTCACAGCCACCACCTACAGGACCGTCACAGCCAGCAGACATTGCCATTGGCCCAAGTCCACCAAAGGCAGCACTGTCTTCAAATGGCAATTTCCAACGCGGTTTTGACTGCCTACCGCCATGACGACTTCCGGCGGCGGGCTTAGGTTACTTCCATATGTCCAGTACAGTAGGTCAGGCGGCTGCCATTTTAAGCACACTACATGTATGGAAGAGTTTTATCATCTGTTTAATTAACTATACTCCATATCATACAGTACAACTGTATGTACTGCCTTTATATTTAGCTGTCAATTTGTGCAATAAATACTGTGTTACAGGAGGACATGTGGTGTTAGCAATGTACACCTACTTGGATGTTCCCATGGTTTCTAGAAAACGTAGCTAATGTGTAAGACGTCAAATCTGCTGGACATACAACTATGTACAGTAACAGACCTGGTCAGTGTCTGTCTCCCTGGCTCCACCGTCTAATCCTGGCTCCGCTGAACTCCTGACCCCTGTCAGGAGTTCGATGCCCTTCTCCACCCGCAGGCCTTTGCCTGCGCCTCATCCCTGGTGTCTAGTGGGAGAGCTCTGCTTCTACTAGTCTACCTTCTGCCTCTCTCCTCCTTTTGCTTTGCTTTGCTCTGCTCTTAGCTCCACTGCTGTCCCTTAGTGCTCCTTTTCCTTGTTTCTCTCTCACTCCGCTCTCTCTCTTTCACTTTCCCCCCTCTCTCTCTCCCCCGCCACTGCTGCCCCCGCAGCCCCGCCACCTTTTTCCATCTCTGCCCCTTTTTCCCACCATTTTTCGTTCTCCTCCCGCCTCCCAGCTGTCCTCTCCTCCCCCCTACCTCCCTGCTTAATGGCAACCGCTGCGCCAAATGCAAGCCCATCCGCGCCATGACCGCGTCCAGCGCCAGAACCCCTGGCTCCCGCCCCCCCCCACCGCTGCCACGCATGTCTTCACTATGACGACGCTACCCTCCGCGCCCTCAACAATGGGTGCTCGTCCGCCTGCCTTCAAGCCTCCCCGCAGACCACCCGCGGACCCTTCTCCTGCCGGAACTGTACCTTCACCAGCCTCCACGCTAACGACACACCCATCAAGGCAGGACGCAACCATCTCATATGTATCCTCCTCAACACCCGCTCCGTCCACAAGCCCGCAGTAGAGCTATGGAATCTACTCGACTCAGCCTCCCCAGACGTCACCTTCCTGACCGAAACCTGGATAAACCCCTCCTCAGCACCTGACATCACCATAGCCATCCCGGACGGCTACAAGATCACCCGCAGAGATCGCTCCAACAAGCCAGGAGGAGGCATCGCCATTATCCATAAGAATACCCTCAGGATCACGACCAACACAAAGACACCCTCAGCACCTCCGAACTCCTGCACTTCCAAATCCACACTGACCCAAACACCACCCTTCAAGGAACCCTCATCTAGAGGCCCCCCGGCCCACAACAGCAGTTTAGAGACTCCATTATCCAACATCGTCAGCACGCACGGTCTGGCATCCACTGACTACATACTCCTCGGAGACTTAAACTTCCACCTTGAGAACACCAACGACAACAACACCACCACCCTGCTCGACATCTTCTCCAACCTCGGCCTCAAACAGCTCGTCACGACACCAACCCACTCCGCAGGACACACACCCGACCCTATTTTCTCCGCCAGCAATCACATCTCATTAAGCCACACCCTGAACTCCACTGGACAGACCACCGCTGCCTCCACTTCTCCTTCAAGAAACCCACAACACACCACCACCCACAACGGATCCCCCACCGCAGTTGGAACAAGGTCACCGAAGACCAACTTATCGCGACCCACTCCCAGAACCCACCCATCGACACCACCAACACTGATGCAGCTGCCCGCAACTTCAGGCAATGGGTCAACACCTGCGCCAATACTCTCGCCCCAATTAAGAATCCCTCCAATAGGCGCACTGACAAAGTGAAAAAGACAGAAGAAGAAACTGCATAAGTAAAGACAGTGCAAACTGGTGAAAATCCAGGTACTCCTCTGAAAGCTGTAATCAAGGACAATTCTGATATTCTTCTATCAGCAGAAACAGAAGTGGATGTAGCAGAAGAATCAAGTCTGAGCAGGAAGACTCTCTCAGAAGCAGGCGATTGGGGAAAAGCGATAAAGCAAATCTTGTTTCCTAAGGTAGCCAAAAGTGGAGTTGTCATGCAGATTTTGCTCCTCCAGAAGTGGCTGATGGTGTAGGTGAAACAAGTCAAAGTAGAGCTTGTCAAATCTGTGCTTAACCAAGAAGAATTGTAAGTCCAGTTGTGCCATCACTGGCTAGAAAAACTGTGAAAGGAGATAAGTGACCTACTTTGCATGCAACTGAAATGGTTCCTGACGTGTTGTCAAGCATACATGAGAAAGCAGAAACAACAGAAGTAACAGATCTGAGTGAAGAAGTGCAAGTGGAAAATCAAAGAGAAAGAGAATTGGAAGTCGAAAATATTCAGATACTGAATGGGCGTACCTTGCAGCTGATGAGTGGGAACACAAGTTTGTGTCCTTTTGTTTTGACCGTGAGAATCCAGTTCTACATTTTTTGGAACTTCAAATCATAATTCAGCTGAATTTTGAAATCACATTGTCAAAAGACATTATACATTGGAAGTAATAGTTAGTGATGAACAGTTTGTGATCTACTAAAAAACATTCGAAACTGATTTTGACAAATTCTGAAGAGCCTGAAAGCTGATGTATATAATCGCAAAAAAAAACTGAAGATTATTTTTGATTGTGGCTGCATAGTTAAATCTATTTTTCTTTCTTCCACTTTTTGATTCTTTATAGGCCATAACTACCAATTGCAACAGAAACAATGGGTGCAAGTATGAGTGTGTTGGATTGGCAGTTGTATCTGTGTTGCTAAGTTTGTTGTTGATTGTAAGCATGAGTCTTGCTGATAAAGCTGACACTAATTATGCACCTATTCCAACACAAGAGACTACTACACTTTCTGAGTTACTACTACACTTTCTGAGTTAGACTAGTTTTATAAAGTTGAGTTACTTACACTTAGATGTTTATTCTTTTTTTTTATTGATTGCTGTATACATATGTTGATACTATGAATGTGAGAGGATGTTACGTGTGTACACAAATTCCTTCTTTAGTGCAAGAAGGGATTACATATCATAGCTTGCCATTAACTTCTGTGATTAGTTGTAGTCTTCTATTAACAAGGCTTTACAATCAGGAATACATACTATATTTTTATTCAAATTTTGATCTACTCTTTTCTTTTCTTCCAGTTAACCAACACTTGAGTACTATTGATGAAGCTAGAAACATAGACATTACAGGAGGTTTCTCTGAACCTACACTGACATTTGGCACAGCCTATGCACATAGGAATAATCTTACATGTACACTTTTACCAATTGAGAAATGTTTCCTGGATCAGACTGAAAATAGAAGAAAAGCAATGTAGGAGAAAATAGAGAAGGGTTTAGTAAAATGCAATCACCAGAACGATCATGCATATAGGGTAACTAACACACAAGGGAAGCTTCCTTTAGATTACCAACATGTAGGAAAGCTTTGTATATGCAGGCCTCAATCCAGAACTGATACTAAGTTTGTGGGAAAGAGTGAATGCAGACGTGTATTTCCATTTAAGAATACATGGGACTCTATGCTAAATGGACAAGATCCTGCAATTCCTGGTGTATATTACATTTGTGGAAGAAATGCCTATTATCGTCTCCCTAGGGGATGGTGTGGGACTTGTTACCTGGGAGTGGTTTTCTCTAAAATGTACCAGATTGGCAACATAGATGATACACATGAGGACCTGAGACCACGATCAAAAAGGGCAAGGTATTCAGAAATAATTGTGGCTATATTTGGAGCAAATATTTCTTCTGTAGAAGATGTTCTGAATTACATGAAAATAAGAGAACTGTCAACCATTGTGGATAAAATGATGACATATTTTTCTGGGGCAATGATTTTAATGGCTACAGAAATGGCAGTGGTACATTCAATGGTTCTTCAAAACTGTCTTGTGTTAGGCATACTTTTAGCAAAAGAGGGCGATGTCTGTTGGATGCTTAAGGTGCAACATTCTTGCACTTTTATCCCAGACAACCGAAAAGAAATTAGGAGCCATAATAGAAATTTGACAAATTTGAATTCTGACTTAAAGGACCTGAAACAAACAACTGTGTAGGAAAATATAGGCAAATGTTTTACCGAAATGGGAAATTGGTTGGGAAATCTTGGTTAGGGTGCTGTGGGAATGATACTGAAACCATTACAAATAGTGGTTGTGTGTCTCATTTGCATAATCAAATTTTACAAACTGTATAGATTCATACAAATGAAAAGGCTGAAAAATAAACAGAGGAGGGAAGAAATAGAAAAGATAAGAAGCAGATACTTTTGTGATTTGAGAAATATTGAAGCATGGAGAAAACCGAGAAAGCTTAACTCTAGATATACTAAACAAACTAAATTTTGAATTGTCTCATTAGTATTAGTGTATGTTCTTTTGTTACAGCACAAATAACCGCCAGAGGAGAAGAGAGCAAACATTATTAACAAAAATGAGTAACCCAACACTATAACACATAAAGTGTATTTTAGAGGCGTAAAAAGAATACGTTTGTTAGAAAAATAAAACATGTATGTTTAAATGTGGTTGACATGGTGTAAACCACCTCGAGTTCAATGTGAAATGTGTTTTGATTCATTAGAACTACATGTACTGGCATAAAATGACTAATATTAATGTACTACAAAACTAATGGTTTGAAATTATTAGAAATGTTTTATTCTTTGTTTATTAGCATTAATAAAAAGGCCTATGTTTTAGTATTTTTCCAGAAGCACACTGCTGAAATGTTATGCTGACTTTACGGAAATGCTTTTTCAAACATTGTTTATTAGGCTCATAGTGGACAGCTACTGCTTTCTCTGTCCTGCTCATTCTGTACTTCCTTGTGATAAAAATTGCAGGTTTTCACAATAAGCTTTAGTTACTGAAATTTACCTACGTTAGCTAAATGTTGTGTTCTGTGTTGTTTTAATAATGTAATCATTACACGGAAACTGCCATCCAAAAGACTAGTGTGAACGTGACCTTATCTTGGAAAAGGAATGAAGAAAGATAAATCTGAAGCTCAGACGAAGTCTAAGTGGTCAGTCACAATCTCACCTCATAGTCTTGTCCAATAGGAGCCTACCTAGTAACTTTTGGGACTTTAATATAGCAAGGTTTTAGAGATTGTAAGTCAGTTTGGATTCGGTATAGCTTCTGTTCAGTTGTGTTATCCAGCTCTTGTCTAACTACTCATAATTCTAACAGTTCAGGTACCTTAGGCCCAACATCACTGAACTGTTGCTGCCTTCATGTTCCTCATGCTGACTGAAGAGTTGCTGCTCCTGTGTTCCGATGATGACTGTTCTGCTGGCTGCTGTCTCATTTAGGAGCAGTGTAACCAATGTGCATTTATTTTGCTTTTGCAGGTTTTTCCATTTAGAAATCCAAAAGCATGCTTTTGTTAGCTCCATAGTTAGATGTTTTTCCAAATTAATTTTTGTCTTATTTTTATTTTGCATGTGACAAAGCCCAGCCCAATACATGCTTTTCGAATTAGAATGGTAGCTAGGGTGTCTGACCCAACAATTAATATAAATGTTTATTAATTGATTGTGATTGATTAAACTACACAACTAATCTATTCTGTTTCTGTTTCTCAAATAATACTGTTGTTATTCTGTATTATTCTTTTGGAATGTTTAATGTTGAATGCTCTCATTAGATTCAGATTCTTCAGACACTTTGAACAACCTGTGTTGTATTTTTTTTTTTTGCTATCATTTGGTTTTGCGCATCATTTATGTCACATTAGCATTGTTAATTTAAGTGCATTAAATGTTTAAACTTTATTAAGTTGGTGTGGTGATTCACCCTCTTCCCAAAACGTCTCTTACCTCCTCTTCCTCCTGCCTAAACAAGCTCTGTGGATCACAGCTGCATGAAACCAAAGAGGGGAGGTGGATAAGAGGCACCGATGAGGTGAGAGTTCGACGGATAGCTGTCAAGAGTCAGTGAGGTACACAGTGATACTGCCTTAAGGGAACTCTAATGAGTCGATGTACCAAGAGCATGTGATGGTAGGTAGGCACCTTATCAGAAAGCAACACATACAGGTAGGTGGATGGTGGGAAGAA